>NW_012106964.1:726976-740829 GCF_000951045.1 Mandrillus leucophaeus | reverse complement strand
GGGCACGTGCGCTCCTCGGCGGGTCCTTGCGCGCTGTCCAGACCCCAGGTCAGTGGGCTCTGGCCCGGGCAACCGGTGCCTGCATCTGGAGGTCAGTGCCGTCCCGGGGAGCGCCCCGGTGCCTACGTGCTGGGTGCAAGGGATGGTGCCCTTCCACTCAACTGGCGGAGCCCGCCTTCGAGACTGAGCTGGGGACCCCGCCCCTGTGTGCTTGCCTCTCCACGCCTTTCTGTCCCTTCTCCAAGTTATAAGAAGGTGCTTCCTGGGTACTGGGGCCGGCGACATCCCCACCAGGGACTTTCAGGTGACGCTGATCTGTGCTGCCCCCGCAGAAACTCTCCAGGGACCTCGTGTTTGTTGTCTCATGGCGCAGTCCTCCTGCTCTGGAAGCTCTATCTGTGATGTCCAGTGTGGTAGCTCCTAGGCATGTGTGGCTGTTTATATTGACCTTAACATGAAGAATTCAGGTCCTCCGTGCCTGTGGTCACATGTCAGACACTCAGTAGCCACGCGTGTCTGGTGGCGGCTGTGTTGGACAGCGCGGGTAGGGAACACTGCTTATTACAGGAAGTTCTGTGAGCCGGGGTGCTGCTCAAAATGGGCCTCGCCCGTGCTTCTCCACCCATGCTCCATCCATGCTTCTCTGCCCCTCATCCCGCCAGGTGCCTTTCCAGCCACACCTGGCGCCCTTTCCTTCCTCTGCTGCACACTTGCCTGCTCTTTTAGTTCCTGGCTCGCTCCTGGCTTGGTGGCAGCTCCGCTTCCGGCATGTCTGAGCTCACCTTTCTGACCACTCTCCTTCCTACAGTATTTCCTGTTTGTGTCACTGTTGCTCATCTGCTTGTTTTCTGTTTAATCTTTAGTGTCTGTGAGACTGGGATGGGGATTGTTGCTTAGGATACCCCCAGTGTGGACATAGTATTAAGTTGAAAGAAAGCTGAAGTTTGTTAGTACTGAAGTGCTTCAGCCGACTGGACCTCTGCTTTCATACAGTTCGAGCTTATACATCACAGGATCTCAGCAGAAGTCGTGGAACAAATGTTTGGACGCAGCAGCGCAGGCCGTGAATGCAGGTGGCTGTGGGAGGCTGGCAGATCCAAGAAGAGTTCCCGGAGGAGGTTGAGTTTTGGCTGGGTCACCTCTGGTTCTCTCCTCCTCTGCTGGCCTGGCCCCATGAACATCTGGCAGCCTGTGGCTGCTCTGACTCCATCTAGGAACCTTCCCTGGACATGTCCCCTGAGTCTGGCCCTCTGCAGATGATGGGTCGAGAGCCTAGACCTAGGCACTTGGTCTAGGGGCTCATGGGCTCGTGGGCAGCCAGGTGTCCCTGAGTCCCTTCCACAGCTCCTCATGGCCTGCAGAGGGAGGTCCTGGGTTTGGCTTCTGCCAGCAGCTCCAGCCACATCTTCAGTCCCTGCTTCACGTCCCTGACAGTGCAGTACTTTTTCCTGCACAGTCTGTGGCGTTTCTCCCCGGTGTGCCTGTCAATGCAGAGCCTTGTGTTTGGAATGCCATGGCACTCCTGTGTTTGCCTTTCCTGTGTGCCTGTGAGCCCCTGTGGCCTAGACCTCTGCCATGTCACCCTTGTGTCCTGAGTGCCCAGCCCAGCACTGAGAGTAGGATGGGCACCCAGCAGGTTTTAATGAATAAATAAACTGGACATGTAAGGCTTTGAGCAGAATGTGGTGAAAAGTGCAGCTGTGGAAGGTCATGATGCTGGAGCTTGAGACGGAATCAGGGAGTCACCTTCCAGGTGGGAGGAGTTGGGGAGTCACCTTCCAGGTGGGAGGAGTTGGGGAGTCACCTTCCAGGTGGGAGGAGTTGGGGAGTCACCTTCCAGGTGGGGAGGAAAGACACACACGCCTCAACCATGGCTGTACCAAGGCATTTACGACACGGTGTGCATGCGTCCTTCCACAGTCCTGAAAAGGGTTGGTGAGTGTCTGCAGGTCATGACATGAATGGTACTAGTCACAGCACTTCCTGGTGCCAGGTGACCAATGACCTGTGCTCATTGCTCAGTTTATTCTCACAGTCACCCTGGGAGGAGGGTGTGTTATCCCCATTTCCCAGATGGAGAGACTGAGGCGCAGAATGGTGATCTTGCTGTGAGTCCCTCAACTGTCGGGTTCTAGGACGCCATTCATCCAACCCAGACGGACACATTTCTTCCGAGGTTGTTGGGTGTTTTATCCCTCTGAGTGGTGGTTGACTGTATGAACAGGTGGGGGTTAGGCTATCTTCTTCTTCTTCTTCTTTTTCTTTTTATTTCTTTTTTGAGATGGAGTCTCACTCTGTCGCCAGGCTGGAGTGCAGTGGTGCAGTCTCGGCTCACTGCAACCTCCAGCTCCCGGGTTCAAGTGATTCTCCTGCCTCAGCCTCCCAAGTAGCTGGGACTACAGGTGCCCGCCACCATGCCTGGCTAATATTTTGTATTTTTAGTAGAGACAGGTTTCACCACGTTGGCCAGGTTGGACTCAAAACTCCTGACCTTCAGGTGATCAACCTGCCTCAGCCTCCCAAAGTGCTGGGATTACAGGCATGAACCACCGTGCCCAGCTCCCCTTTTTTTAAGATAGGGGTGTCTCACTATGTTGCTCAGTTGCCCAGGCTGGTCTTGAACTCCTGGCCTTAAGCCATCCTCCCACCTCGGCCTCCCAAAGTGCTGGGATTCCCAACATGAGTCACGGTGTCTGGCTGCAAGCTTTCTCTTTTAATGCACACGGGCATTTCTGTGGCTACTGGGTTGGTTTGGATGGTGTGATTTGCTACAAGTAGATTTTGACCTTGTGGCCCAGTCCAGCTATAATTCATTATGTTCTTTAAAGTCTGGTTTGTGCATTGTCAGTAGTAGTGGACTCCTGAGCAGCCCTCCTCTCAGATTCCTCTGCTTTCTGCTGGGATGCTCAGCCCTGTCTAAACATTTGCGGCATCTGTGTGTGGAGGAGTGGCGACCGAAAGACCAAAGACAAGAAGGAGTGAGCGGGAGAGTTGGAGAGCGCATGGCCGGTGCTGTCTCTGGTGACAGTGCCAGACTCCTAGTGGGCAGGTCTGACTCGGGTCAGCCTGTGAGGGGCTTGAGAGGCAGGGTGAGGCCTGGACTTTTCTGGTGGCTGTTGGTGCTGAGCAGGAAACCTGGGGCCCAGGCTGAGGTTTGCTGAAGAAGTCTGGAGACAGGGCTGGGTGGAGCAGTGCTTTGGGGTCTGGTCCAGGCCACACCTAGGGCCTGTGACTGGAGCCTGCAGGGGCCAAGCCCCATGCCTTGGCGCTGTGTGGCTGAGTGCCTTGTGGTGGCCACGCTGTGGGCCCCCTTGATGGATTGGCAGGCTAGCCACGCAGCTGGGTGGACTGGCGGCAGCTGCTGCTCATTATCCTGGCAACCCTGGGCTCCAGGCTGCAGGCGGGAGCCCTCCCCAGCTTGGAAGCGAGTGAGCAGAGCCAGGCACTCATGCTGGCCTGGGAGCCCCTGGCCCAGTGCTCTGGCCAGATCAACTGTTGTTTTCTTCCACAGTGGAAGATTGCCTTGTTTTCTGCCTCTAATTTGCTGCCAGGGGAGGGCTACAACCCAGCCCTGACCTATATAGCATCCAGGTGGGGACACAGCATTGCCGCATCTTAGCCGTGGGGCCCCGCCCATGTCACTCGGCTCCTCCAGAAGCCCTGCCTTTCCGTGTCGTTAGTCTGATCCCGCAGCCTTCTGGGAGGTGGGCGACATCACATCTGTCCCAGAGGCTTGGAATCTCCGGGCGTCTTGGGGACATCACCTGAGGGGTGTAGGGAAGATTTCCCAAGGTGCACAGAGGGGCTGTGGAGGGTCAGGGAGGGCAGCTGCAGGGCAGTTGGAGCTGCCTCTCTTCTGTGAGACCCTTGGGCTGCCTCGCCACTGCCCCACACATCAGAGAGCTTGCTCTACCCAGTCAGCCACAGCACAGCCAGCTTGCACAGTAGAACTGAGCGTCAGGCTGTCTTCGATCCTGATTATAATGACACCTCCTGCTTTTGACCACAGGGCATCTGTCAGGCACCTGCTAGGCTCTTCCTACTCCTCAGATCAGGTGACCTCCCCGCCTTGGGAAACTTACCTGAAGTCATGGGGGTGGTAAATCACCAGCCATGAATTGAGCCCTGGTGATCTGACCAGGATTCTGATCAGAGGCGGAAATCAGAGGCACTGCTCACCGTTCTGCTGTCCTGCCCGTCTGGCGATCCTGCTCTGCTGCTCTCCTGGAGGACCAGGCTGGAAGCAGCTTTACAAACAAAATTTCCCTGTTTGAGTTAGAGGATGTTATTAGTAATGGCAATTACTGCACTAATAAAGACCTAATCCTGTCCCTCCGTTCCGTCTTGAGATGATGTTCCAGAGCAGAGTGTGGCAAGGGTTCGCAGGCTTGAAGGAATCCAGGTACGGAGGTTGAGATTTCTGATGGAGAGGGAAGGTGGGCGGTGCTCACGATTCTTGTTCCTATAAGGCTTGAGGCTAGGAGGTTGGGGTGGCGTGAGCCCCCTGGAGGCTGTGGTTGCCTGTGGATGGTGTCTAGTTGAGTCAAGTGTTTCCAGGGCTTTGGGGCCAGGTGCGTGCACGCGTGTGTGTGTTTATTGCCTGAGCCTGACCCTGGGTGTCATCTGAGGGGTGCAGACTGAACCTGTACCAGTGGGAAGCTGGGCCTTGGAGGGGTGATGGTGAAGGAGTTGAGTGTAGTGTGGTCTGGGGAAGATGAGGGCCAGTGTTCTGAGGGCATGGATCATCAAGGCTCCTGTCAGAGAGCCGTGGACAAAGAGAGCCACAGGCGTCTGCCCTGGATGGAGCGGGCCACCTGGGCCGTCCTCCATCTGGACCCATGATCCATTCTAGCCAAGTATTTGGAAGGGGACATATTTTTAAACCAGAAGCCCAGAATCAGTCTCTCCCCGCATTAGAAAGAAACAACACAGCACAGCAGTCTCCTTCCTGGGCTGGCTGCGCTCCGTGCTAATGAGGAGCTGGACTCATTGCTGGGAGTCTGACCTCCTTCCCCCCTGCTGCTCACTTGTGGGGAGGTGCTGATGAGCATGGCGTGCTGGGAGTGGGCGCGGGAGGCGGGAATTGCGAGTGGGGAGGACCGTTGCTTCTGCTGCTTCCAGGTACCTGGGCGTTTTCGCTGGTCACAGCCTCTAGCCTGGGCCCCTTAATGGTGCATCTGGCTGAGGGGTGGCTCTGGCCGTGCCCCGCTCTGGTGACAGATCTTCCTGGCAGCTCCAGCCTCACTCTCACTTGGCATTTGCGGTGCTCCCTGGGCTTTCCAGCCCCTGGGAAACCTGCTGCGCTGACTTCTCAGGCTGCCCCCAGCCTGCCCCCGGTGTCTTTGCTGGGGCTGCCACTCTGCCTGGAGTGGCCCCGACTGGTGACCTCCTGGGCTGTTGAAGTCTCTGCTCGGGGACGCCGTCAGGAGTCAGCCCCATCTGCTCATCCTGAGGGCCTGGTGCCTCCCGGGGAGGGCAAGGAGAGAGAGGGCTGCAGATTTTGGGAAGCGGCTCCGCGTGGCTCGGCCTTGTTGCATTGCGGTTGTTAGCTTTCCTCCGCAAGGGCCGGGACCTTGTCTTTTCTGTCTCTGTGGTCCCAGCACAGGGAAATGTGCACAGTGGGCACAAGATAACCATGGGAGGAGCTGAGCCTCACCTTTAGGCTGCTCGGCCTCTGATGCATGGGGCCGCCCCCTCCCCTGCCAGGAGCAGGAAGTGGTGGGAGACAGGAGCAGCGATGCTTCCTGCAGGCGGGCAGGTCCTGACTTCCCAGAGCAGCCTCCAAGGTGACACCATCACCCTATCTTACGGAAGGGAGGCCGGGTCACCTGCCCGCGTCTCTCCTCATGGAGACTTGGCTTCTAGGGCCCTGCACTCTTAGTGCGCGTCACTGTCCCCACGGCGCAGGCGCAGCCTGGGATGCTGCCAGCTGAGGAGCCTTGGCAGGGCACGCAGGGACGTGGACGGGCGCGCTGGCGGCTGGGGTGTGAGGAGTGCTGCGGTGACCCTGCGGACTGTCCCACAGCTCAGAGCTCAGTGGCCTGGTGCCCCTGGTGCCCCTGGTGCCCCTGGTTGGAGCAGGGAGGTGGGAGTCGTTTTCTGTCCAACCCAAGAGGTGATGTGGTTTCCCAAGACCAAGAAGCGAATGCGGAGCAGAGCTGTGGGAGGAATCCCGTGGGGCCTGGCCGTAGACACTGTGGCCTGTCCTTCCCACACTGCCGCACGGGAAATGGGCCCAGGACCCAAGACCAAGAAGCAAGTGCGGAGCAGAGCTGTGGGAGGAACCCCGTGGGGCCTGGCCGTAGACACTGCCCCACAGGAAATGGGCCCAGGACTGTGGGACACTTCCAGGTGAGCTGATTTGTTCCTTGGAACCCCAGGGGTTCTAGTCTTCCCTGCTGCCATCACCGTCCCTCCCTTTACCCAGCAGCTCTGATGTGACCTGTTGTACTTGGTATCTTCTGAGTACGATTGTGTTTAGAGAAAAGATTCTGTCGTTGAGAATAGTTCTAGAGCTGCTTTCACTCCCCAGTTTACAGATGGGGAGTCAGAGGTCTGAGCTGTCTGGTCCACCCGCCCTGCTGCTGTGGGGTGCCCACACCCTGGTTCCTTCAGTCCAGCAGGGTGGTCCGACAGGTAGAGTACCTCCCGCCTTTCTGTGTATCTGCCCCCAAAGCTGTTATTTTGACACCTTAACCTGTGCAAGAGGGTATGGAGGCCACTGGAGGCACAGGCGTAAGCGTGGGGCCCATGGGCAGCCTGCAGTCTTCTGCCTTAGCCGGGGCGGGAGGGCTCCCAGCCCAGCAAGGAGCGAAGACGGGCAGCTGGCGTGGGCAGAGCTGTGATTGGATGGGTGGAGAATGTAACCATATAGGCAAGGTTTTGCTTTTGTAATGAACATCCCTCAGCTTAGGTTTTAGTAGCCTGAAGCAACAAAGGTGTATGTCCGTTGGGGACTCAACAGTTCATTGGCCAGAAGGAACCACACGGCTGCAACCACAAGAGGCCAGGAAGTGCCCCAGACTCCCGAGGGAGGAGAACTGGAAGTCTCAGGTGACCAGCACGAGCAATGCCACACTGACCATGTAGCCAAGCAGCTTGGGCTTTGAACTGGCTGCCTTTGCTGCCTGGGCTTTCCTCCGATTTTCCTCCTGGGATTCCCTGTCTGCATTAGGAGAGGGTGGACTGTGTGATGCTTCGCCTCCCTCTGGTCCTCTACTCCAGGAGGTGGTGGAGTGGACGGGGCAGGTGCTCGGGGGAGCCAGACCAGGGAGAATGTGGCCTCTGCTCTTTCACTTCGCACCTTCAGGCGTGGTGTTTGACGTCTCGGTCTTTTTGTAAATTAAACTTTTTGTTGTGACCATTGTAAATTCCCATACAGTTATAAGAAATAATACACAGATCCTGTGCACTGCTCACCCAGTTTCCCCAGTGGTAACTTTGTGCAGAAAGAGGACAACAGCGCAGCCAGCAGATTGGCCAACGCGGCTGCCATGCCTGAGGTTTCCATCATCACTCAGAGGAGCCCTGTGTCGGAGCCCGTTTCCAGTGAAGCCTACCTCGCTTCTGCCTCGAACCCTTCCTTAACTCCTGGGAGCCACCAGTTCTCTGTCCGTCTCCGTAATGTTGTCATTTGAAGCGAGTTGTAGAAGTGGAATCCTGCAGTGTGTGGCCAGGGATTGGCTCTTCCCATTCGCCTTCGTTCCCCGGACGGTTCTCAGAGCCGCTGCGGGGGCCAGGAGTGGTTTCTTCCTATTGCTGAGACCTGTTCCACAGTGTGGGTGGCCCACAAGTTATTCTAATGACCTTCTACTTTACTGTTTTGAATAGTTTAAGTAGTTTGACAATTAAAACATGGCAGGAAGCATCCAGTAGAAAGTGTCCCTATCCCTGGCTGGCCAAGCCTTCATCTCCACAGCAGCCACTTTTGTGAGTTTCTTCTTTTTTTTTTTTTTTTTTTTTTTTTTTTTTTGAGACGGAGTTTCGCGGCTGTTGCCCAGGCTGGAGTGCAATGGTGCGATCTCGGCTCACCGCAACCTCCGCCTCCCCGGTTCAAGCAATTCTCCTGCTTCAGCCTCTTGAGTAGCTGGGATTACAGGCATGTGTCACCACGCCCAGCTAATTTTGTATCTTTAGTAGAGACGGAGTTTCACCATGTTGGCTAGGGTGGTCTCAAACTCAACTCCCGACCTCAGGTGATCTGCCTGCCTTGGCCTCCTGAAGTGCTGGGATTACAGGTGTGAGCCACCATGCCTGGCCTCTTGTGAGTTTCTTAGACAGTCACGTGAAGCCTAAGGACATTTTGGTCAATGGTGGATGGTATAGACAAGGGTGGACCTGTAAGATTATACTGGTGCCGAAAAATTCCTGTCCCCTAGTGATGTCCTAATGGCCATGATGTTGTAGTGTAATGCGTTACTCACGTGTGTGGTGATGCTGGTGTGAGCAGACCTGCTACCCTGCCTGTCATCTAAAAGTTCAGCACATATGCTACATAATACTTGATAATAAACACTCACGTTATTGTTTTGTGTATTTATTATACTTTTTATCATTATTTTAGAGTGTACTCCTTCTACTTATTAAAAAAAGTTGGCTGGGTATGGTGGCTTACGCCTGTAATCCCAGCACTTCGGGAGGCCGAGGTGGGCGGATCCCCTAAGGTCAGGAGTTTGAGATCAGCCTGGCCAACATGGCGAAATCCTGTCTACTACAAATGCAAAAATGAGCCGGGCATGGTGGTGCGCATCTGTAATCCCAGTTACTTGGGAGGCTGAAGCAGAATAATCACTTGAACCTGGGAGGCGGAGGTTGCACTAAGCTGAGATCGCACTATTGCACTCCAGCTTGGGCAACAAGAGCGAAACACTGTCTCAAAAAAAAAAAAAAAAAAAAATTAACTGCAAAACAGCCTGAGGCAGGGCCTTCAGGAGGTATTGTCATGGGATCCTTGGGGTGTCACTTAGACAGCTGGAAACCTCTTTGGACGGCGGTGCCTCTGCCTGAGTAGCGCTCACACCTGCTGGGCTTGTTCCGCTCATTCAGCCCAGCAGGCTGTGCTCAGCTCGTGCTGCCAGCCCAGATCCTACACCTGCCAAGGGTGAACCAGGCGTGGATTAGTGAGGGGTGTGTGGGTGAGCAAGCATGGGTCTGGCCACTGTGCGCAGCCGGGCATGCAACCCCAGGTGCTGGCACAGGTGCTGGCTCCTTGCAAGGCTGCGGCTGGACCAGATGTTCTGCAGTGGCTTCCCCCGTGAGCACCCGCGTCTGAATGAGGGGAACGTGGTGGCGCTGGAAGCTTGGAGACGCCAGGAACTGCAGAGCCGCAAAGAGGGTGCCACAGCCCCGGCTCAAGGAATTTCTAGGTCTGGGCTTCCTGCAGAGCTGCAGCTCTTCCCTCCTCCTTGTCGCCTGCAGTGTTGCGAGTGGGGAGGTGTGTTTCTGTCCCGTTTGTGTTATAGCTCTTTTAGTCATGCCACTAGGTGGGTCCCAAGTTCTTGTCCTGCATCCAGGACAAATGAGATACACAGACAACTGGAGGGTGAACAAGGTGGAGAGGAGGTTCACTGAGTGACAGATCAGCTCTCAGGAGAGCCACAGTGGGTTGGTCCTTTCTGCAGGCACGTCACCCTGATGAGTGTCCCGCTCTCAGTGGAGAGGAGACCTGCAGTGGCAGCTCCTTCCCACAGCTGGTAGTGGTGACCTCTGTGTGAGCCTGGCTGGGTCTGGAGTTTGTGTGGGCTCAGAAGGGAGGAAGTGCATGCTGATTGGTCCAGGGTGGCCATTGGTGGACCCAGGGTGAGCACCAGGAGTTCTTTCTCCAGGCTGCAGACTTCGCCTGGGACTGACAGCCTGGCTCCCAGGTTTCACGCGGTCCCTGGCTTGAAGGTGGTTTCACGCGGTCCCTGGCTGGAAGGTGGGGCTTCACTGGGGACCTTCTGCTTTCTGCCCAGAAGCCTGTTTGCCTCCAGCCACCGTCGGTCATGTCATCCATGGTGCCCAGGCTGTTTGTGCTGAGGGCACTTGCAGGCCTGTGCCGAGCCACCTTCAGCTCCCCCTCAGCCTCCCTCTCATGCTTGTTGGCGGCCAAAGTCCAGAGGGGGCAGAGTTGGCAGGGGGCTGGCATGTCAGCCCTTCTCTGAGTGCACACACACCAGCCATGTTGCTACAGAGCTCAGGTTGGGCTTCAGCTTTGCTCCAGAGTTGGAGCAGGCACTGAGAACCGGGAGAGGCCACGCAGTAGGAGCAGGCACTTCTGAGCCTGCAGGGGCAGGGAGGCTTCCCAGGCCCCCAAGAGTGTAGGGGTGCCCGGGTCTGCAGCCGTGGCTGGTAGGGTGGAGCTGTGCCCAGGAATGTGGGGCTTCCGCCCCACCAACTCAGAATTGGGTGGACTCCCCTCTGTTTCTGGCTCTCACTGGCTCCATTGAGTGCACAGCCCCTGCCACACCTTCCCCGCTGCAGCCAGCATCACCACAGCGGCTGCTCCAGGCAGGCCACCGCCACCATCAGTATCCAGAAGACATTGTCATCCTAGGAGATGACGGTTCCGTGTGTGTTACTGCCCCTGCAGACCTTCCTGTGGGACAAGAGGTAGAGAGGGAGGACAGTGATATCACCATCCTGACCCTTTGTAGGCCTAGGCTTGTGTGTGTGTGTGTGTGTGTCTTAGTTTGTAACAAGTTTAAAAAGTTAAAAACAGGAGAAAGCTTATAGGATAAAGATACAAAGATGGAAAATACTTTTGTACAGCTATATAACATCTGTGTGTCTTAAGCTAAGTGTTGTTACAAAAGAGGCAAAAGTTTAAACACTTATAAAGTAAAAAAGTTACAGTAAGCTGAAGTTAATTTATTATTGAAGAAAGAAAAACTTTTTTTTAAGAGACAGAGTTTCATTCGGTCACCCAGGCTGCAGCACTGTGGTGCAGTCATAGCTGACTGCAGCCTCGACTTTCTGGACTCAAGTGATTCTCCTGCCTCCACCTCCCAAGTAGCTGGGAGTACAGGTGCATGCTACCATGCCCGGCTTATTGATTGATTGATTGCAGAGATGGGATCTTGCTTTGTTGCCAAGGCTGGTCTTGAACTCCTGGCGTCAAGCAGTCCTCCTGCTTTGAAACCCTCTCAGGATGTTGGAATTATGGGCGTGAGCCACCAAAACTTAAAAAAAATAGTGTCGCCTAAGTGTACAGTGTCTGTTATAAGGTCCCCCGCAGTGTACAGCGTCTACTATAAAGTCCCCCGTGGTGTGCAGTGTCTCCTATAAAGTCCCCAGCAGTGTACAGCGTCTGTCACAAAGTCCCCAGCACTCCCCAGCAGTGTACAGCGTCTGTTATAAAGTCCCCAGCAGTGTACGGCGTCTGTTATAAAGTCCCCAGCAGTGTACAGCATCTGTCACAAAGTCCCCAGCAGTGTACGGCGTCTGTCACAAAGTCCCCAGCAGTCCCCAGCAGTGTACAGCGTCTGTTATAAAGTCCCCAGCAGTGTACAGCGTCTGTTATAAAGTCCCCAGCAGTGTACAGCGTCTGTCACAAAGTCCCCAGCAGTCCCCAGCAGTGTACAGCGTCTGTTATAAAGTCCCCAGCAGTGTACAGCGTCTGTTATAAAGTCCCCACAGTGTACAGCGTCTGTCACAAAGTCCCCAGCAGTGTACGGCGTCTGTCACAAAGTCCCCAGCAGTCCCCAGCAGTGTACAGCGTCTGTTATAAAGTCCCCAGCAGTGTACAGCGTCTGTTATAAAGTCCCCAGCAGTGTACAGCGTCTGTTATAAAGTCCCCACAGTGTACAGCGTCTGTTATAAAGTCCCCACAGTGTACAGCGTCTGTTATAAAGTCCCCAGCAGTGTACGGCGTCTGTCACAAAGTCCCCAGCAGTCCCCAGCAGTGTACAGCGTCTGTCACAAAGTCCCCACAGTGTACAGCGTCTGTCACAAAGTCCCCACAGTGTACAGCATCTGTCATAAAGTCCCCAGCAGTGTACAGCGTCTGTCACAAAGTCCCCACAGTGTACAGCGTCTGTCACAAAGTCCCCACAGTGTACAGCGTCTGTGATAAAGTCCCCAGCAGTATACGGCGTCTGTGATAAAGTCCCCACAGTGTACGGCGTCTGTTATAGACACACAAATTCTTACTGTTGTATTACAGTTGCCTACTGCATTTAGTCCATTTGCCTGCCGTCCAGGTTTATAGTCTGGAGCAGCGGGCTTTACCACATGGCCTGGGTGTGTACTGGGCTCCAGCATTGGGTGTGTGTAGATACACTCTGTGATGTTTGCACAGTGAGGAAATCGCCTCGTGATACGTTCCTCAGATTGTATCCCCATGGTTAAGCGAAGAATGACTGTTTGTCCTTCCATGGCTTCATTATACATTCCAAGCAAACATAAACATTTCTTTTTTGCTTTTCCTTTCACAAGTCATGATGATATGACACATTCCTGCACCTCGGATCCCTCTCTCCCTTGGCGAAGTGTTAGTGTGGTAAGCGATGTGGAGATCTTTTGGAATCAGTCCAGGGTTCCTTTCTTGTCTGTGACAGTCACAGAGGATTCCGTGGTGTGGATATGCTCAGACTGATTTCGTAGGCCTCTGTGGATGGACATTTAGGTGACTTTGGATCTTTTCCTGTAACAAAATGGATGGCCCAGTTCATATGCTGCTTTGCACATGTTTAAGTGTGATATGTGTGCAGGATAAATGCTCAGAACAAGTGCTGGGTCAAAAGGGTACACACTTTTGTAATTTTGACGTAGACTGCCAAATTAGCCTCCAGAGTGTGCCAGTGCATACGTCCATGAAAGTTACTGACTCTAGACCCCATGTTGTACACTAGGCCCCTTGAACTGAATCCTCCTGTGTAGCTGACATTTTGTATTAGCTGGCCAGCATCTCCTCCTCCCTCCATCTCTGGTAACCTCCTTCTACTTTTACTGCCATGAGATCAACTTTGTTAGCCTCCCCACATGAGTGAGAACATGCAGTGTTCGCATCTCTGTGCCTGGCGTATTTGCTTCACATCGTGGCTCACAGGATTTCTTTCTTTTCTTTTCTTTTTTTTTTTTTTGAGATGGAATCTCGCTCGTCGCTCAGGCTGGAAGGCTGGAGTGCAGTGGCACAATCTCTGCTCACTGCAAGCTCCACCTCCCAGGTTCAGGCCATTCTCCTGCCTCAGCCTCCCCAGTAGCTGGGACTACAGGTGCCCGCCACCATGCCCAGCTAATTTTTTTTGGATTTTTAGTAGAGACGGGGTTTCACCGTGTTAGTCAGGATGGTCTCGATCTCCTGACCTCGTGACCCGCCCATCTCGGCCTCCCAAAGTGCTGGGATTACAAGTGTGAGCCACCGCGCCCGGCCAGGATTTCTTTCTTTTAAGGCTGAATAGCATTCCACTGTGTTAATGTACCACATTTTCTCCATCCATTCATCTGGTGATGGAACTTAGGTTGATTCCCTATCTTGGCTATTGTGAATAGTGCTGCAGTGAACATGGACATGCAGGTCTCTCTTCAACATTCTGATCTTGTTTCCTTTGAATATGTTTCCAGCAGTGGGATTGCTGAATGAGGTGGTAGTTCTCTATTGAATTTTTGGAGGAGCCTCCACACTGTTTTCCATCGTGGTTGTACTAATTGACATTCCCACCAGCAGGCTGCAAGGGTTGCCTTTCCTCCACATCTTCACCAACACTGGCCATCTTTGTCTTTTCGATGGTAGCCATTCTAACAGATGTGAGGTGATGTCTCATTGGGTTTTAACTTGTATTTCTGTGATGGTTAATGACATTGAGCACCTTTTTTTGTGTACTTGCTCACTATTCATACATCGTCTTTTGTGAAATAACTCTTCAGGAGTTTTG
>NW_012106964.1:725151-726202 GCF_000951045.1 Mandrillus leucophaeus | reverse complement strand
AAAAAAAAAAAAAAAAAAAAAGTTTTTTGCTAACTTACTGATTTTTTCTGGTGTTTTTTTAGTTCATTATCTTGGGTTTTCAAGGTGTCCGTTCATGTTGAACTGCAGATAGTGGTGGTTAACCTTATCCTTTCCAATTTTATACTCTGGTTTCTTTCTCTTATCTATTTTTATGGACTAGATCCTTCAGCCTGATGGTAGCTAATGGTGATTGTAGTAGCATCTATTAGGAATGTCTGTGCTGTTACTCCATAGAGCAGAGTATGGCTTTGGATTGAGAAAGGTATGCTAATGAAGAACCTGTACTTCCTATTTTATTTCGTATTTTCTTTTTTAAAAAATCAGGAATCATTATTGAATTTTGTCAGTTGCTTTTTAAAAACAATCATCTATGGGGTGACCATATGATTTTTTTCTGAAGACATATTAATATAATGAATTATACAAATGAAGTTGCTAATAATGAAATTAAATTCATTGATTATACTTCACTTGGTCTGATACATAATTATTTCAAGGTGCTGGTGAATGCACTTTTTGCTGGTATTTAATTGATTTTTATGTATTGCTCTTCATAATTAAGGTTGGCCTGTAGTTTTCTTTTGTATGTGCACAGTTTTTTGGTTGTGATATCAATATTATAGTTGCTTCATAAACATAATGTAGAAGTTATCTTTCTTATGCCATTCTCTGGAATAGTTTAATAGCACTGAATTGCCTGGTATCTAAAGAGTGGTTAGATTCCTCTGTGAAACTGTTGGGGCCTGGTGCTTTTTTGTTTGTTTTTCGTTTGGAGGAAGAAAGTTCTTTTATGATTTTGTCTTTATTATTTTCCCTATGGAAATTATTCTGTTTAAACTTTTTGGGATCAGTTTTTTAAATATTTTCCCAAACTATTATCAATTTCATCCAGTTTGTTAAATTTATTCATGCAGGCTTGAGTAAAATGATCTTCTGTGGCTCTTTTAATATCTTTGGTTTCTGGGGTTATTTCCATCTCAGTTGCTCCTCTTGTTTTTCTTGGTTAGGTTAGTGAAGTTTCCATTGTTTT
>NW_012106964.1:724033-724899 GCF_000951045.1 Mandrillus leucophaeus | reverse complement strand
TTAACTTGTATTTCTGTGATGGTTAATGACATTGAGCACCTTTTTTTGTGTACTTGCTCACTATTCATACATCGTCTTTTGTGAAATAACTCTTCAGGAGTTTTGTGGCTTTTTTTTAATGGGGGTTATTTGTTTTCTTGCTATTGAGTTGAGTTCCTTATATACTGTATTTTGGATATTTACACCTGTCAGATGTATGGATTGCAAATATTTCTGCCCTCTCCATAGATTGTCTCTTCAGTGTGTTGATTGTTTCCTTTGCTGTGCAGAAGCTTTTTAGTTTGTTGTAACCCCATTTATTTCCACTTTTATTGCCTTTGCTTTTGGGGTCATATTAAAAAAGTCATTGCCCAGACTGACATCGTGGAGGTTTTCCTCCCTTTTCTTCTAGTTGTTATACAGTTTTAGGACTAAACGGTTGTCTTTAATCCATTTTGAGTTGATCTTGTACATGGTGTGAGATGTGTCGACTGTTATTCTTCTGTATCTAGAGAAGCAGTTTCCCCAGCATCATTTATTGAGAGACTGTCCTTTTCTCATTGTGAATTCTTGGAACCATTTTCTAAAATCATTTGACCATAAATGAGTGGATTTATTTCTGGGCTCTCTATCCTGTTTCATTAGTCTGTATGTCTATTTCTATGTCATCACCATGCTGTTTTGATTACTATAGCTTTGTGGTATGTTTTGAGTCAGGTTTTCTTTATCCTCAGACATTTTATCCTTTTTATTGTTGTTCCAAGGAATATTTTCTTCTATATTTATCACATATGTGTGTGAATACTATTGTATTCTAAATATTAATTTTGGGCCAGGCACAGCGGCTCATGCCTGTAATCCCAGTGCTTTGGGAGGCCAGGGCAGGC
>NW_012106964.1:679346-722968 GCF_000951045.1 Mandrillus leucophaeus | reverse complement strand
TAAAATGATCTTCTGTGGCTCTTTTAATATCTTTGGTTTCTGGGGTTATTTCCATCTCAGTTGCTCCTCTTGTTTTTCTTGGTTAGGTTAGTGAAGTTTCCATTGTTTTTTTTTTTCTTCGAAGATTCAGCTTTTGAATTTTTAAATTAAATTAATTGCCTTATTTTTCTGCTTTTTAAACTCCCTTGTTTTTGCTAATAATTAATAATCCCTTCTACTTTTCCTCAGTTTATCGTATCCTTTTACTAAATGTCTGGTGTGAATGCTTGATTCGTTTTTTATTCTTTCAAACTTATTTTGTATTCAAGGGCTGATGCCCAAGTTTTGATGAGACACATTTTCCTTATCACTGCTCTTTAGAAGTTCTGCAGTTTTGGTTTGTATTTTCTTTTTGGTTCAAGAGTTTTTCAGGAGCAAGTTTTAAAATTTCCAGGTAGCAAGTCTTTGATTTCCTGATTTTGTTAGTATTCCAGTTTTAGTTGCATTTCGGTGAGAGAATATTGACTATCCCCTCTTGAACTTTTGGGTTTCAGGAGGTTTCTTACCTTCCTAATTTGGAGTCAGTTTTCATCACTGTTCCACTGGGGCTTGAAAAGAGGATTGTTTTTTTGTTCTGGGTTACAGAGGTTTGATGTGTATATCATTCACTTTTACCACTTTAATTGTGTTATTTAGGTCATGTGTAATGCTTGCTTAGTTTTTATCTCTTGCTCTGTTGTGGACCAAGAGGAGTGAATTAATGTCTACCATTGATACATTTCTGTCTGTTTCTCCTTGTGGCTCCTGTGAATGTTGGCTGCTGTGTGATTTGTTGCATAGCTATTTATAACTATTGTATTTTTACTCTGAAGTGCATGCATTAGGATCAAAGTGCCCTTCTTTGTCTCATTTCTACTTGTCTGACTGTAAGATCATGACTAGTGCTTTCTTGAGTGTGTATCTGCTTGGCATACCTTTGCCCATTACAAAATTTTAACTCTGCTGCATTGTTTTAAATGTGTCTCTTATACCACATGAAGTTAGATTTTGCCTTGTGATTCAATCAGAGAATCTTTTTTTTTCTTGCCTAGTGAAGTTAAACTAACGTACATTTATTGATAGATCAACTACATTTGACCTCAGTTGTGTTGTGCTTTGTGTGTGCGTGTATTGTTAACTCTTTTACTCTGTGGTCCATATTCTTTCCTTTTTAAAAGTTTTAAAGAGTTCTTATATTGAAGAGAGTTTATATGAGATATTACAGTATCTCATGTAATTCGTAAATGCCTCTAATACTTTATGTTGAGAGGGACCATTTATTAGGTATGTTCTGTGGTAGCCAGAATAATGTTCTCCCATTCCCCTGATAGCCACGCTCTAATCCCTAACACCTGTCAACATGTCATGTTACATGGCAAAAGGATTTTTGCAGATGTGATTAAAGGGTATGGATCTCAAAGTAGATTGATTATCCTGGATTACCTGGGAAGGCTGAATTATCTGAGTCCTGAAAAGCAGAGAGCTTTCTCTGGCAAGAAATGAGAGCTATGTGATGAAGGGGGATGTTAGAGAGGTCCCAAGAGTGAGAAGGATTTGCTGGCCCCTAGATGCAAAGACTTTAGGGGCTAAGGGTGGTCCCCTGCCAGGAAGGAAACAGGACCTCAGTCCTATAGCCACAGGGACCTGGATTCTTCCTGCAATCCGAGTTATTTTCCCAGTCTCCAGGCAAGAACATGGCCCAGCTAAACTTCTGACCTATAGAAGCTGTGAAAGAGCAAATTTGTCTGTTTTAAGCAGCTACATTTGTGGTGATTTGATATGGCAGCAACTGGAAACTAGTACACCTTCTATGAGTAATTACAAAATGAATGTATTTTATTTTCTTCCTCCCATCACCAATTTTCGATGACAATAGTACCTTTCTCAGTGTTTGCCTTTATATTATTAAATCTACTTGTATTTCTGTTACTGAAATGTCAGCTTTAAATGATATCCTTTGACTCCAGTTCTTGCTAATGAGGTGAGGAGCTAATTGTTTTACTTCACTCCCTCTTTTCTCATTCCCCTCCTAGGTGTCATCAGTTGAGTCATTACTCCGTAGTCAGGGCATATCTGCATTCTGTTCTGTCACCGCAAGCTCACGTTTGTTTTAGTCTTAAATCTACTGGTAAATATATTAATAGTTCATGCTCATTGACAGCCGTTTTGATGGCGTTTCCTCTGTCAGCTTTTGATTGGCTAAGGTTTGTCTTAAAGTTGTTTTTTTCACAGTGGTGGGTCATATTTTCACCTAGGTGCTGCATATTCAGAGCTGTGGCTTCTTGGCTTGTGGGATGGTTTGAATGTTGCTGGAGCCCTTGGTTTGGGCCTCCATCCTTCCAGCGTCTTGGAGGTGTCGCTGCATTGTCTTCTGACCTTGAATGTTGTTTCAGAGGAATCTGTGGCCTGGCTGGTTTTCCCTCCCTTTATAAGTGATTTCCTCCCTCCCTCCCCTCCCCACGTCCCTCCCTTTCTTCCTTCCTCTCTTTCTCTTTCACCTCATTTCATTCACTTTTCTTGTCTCTATCATTTGTGATACTTTTAAAATCAGATTTTTTTTTGTTGTTGAGTTGTAGGAATTCTTTACTTACTGTGGATGTTAATCCCTTAACAGACACGTGACTTGCACATATTTTCTCCCATGTTATGAGGGGCCTCTGCATTCTGTTGGTAGTGTACTGTTATGTACAAAAGTTTTTAATTTTGATAAAATCCCGTCTATTTTTTTTCTTTTCTTGTCTTTGCTTTTGGTGTTTAAATATTCACTCAGTCATAGCTAAGAAATCATAGCCAAATCCAATGTCATGTACATTTTCCATTATGTTTTCTTGTAAGAGTTTAATAATTGTAGCTTTTACTTTTAGACCTTTGATACATTTCATGATAATTTTTGTGTGTGGTTTAAGGTGAGGGTCCAACTTCATTCATTTGCATGGGGCTATCCAGTCTTTCCAGCACAATTTGTTGAAAAGATGATCCTTTTCCCATTGAATAGTCTTAGCATGCTTGTTGATGGTCATGTGACCATATATACACCAGGGATTATTTCTGGGCTTTTTATTCTATTCTGTGGGTCTATATATCTGATTTCATGCCCTGCCATACTGTTTTGATTACTGTAGCTTTGTAGCATGTTTTGAAATCAGGAAGAATGTAGCCTTCCAAGTTTTTCTTTTTCAAGATTATTTTGGCTGTTGGGTTTTTTTTTTCATTTTAGAATGCATTAGTTTTTTTCTGGGCCAGCTCCTTGTAAGAGTCCTCACACCTCCCTTCTCAGAGAGGCAGGGGATGGGGATATAGGGGATGCAGTAGCTTTCCAGAGGCCCCATCCTTCTCTTGCAGCCCTGCCATGGAGGCGGACTGCACATGTGGCTCTCTTGGTGACTCCATGTGTGGTCCCTACTCTGCTGCTTGGGGTCTGTCGACTGTTCAGGAGGCTCCTGACGCCAACCCTTCTCACCCGGTTCTGTTGCTGGTGCTGTGACAAAGAAAGGCATTTAAGTTCTGGGTCAGTGGCCATGCTCAGGGAGCGTGTTTCTGCAGGTGCTGCACTGCACCCCTTCCACCGCGAGTGCTGCTTCACTCCTTCCTGCGTGGGTCTTGCCTGCCCTCTCTGTTCTTGGTCATAGCCCTCCCTTGTGCTTTCGGGCCTACAGATTGTATTTATTTCCTGTTTTTTCTAAATGTGAAGCTTGGATTTTCAAACTTTTTGTTAATTTGGTAGCAGTGGTGGAGGCATTCTCCTTGTTGTTTTAAGGTGATTTCTAGAAGGAAATAGGAAAAATATGTATGTAGCTATACTTACACTCAAGGTCAGTTTTCTCACCTTGATAACCTCCTAGGGTTGTGAATATTGAAAAAGGAAGTGTTCCAATGCCTCTTGTGGTGGCTGCACACAGTGGGCACTTAGCAAAGGCACATCCACACTCCTGCCCCCTGACATGACAGTAGGGCCTCCAGCCATGGCAGGGCTGAGCTTGAGGGTGGGGGAGGGAAGACCCCAAGAGGCTTTTGATGGCTGCACACAGTAGGCACTTAGCAAAGACGCATCCACACCGCTGCCCTCTGCCATGACAGTAGGACCTCCAACCCTGGCAGGGCTGAGCTTGAGGCTGGGGGAGGGAAGACCCCATGAGGCTTTGGTGGGTGTGGACTAGGCTTGTGGGGGCAGCTCATGGTCTGTGGCTCTCAGCACCGTGGACAGTGCCTGGCCAGCTGTGCTTGGGGCCTCCCACAGAGGATGGATGTCGGGCATTTGCATTCTGTCCTGGGTGGTGCCTTGTCTCTGGGCCTTGGAGTGGCAGCATCCTGTTCTCTGGCCACGCGTCCTACCCAGCCTCTGTGCCCTGCCCCGGCCTGTCTTTCTCCAGGTCTCTCTCAGCTGCTGCTGACCAGCCTGACCCTGGGTTGTTCTCCACTCACACTGACCCCTGGTCCTCCTATCTCCCCTGCCTTAGGTCCTGTGGCCTATGACTCCACCCCTGTTTCTGAGGCTGCCTGTAGGAAAGCCACCTGCGTGATGGGACTCTTCTTGGTCCCAGGTAGGGCCAGGGCCAGCCCTTCCCTGCCCTGTTGTGGGTCCCTGTGCCCTTCTCCAGAGAGGGTCCCCACCTTCTCTTGAGGCCCCTTCCCTTCTCCTCTGCCCTCCTTTCCTCCCAGAACCTGCTCAGCTGGGGCTGTGCTTCCAGCACAGTGGTGAAGAGCCTGCACTTCAGGCCCTCACTGCCTGCTGCCTGCTGCCTCCACCCTGGACGAGGGCCGGGCCCACTCCATGGTTGATCTCCAACTCTGTGATCTGTGAAAGGACAGAAAAGTGCCTTCCACACGGACCTGGGAGCTCACTGAAGTGATGGCCACCGGCTCTAGGCAGGGCCTGCCGGGCCCCTCCTCTCCTGGAAAGCTGGCCTCTGGTGAAGCGAACAGCCTCTGGAGTGAAATGTGCCTGAGTGGATGGGGCCCATGGTCCCCTCCTTATGGCCTGAAGGTGACAGTGGGTGACCCTGCTTCTCCTGGCCACCCCATGGCTGGACCTTCTCTCTGCCAGGAGGTCCCAGCCTGAGGGCGCAGCATGACTCCTGGGCTGCGTGCGGCTGCATGCAGGGGTGCTCCCTGCCCCCTGCCCACATGACTCAGGCACTGGCATCTTGCTACTTGCTGCTGCCATCCTGGGGAGAAGGGACTGGCGGGCAGTGTAGGCAGCTGGGCAGTGGGCAGAGGCTGGCCTCCTGGGGAATGGTAGAGGTTGGGGTAGAGGCAGCCCTGCAGGTGGGGGAGGGAGAAAGGATGTGTGTTGCTAGTGTTCTGACCACCCATTTGTGCCGTTAGCGATTGGTGCTTCTCCACTGCTGATTCTGGGCGTGGTCTACGAGGTGCCTGGGGGTGCCCGGCTGGCATTCTGCTTGACATGGAGTTGAAGTTGCTATAACAACACTGATTCATGTAACTGCAGCTCCCCAGCTGGGCCCTCCTCCTCCTCTGGTTCTCTGGCACACACAGGAGCACACACGCTCACACATGCCACTCGGATGCACATGCGCAGAGACCCCACTCCATGCGGAGGCTGCACAGGGCTGATGCTGGCAGGGGCGCGTGGGCCTGGGCATGGCCAGGCCTCCCCCACCGAGCATCTGGCCTGTGTGTTGGGGGGTGTCAGGTACCCATCAGAGAAGGAGGTGGCGGCCTGCTCACCGAGGGGAGGACTGGGCAGCGTCTGAGAGTGGGTGCGGGCATGAGCCGTGGCCGTGACTCAGTGTCTCCCACACGCAGGGTGAGCTGCGGCACCCGCGGGTGCTGCCTGTTCCTGATGCCGAGGCGGGCAGGGCTTGTCTTTTGCTCTGTTAGGGGCTGGCCCAGGACGCCGAGCTGCGGGCAGGTGACAGGGCTTGCCCAGGTCATCGGGGGTTGGGGACTTGCCCACAGCCTGGGGCCGACACCCCCCCTGAAGGAAACTGGAAGACTCTGTGGTTTGCCCTGCGCTGCTTCTCCTGGTTTAGGTGTGTGGCTCCCATGGGTGCTGCCCTTCTCCCGCCTCACACCACACCCCTCAGCACTGCTGGGCGCCTGCCTCTGCTTCTGGGGTCTCCCAGCAAGGGCGCTGAGCTCCAGGACACACTCCTGCCTGTGCCACCGTCCGTGAGCCCACCCTGACCTCCACCTTCATGCTTGGTGGGGGGCACTGATAGGTTTTAGCAAGGGGAGGCCCCACTGGGTGCTGGAAGGGAGAGGCCAGAGGCTCCCCTGGCACTGACAGGAGGGCATTGGGCGGCTCACTTCCCTGGACACCTGCTGCCCGGCCCTGGGGTTTAACCCTTCATCCTGGGACCTTCACAGAGTGGGCAGGTGCTGGCCGCGTGGAGGTGGCTGAGATGTGGCCTTGGGCTGCCACGGCCCACGGGGGCCTGGGCTGGGTGGATGCTGTGGAGACAGGAGTTTCCCTGGTGCTCCAGGAGTCAGGGAGCAAGGGCAGGCGGATTCCCAGGGGAGCAGCTTCTGGCACTGACTCTGAAGATGATCTGGAGCCCAGCAGTTGGGCCAGGGCAAGGCCCTCACAGCCCTGATTGACTGCTGAGGCCTGGGAAGCTGTGTGCCTGCTTCGAGTCTGCAGTGCTGGGACTGAGGCTGGAGCCAGGGACTTGCTGTGGGTGACGCTGGGAGGCCAGCTGTGAAGGTATGTGTGCAGGTGCATGTGTGTGGGGTAAGGGCGAGGAGGGAAGGGCATTGAAGATTTTGCAGCATTTGTCCCCCTTTATTATTTCTTAAAACGACTTTATCTCACCTTCCTAAGAGTAGTACTCGTTCCTTGTAGAAAACTCAGACCACGCCTGTCAGCGATGATGTCAGTGGCATCCGCTGTGGGCCATCCCTGGTGGCCACTCAGACTTTCCTGGAGCACTTTCTCCTTGCAGTCTTTTTTCTGTTACGGGTATTTTACCAAATTTCAGCCTCACCACACAGCTTGTCTCCACACTTGCTGTTTCCCCCTGAGGGAGGCAGGACTGTCCTCTGGGCAGGGGACAGAGGGAGGGGGCTCTGCAGGGAGCCCACAGTCTGGCTGGGGAGCCCCATGGGGGGTTGTCGTGAGAAGTGGGGTGTCCCGGGCTAGGTGAGGGCAGAGTGGGGGGTGGGGTCAGGATGCTTCGTGACAAGGGCACATTGCCTCAGGGTCTGTCCCCTCTGCCCTCCATGCAGTTCAGCCCGAAGGAGGCTCCACGATGCCGTGGGCCTGTCCTGGGCCCACAGAGCCCCAGGTGAGCGTCCCAGCTTTGCTCTCCCTGCTCTGTGGCCTGCTGCTGCTGTGTCTGGTGGTGCCTGGAAGGAGGAAGGGGCCGTTGGCTGTGGGTGGGACCCCGGGCCCTGTATCCACCTGCAGAGGGCAAGGCCCGGCCTCCCCATGGATGTGCTGCAGGCTGTCCTTGTTCTTCCGTCTGTGTCTCCGTTTCTGTCCTGTGGAGTTGTTGGGAGATGGGAATGAGTTCAGTGCTTAGGACAGTGCCTGGCGACATGGTGCGCCTGGACAAAGCTTGGCCTCGATGTCCACCCACCTCCACCCTCTTATTATTATTGTAGTGACCTGGAACTCCCAGTGCAGTTTTGGCAGTGGGGAGTGTGTGGGACCCACGTGTTCACCTGCCCTCTCCCTCGGCATCAGTTCTCTCCTCTGCTGGGGACAGCAGCACAGGAAGGTGCTTCAAACCCTGGGGAGAGGGGGTCTGAATGCTTCCTTTCCCTCGGGGACCACAGAGCCCTGCTTGGGATAAGCGCCTGCTGAAGGCTATAGATCTAGCCAGATTTGGGTGGGTGGCACTCGGGCATCCTCCGGCCCTGCCAGGCCTACGTCAGCAGCCTGGAGCCCTGGAGGCTGAGGTAGCCTCTGGCCCCACCTGTAAAGCTGGAGCCCTGAGCTGGGGCCCTGTACCTGACTTGGGGGCTTGGGCAGAGCACTGGGGGCTGCGTCTGTCTGGTGGGGTCTCTCTTCTCTCTGGTGTGGTCTGGCGCCTCCCCGTCAGGCAGAGAAGCGCTTTCAAGGGTGTGGAAGTACCTGTGGCACGTTGAACCCTGAAAACTTAATTAGGAAATGAAGGTGTAAGGACGAGTGGGCCTCCCTGCCCCGTTCCCCATCGTGCCCCGGCGGGAGTGGTGTTGGCCGTGTTTATTTTAGAAGTTGTGTAACTACTCTCCCTTTTCCCAGACACGCACCTCTGGGCAAGCGTAGCTCATCAGCCCGCGTGCGGCTCATCCCCCTGCTGGCTGGCGTGAGTGCGGCCCGAGTGCAGAGCCGCTGCTCGCTGGGAGGGCGAGGTTGGGGGCATTTGAGTCTGGGGGTTAGGAGGAGAGGCAACCCCGGGAGGCTTACTCAGAGGTGTGGTGCCCCCTTCGTGGTGGATGGTCTGTCCTTGCTGGCAGCAGCCCGCTGAGGCATGCCCACTATACAGATGAGGAGACTGATGCTCTTAAGGCTACACCTGCCGCGGAGGCGCTGAAGTGGGATAGGAGGACGTGCCTGAGCTGCTCCGATCTGTGCTGATCAGCTGCGGGCTTGGTCTCTTGCTCTGAGGGTCCTCTGCAAAGGGATGCTGCTAGCCTAGTCCTCCCAAGGCTGGCAAGAGAGCCGCATCCAGGGAGCTATCAGAGTGCCCTGTGAGCTTGGCGACCACAGAGCCTGGTGGTGGGAAGGGCGTCTGCCTGGGCCGGCCTGGGGTGGTGAAAGGTGGGCCACCCAGGGCCGCAGAGGAGCTCACACTCAGAGGTGGCAGTGGGACCAAGGGCAACACACCCGTACCCGCTGGAGCACCTGACACGCCCGTGCGTCTTGAAGGACCTCTGGGCAGTAGCTTACCGGCTCCCCGGGGCCCACCAGAAGCAGCTACTGGGGTTGTCTCCTTGTTACCACTGGGCAGCCCCTAATCTGTCTTCTGGCTCTGTGGATTTGCGGGTTCTGAGCATGTCTTGTAAATGACCTCGGACAACACGTGTTGCTTTGGGGCTGGCTTCTTACCCTGAGCGGTGGATTCAAGGCTCATGCCTGCTGTCACATCTGGGAGAACTTTACTCTCAGCATTGTAACAGATCTCCTTCTAGTCTTTTTGCTGCACAAGTGCACACATTTCGAGCGTGTATAATTAACACACAGTAGGACACACAGCTCCCCAGTGTTCCGTGTGATGAGTTTTGACAGCTGCCTCTGCTCATGCCACGAAGGTGATCTGCCACCCCAAGAGAGTCCCTTGTGTCCTTCCCACACCTTTCTGAGTTCTGTCACCACATGTGAGTTTGGCTGTTCTAGAATTTCCTGTAAATGGCATTGCACAACATGACTGTCTTTGGCCTGGCTGCTTTAGTGAACTGTGGGTGTGGCGTGCGTGCCTTCTCCCTTGGGATGCTGAGCGGTGTTCCCGTGTGTGAACAGACCAGAGTTTGTCCCTTGTCCTGGGCTGTTGGGGTGATCAGCACAAGGCTGCTCTGACCATGGTGTACGGGGTCTTGGGGCTGCACATTTCCAGCATGTAAATGCTTGGGGCTGGCATGACTGGATCGGGGACTGCCTCGTCTTTATCAGAAAGGACCGCATCGTTCGCCGCGCGGATCCCCGTGTGGGATGGCTGTGTGACGCACACACATGTAGCCATTCCACTTTGGCATCTCTGAGCACTTACCCGCATCACTGAAGACACATGTTTAGAACCTGCTTAGAGCTGCTGCATATTATATAAATGCGTAGCGTAGTTTGTTTAGTTATTTATTGCTGAGTCTTTGGGACGTTTCTAGCTCCTTCATTTTTGTTTACAGTGCCTCCAGCTTCTGGTAGTTTCTGTCTGGATTCCTTGGAGCAGAGCTCTGGGGGTGCAGTGAAGGGGGGTCCCTCTGCATCATCATTTTGCAGGGGACTGGGCTGCTTCACACCCCTACAAGCTGTGTCTGAGGCTGGAGCCCCTGCCGTGCCCCCAGTTATGCACCAGCACTAACCCAATGGCAGGTGCTGGCGTCCTCTGGCTGGGATCAGCTTTCCTGGGATTCTCGGGTTATTTCTCATGCTGCTAGGGCGCTCGCCTGCCTTCTTGCACACTGCCCTGACTCAGTTCATGTTATGTCTGAATGTTTTAAAAATGAACGTGTAGGAGGGCCTTATTTATTAAGGGTAGCAGCCTTTGTCATATTTGTTGCAAATATGTTTTCACTTTATCTTTTGCCTTTTAATTTTGCCTATTTTGCATTTTAACTTATAGAAGCTTTTTTCTTTTTTTTAGTATGCTGCCAAGTCTGTGTTCGTGCGTGTGTGTGGATAACGTTGCTTTTGTATTTGGTAGATGTTTTCTTGTGGGGTTGTCTTAATCTTTTGCTTTTGATTTGTTTCTAAGTGATGCAGCCCTTTAGTCTGTCTGGGATAGATCTTGGGTGATTTATGAGATGAAGAGCTGGAGTATGTTTTGTCCCAGGTCACCCACTGGTTTGTGGGACACTGGATGAGGAGTGTCTGTGGAGGACGTGAGGGGACGTGCTCTTGGAGGGATGCACTCTGAGGATGCTGCCACGTCCCCCATTGACGGGGAGGTGGCAGGGTGGGCACAGCAGAGAGACTAGGACAGGAGGGCAGGCCTGAGGTGTGGGGTTCTGCCAGTAGCTGTCCTCTGCTTCCCGTGTGACCTCAGGAGTGCTTCCGTCTCTTCCCGAGCCCAGCGTCCTGTGTGGCTCTCCCTGCTCTGCCCAGGTTCTGCTGATCCGCCTGAAGCTGTTGGCCCCGGGGAAGGGCGAGGAAGGGCTGGCCTGTCTGCAGGGTGTCCACTGGTGGCTCAGCACATGCTTCCCTTGCACTCTGGGCCCCAAGTCTGCCACTCGGGTTTACAGCCCCCGTGCCCAGGCCCTGGGAGTCCTGTGTCTGGGTGGGCCCTCCAGCTAGCCTAGTCTCTGCCCGACACCTTCTCTAGGCCGTGGAGCCTGTCAGTCCATTGGGGCTGGTGTAACAAATACCATGAACTGGCTGGTGACAGACACTCATTTCTCATGACTCTGAAGGCTGCAAGTCTGAGATCAGAGTGCCAGCGGGGGTGGTTCTGGGGGCCCTCTTCTGGGTTGCAGGCTGCTGACTTCTCGCTGTGCCCACACATGGTGGAGAGTTGGTTGGAGCGCTCTCAGGTCCATTTGACAACGGCACCCATCCCACTAATGAGGGCTCTGCCTCATGACCTGTTCACCACCCAAATGCCTCACCTGCTAATGCCGTCGCCTTAGAGGCAGGATTTCAAAGTGGGAACTTGCAGAGGACGTGAACATTCAGACCACAGCAGGGTTCACTGGGCTCCAGGGTCGCCCTTGCGGTTCTCAAGTTCCCCTCAGGGGAAAACAGGGCACCAAGACACATGTGGAGTCTCCCTAAGTGAGACACACCCTTGTCCCCTTCTCACCCCCTCAGTAGCCCTGCAGGGTGCAAATTGCTCCCGCACTTTGGATTAAATGGATATACTCAGAGAGAGGGAGCGACTCAGAGGTTGCACGCGGGTCAGGGAGGAGTGGACTGTGCAGTCCGCAGTCTCTGCCAACTCTGCTGGGACCATGTTTTCCAGGTGTGTATAGCAGCTGGTCCAATCTGTGAAGCCTCCAGCACAGGGACCTGTTGTAGCCATGGACCTAGAGGGGCAGCCAGAGCTGGGAGGCCCTGCCCCCTGCTTTTGCCCACCCTCTTCCTCTCTCCTTGCAACCTGCAGGTGTCCACACATCTCTATCAGCTGGAACCCCAGCCTGGGCCTGCACTGGAAGCTGGAGCCTCATGGGAGCCAGCCAGGCCTGGGAGCAAGCAGGCTCTTACTGCTAGGAAGCCACATCTTCTAGGCCTCAGTTGCCATGACTGGGGGTCTCTGTGCAGCAAGGTTGGCCCAGCAGCTGAGTGCTGGTGGCATCACAGGCAGGATTTTCGTTTTCATTGAACCACTTGCTTTGCTAATTGAAGGGTCAGACCTTTGAGAGAGCATGCAGTGTGCACTGTGGTGAGCTGGATGGCGGACTTCACCGGGAGGTGCACCGAAGGCTGCGCAGTGGGCTGAGCATTCAGGCAGCTGCTGCCAGGCCTGCCTGGCGGGTCCCCTTGGAGCCGAGGAAGCTGGCACCTAGCCCCAGGGCCTGTCCTGCCAGGGCCTGCCCCATCCTCTGCCAGCCCAGCTTCCTTTCCCTGCAGAGACTTAGGGACACACCCACACTGCTCTGACCACCTTGTGTGGCGCTCCTCACCTGCCACCTGCCCTCCTCCAGGGCACCACTGCACTGCTGCTGTCTGTCCAGCACAGGCCAGGCCCTGGGTGTGCACCCCTGTTCTCAAGGGGCCACATGCAGATGTCCACCGTGGGTGCCGGGAGCAGCTGGGAGACTGCCCCATTGTCATGGGTACCCAGAAGCAGATGTGTGGCTTGTCCCTTGCTATACCCCAGTGTTCAGGACAGGACCGGCACGTGGCAGACTCGGAGCACACTGTGACCAGTGGGGCCACCCCTGTGGGAGGTCCACTTCTGTTTGGGTACTGTGGTTGAGGTGTGGTGACCCTAAATTTGGGTATTGTCTTTCCAGCAAGCCTGTCTCCTCCCTGGAGAAAGGGGACAGGAACTAATGGTGCTTGGGCACCTGCCTGGTGCCGGGTCCCTGGCAGGTTCTGTCAAATGTGGATTGGTTTGGTAGCAGCCGTCGGATGTGTGTGGGGTCTTCCCAGGGCAGCTCCGAGGCTGGCGCCTGTTCCCCAGGCCAAGCTGAGTCCCTCCTTCCTCCGCCCCAGCCCCTCCCTGCCCCCACTAGTTTCCAGAGCCTTCTCAGAGCCTCTCTCCCCTTTTCAGATGGTCTTTGTTTGAGAAAACTCTCCAGGGGCCATAATTTATGCATTTCCCACTCCTTTTTTTTTTATTTTGAGACGGAGTCCCGCTCTGTTGCCCAGGTTAGAATGCAGTGGTGCGATCTCCGCTCGCTGCAACCTCCACTTCCCGGGTTCACGCCATTCTCCTGCCTCAGCCTCCCGAGTAGCTGGGACTACAGGTGCCCGCCACCACGCCCGGCTAATTTTTTGTATTTTTTAGTAGAGACAGGGTTTCACTGAGTTAGCCAGGATGGTCTCGATCTCCTAACCTCGTGATCCGCCCGCCTCGGCCTCCCAAAGTGCTGAGATTACAGGCTTGAGCCACCACCCCCGGCTGCATTTCCCACTTCTAAAGTGATTTGCTTGGAAGCCAAGTCCCCAGTGAGTGAACTTTAGTCTTTTTTTTTTTTTTCTTTTTCTTTTGTTTTTTGGGACTGGGTCTCCCTCTGTCCCATGCTAGAATGCAACGGCACGATCTCAGCTCACTGCAACCTCTGCCTCTCCGGGTTCTAGTGATTCTCCTGCCTTAGCCTCCCCGGTAGCTGGGATTACAGGTGTGGGCCACCACGCCTGGTTAACTTTTGTATTTTTAGTAGAGATGGGGTTTCACCATGTTGCCCAGGCTGGTCTCAAACTCCTGACCTCAAGTGATTTGGCTGCTTCGGGCTCCCAAAGTGCTGAGATTACAGGCATGAGCCACGTCGCCTGGCCTGAACTTTAGTCTTTTAATTTTTTTCCTCACTGACGCCTCCTGGAGACTTCCCCTTTGCTCCACACACACAGTGTATTACCTGGAGCCTGCGGTGTTTCTTCTTGTCGATGTTTTAATCCCCTGGGGGTGCCGCTGGCCGTCCCTCTCCCTGCTTCCCTCCTCGCCTGCCTGCCTCCCTCCCTCTCCTGTGTGTGCCTGCTTGCCTCTGCCTGGAGTGGGTAAGGCCATCTTCTTTGATCCCGTAGGTCTGGTTCTCGCCCCGATGGGCAGCAGCTCCGGCCGTCCCTCTCCTCGCTTCCCCGCTTGCCTGCCTACTTCCCTCTCCTGTGTGTGCCCGCTTGCCTCTGCCTGGAGTGGGTAAGGCCGTCTTCTTGGATCCCGGAGGTCTGGGTCTCGCCCCGATGGGCAGCAGGCGGGTCTCTGGTGGTTTTCTGTGCTCGGCCCCTCCTCGCCTGACTCACTTTCTCTCTCCTGTGGCAGGTCCCCGTGTCAGAGGTAGAAGGAGGGGTGGGGGCCTGGGCGTCACAGAGAGCAGGGGCCAGCATCCGTCAGCTGTGGGATGCTGGTGTGGTCTGAGGGTCCCGTGGAGCTTGTAGGCCTGCTGGGTTTTCTTCCTGGAGGACGACAGTGAACTCCTCTTGATGTTGTCTTTGATGCCTGTGTCCTGGTTTCTTGGGCCAGGTGGGGTATTGGTAGGAGTCTGGATCGGCCCTGCCATCCAGCTGCCGGCCTCCCCAGTGGGAGTTTTCCCAGCCTCCTCTCTCACAGCCGCCAGTCAATGTGAGGCCCAGCTGGACCTTTGAGACCACCCAACTGCCCTTTGAAGGTGGCAGCATGGCTGGGCCTGAACCCACTCCCATGGCCGTAGCCCAGGTTGCACCCTGCAGCGCCTTCAGAGACCAAATGGTTTTCTTCCTAAGGGAGTTGCGCCCAGCTCCAGGCGGGGCTCACGTGCCTGCTGCCTGGTCCTGCGAGGCGTGTCTTCCTCTTTTTCTTCTCGTGACACCCAGAGACAGAGGCTGAGGGAGACACAGACACAGTCCAAGAGAGAGGCACCCACTCAGGGGCCTCAGCAGACAGGTGATGGGGGAGGCGTAGGACAGGCTGAGGGGTAGGATGGAGGGGCCGAGGGAGGGAGCAGAGCAAGAAAAAGCATCCAGAAGTCAGGGGCAGGGCCTTGGCCAAGAGGCCGCAGAGGAGGCCCGGGGGGAGTCTGCTGGGAGAGGCACAGCAGGGAAGGAAACGGCACTGGTGGGGTGGCCTTCTCAGGTGGGGCCGTGGGCATGTTCTGGGTCCTCCTACGTATGTGAGCTCAGCTCATCCTCCAGCATTGCTGTTAAGGCCATTTCACAGAAGAGGGGCACAGAGGCTAGGGAACGTGCCAGAGGCCACCCAGGCAGGAGCCCCTTTGCCCCCTGCTGCCCACGTGAGGGGTGAGGAAAGCCAGCACACTCTTTCCACCCCGTAGCCTCTGTCTGTCCCTAGGGCCCAGTTCCTCTTCCCATCCATCCAAAGCCAGTGGGCCCGCCCTTAAAGAGGGGGCCATCCTGTGTCTGCTGTAAGGCTGAATTCGTGGTTATCCTCCGTGTCCCAGCCTGTCCAGTGCTTCCCTTCCCTTCTCCCTCCCACTCATCCTTCGTTAGTTTTCTCTCATTCTTTCAGCAAGCGGTTGTGGGGCTCTTCCCGCTCTGCTGCCAGATGCCGGGTCCCAGGAGCCGAGGCTGCAGTGAACACGCCCAGGGCCCATCCTGCGTCTGTCGGGCTGCGGACCTGCCGAGTCAGGCTCCCATGGCGGGTCTTTCAGTCGAGCCTCTCCCCTGAGATCAGATCCTGTGTTCAGTTGCCCATACTGTGTTTCCAGTGAGTGGCTTCTCAAGGTCAGTGTCTGCCAAGCGGAATTCAGAGTCCACCACCTGCTCTCACGGCCTTCGTCTCCTTGGTTGATGGCAGCCCTGTTCTTCCATGCATTTCCTGGAAAGGACCAGACTGTAAATGTGTTGGTGTTCTCTGGCTTCAGAGTGTCCGTTGCAGCTATCCGGCTCTGCCCCGTGGTACAAAAGCAGCCCACAGACAACCCATGGGTGAATGGGCGTGGCTGTGTGCCAGCAAAGCTTTATTGCAGATGAGGCAGAGCGCCTGTGGGTGGTTGTTTGCCAACCCTCAGCTTAGGCTAAAAATGTTGTGTTCATACTCATTTTTTTAGAGTTGGCGTTCAGCTCATGTGTGGTAGGAGACACCTATCTTAAGTATGCAGCCTGACGAATTGTTGCAGGTGTGTCCATCCCTGGAACCACAACCTCGATCCAGAAACAGAGTGTTTCCAACACCCGCAAGTCACCTTTGTGCTCCTTTCCAGCCCGGTCCCTCCTCGCAAGGGTGGCCGTGATCCTAGTTGCTGTCATGGTTAATGAGTGTTGTCTGGTTGTTTTTGTGATGTCAGCCTTATTGAAGTATAATTTATATACAATAAAATTGACTCTTTTAAGTGTGCAGTGAATTTTGATGAATGTATACAGTCATGCAGCACCACCACCATTAAGATACCGGACATTTTCATCACCCAGGATGTCTTCCCCTGCCCCCTGCAGTCCATCCCTATGCCCCCTCCTAGCCCCTGGCAGCCACTCACCTGACTTTGCTTCCTGCAGGGTTTTTTTTTCCCCCATTCATGGAAGAGTTTATGTATTTAGTATTACTTCTTTAAATGTTTGGTAGAATTTGCTCTGAAGCTTCTAGGCCTGGAGTGTTTGTTAATGGAAGGTTTTTAACTCCCAGTTCAATGTGTATTTAATAGATACAAGGCTGTTCAGGGTTGTGTCCTTCAAGGAATTTGTTGATTTCATCTAGATTGTTGAATTTATGGGCATAAAGTTGTTAGTAATATTCCCTCATTAGTCTTTGAATGTCTGTAGGATCTGTAATGATGTCCTCCTGTGCCTGTGAGAAACAGCTTTGCCAACTGAAGTGTAGAGCTTTTATACAGTTCCGTTTGCTTTAGTCTGACATTTCCAGTCAGAATGCTGTTTTCCAAAGGTACTTAGGTCAGCAGCTTTTTTTCTCTACTTCATTTTTGAAGACATTTTCATTGGATATAGAATTCTGGCTTGCAGATTTGTTGTTGTTGTTGTTTTTCTCCTCAGTGCTTTAAAGATGTTACTCCATTGTCTTCCAGCTTGCATGGTTTCTGAGGGAAAGTCGGCTGTAATTCTTCATTTCTTTGCATGCGGTTTGTATTCTTTCTTTGCCAGCTTCAAGATTTTTTAATCTTTGTTTTTCATCAGGTTGAGTATGATATCTCTACGTGTTTTTCACCTTTTTTATTTAGTATTTATTTTGCATAGTGTTCTCTGAGCTTTTTGTGGTGGTGGTTGTTTTTGAGACAGGATCTCACTCTTTCCCCCAGGCTGGAGTGCGGTGGTGCTTGGCTCACTGTAATCTTAAACTCCTGGGCACAAATGATCCTCCCGCCTCAGCCTGCTGAGTAGCTGGGCACATATCATTGTGCCCAACAAATGTTTAAATTTATTTTTTATTTTTTGTAGAGATGGAGTCTCACTTTGTTGGCCAGGCTGGTCTTGAACTTCTGGCCTCAAGTGGTCTTCCTGCCTTGGCCTTCCAAAGTGCTGTGATTACAGGCACGAGCCACCATGCCTGGCCTCTCTGGGCTTTTTGGGTCTGTGGGATGATACTGTCTCAGCTTGTTGAGGCTGCTATAGAATACCTTAGACAACAGAAATGTGTTTCTCCCAGTTCTCAAGGCTGCAAGTCCAGGATCAAGGTGCCAGCAGATTTGGGTCCTGTGATGGCCTATGTCCCAGTTCCTAGATGGGGCCTTCTATCTGTGTCCTCGTGTGGTGGAAGGGTGAGGGGTCTTTCTGGGGTCTTATTTATAAGAGCAGTGATCCAATTCATGAGTGCTCCACCTCTATGATCTCGCCACCTCCTAAAGGCCCCTCCTCCTAACACCTTCAGGTTGGGAGTTAGATTCCAACCTTGGAAGACACATTCAGTCTAGAGCGAATGCCTTTCATTCTTTCTGGAAAGTTCTCTGCCACTGCTCTCTCTCTCTTCACCTTCTGGGATTCCAGTTAAACATTTGCTAGGACGGTGCTTATCTTTTGTTTTCCTTTTTCACTTTTTTCTCTGTGTTTTGGTTTGGGTAATTTCAGGTTGACTGACTTTTCCCTCCTGGCTGTGTTGAGTCTATGGCAGAGCTGCAGAAGCCTTCTTCATTTCTGTCTGGTGTTTCTAATTGTTGGCATTTCCCTGTGACCCTCTGTTAGTTTCCATTTCCCTGCTGAACTTCCCCACTGCTCATGCATTTTGTCCATCTTTTCTACTGGGGCCTTTCACATAGAAGCCATAGTTATTTAAAATTCCCTGATGGTTCTGAGGTCTCCTCAGTCCAGCTCTGCTAATTGTGTTGTTACTTGACAGTGGTTTGCTTTTTCTAATGTTTTTGTGCGTCTTGTACTTTTTGATTGATTTGATTGATTTTGACTTCAGATATAGGACTTCAGACTGAGGTAAGTAATATTTATGCTCAGAAACGGGCATTCCCCTTATACTAGGCCATTTATGTGGGGTTGAGTCCAGCTGGTCAGGGGTTGGCCTGGAGTCGGGTTTTGCTGCAGCTGTTTTTACCCTCAGTATATGACCCGGTTACAGACTCCCCTGGAGTTACTTGGTGTTTGGGGTGAGTGGGTGTTCCTGCCCTACTCTCCACAGCGTTGGGCTTCCTCCTGTGCTCACGCTGCAGATACAGAGGTGGTCTCTCCCCACATTGTTTCCCCTCCTGCAGCAGGAGGTTCATTTGCTGGCTGTTGGGAGCCTGGCAGCCGGGTGACGGTTGTCTCCTTGTAGCCTCAGTCTCAGGCAGGCCTGGTCTCAGGAGCGGGGGTTTCACAGAGACCCTTCCCTCTCCCTGCAGCAGTTAAACTCTGCTTGAATCCTTTGCTGGTCTTTAGTGTTTTCTGCCTCTCCTGCAGTCCTGTGGTGGGCCCAGGAAGGCGACCTGCCCCTTTTCCAGAGACATGAAGTGCGTTTTGACCCTTTCTTAGCCACTGTGGGTGTTCACGGATGCCGTGGGGCCACAGGGCTCAGCCATTGCTGCCCTTAACCCATAGGCTTGGGCTTTTATTCTTCAGGGGAGAGGGGCTTCCTGTCTTTCAGCTGCAGGGCCGCCGGTCTGCTGGCACCTGCGCCCCAGGGGTCCTGCCTTGTCCTGTGCTAGGCTTTCTCTTGAGCCCATGGAGAAGAGCTTGTGAGTGCATGTGGCCGCCCAGGTGGCTTCATTCTTTTTGCCTACCTGGGTGGCCCCTGGGGTCTCCCGTCCTTTCTCTGCTGCAGAGGCCAGTGCTCCCACCGTCTCTCCTGGGACTCTCTTTCTTTCGGTTTCAGGCTACTCCATGGCCCTGATGCTTCAGCCGTCTGATGAGTCCAGGCCTTTTCGTATTGTTAGGTTTGGGCAGCAATCTTTCCAGCTTCCTAGTCATAGGCAGAAGGGGAGCTCTCCGAACCGGTATACATTGCATTTCTCTAGTTGTGAGTCAGCTTGAACAGTCTTTTCATATGTTTAAGCACCAGTTTTATATCCTCTGTGTGTAAATTTCCTGTTTGTGTCTTTTGCCCCCTTTTTTTTTTTTTTGGTTTCCTTGAAGTTTTTATGAGCTCTTTATATGTTAAGGATAATATTTGTCCTTTGTCTCTGGCATATGTTGCAAATATTTTGTCTTTGCTTGTCTTCTGTTGTCTTTCTGCGTTGCTTAGGGTGTTTTTTGTTTGTTTTTTTGTTTTTTTGTTTTTTTTTAAACCATGCAGAAGTTTTTTTGTTTGCTTGCTTTTATAAAAGCTGTGACTTGCGTCAGTCTTTCCTTTTATAGTATTTTGATTTTGAGTCCTACTTGGGAAACTTTTCCCCACATAGAGGTTAAAGGAGAATTCATTCTTCTGCCCATGCTTTCATTGTTTTGTCTTTTCTGCATTGATAGCCATGATCCATTTGGAGTGTATTCTTTTTATTATGTGAGGTATGAACCAATTTTTTTTCCCAAATGTCTAAGCAGATGTCTCAGCACCATTTACGAAAAAGTCCTTCTTTGATTTGTGATGCCGCATTTATCATATACTAAATTTCCATATGTACGTGGGTCTATTTTTAGACTTTCTTCCTTATTCCATTGGTCTATTTATATTTTCATGCACAGTTTTAATTATAGAGGCTTTCTAGCATTTTAATAATAGCGATGTAATTCACATATCCTAAAGTTCACCCTTTTGAAGTGTATAATTCAGTGAATTTTAGTCTATTTACAGTGTTGTACATTCATTACTATCAAATGCCGGAATATCTCCATCCCCCTGAAAAGAAAGCCCACATATATGAGCAGTCACTCCCTAGGCCCCCTCCCCGACCCCGGCATCCGTCTGTCTGCTTTCGGTTTCTGTGGATTTGCATCTTGCGGCCTCTCGTGACAGTGGAATCACACATGTGTGGTCTTTGGTGTCTGGCTCCTTCCGCCTCGCACGGTGCTTTCAGGATCCGTTCCTGTTGTAACGTGTGTCAGGACTTCACTCTCTAGGACTCTGAAAGTCCGCAAGTGTCAGCCCTTTTTGTTTAGCGTTTTCCCAGTTATTCTTGTGTCTTTGTTTTCCTAGATGAACTGCCTGTGATGAACTGCCTGTCAACCCGTCCAGCTCCATAAAGACACATGTTGGTATTTTTATTGCGATAGGAAAACTGACGTCTTTGTGATACAGTCATCCTATTGAAGAACAAGGGATAGCTTTCTATTTGATCAGTTCTAGTTTTCTGAACTTTAAAATACTTTAAAGTCCCCTTGAAGAGCTTTTTCCCATTTCATGTTAAATTTATTCCTAGGTATACTGTGTTCTTTGTTGCTGTTGTAAATGGGTTTTTTCCTACCATGACCGTCTCAGACTGGTTTCTGTGTATGTGAAGGCTGTGAATTTCTGTATGTTAATTTTATATCCTGATACTTTACCAAAGTCTTTCATTGTTCAGATTTTAACATTGTTTTGCTAGGGTTTTCCAAGTATACTGTCATATCATTTACAAGCAGAGAGAATCGTGTTTCATTTCTTTCTTTGTTTTTAATGTCTTGTTGATCTCTTGTTTTACCTGCATTGGCTGACACCACCAGAACAGTGTGGAATAGGACTGGAGATAGCTGGCACCTTTGTTTCCTTCTTGATATTCGGGAATTGTTCCTAGTGTTTTTTATTAAGTAAGGTGCTCGTTTAGGATGAAAGGTTCTTTGTTTTATCATTATAAGACAGCTTCTGTGTTTTCATCAGGAATGAGCATTGAACTCTGTTGATGCTGTTTTTAACATCTGTGGAGAAACTCACCAGCTTTTCCCCATAGGTTCCTTAGGTTAATATGGTGTAGTGCACTGATGAGTGTCCTCTTGTTGAACTAGCCTTGCATTCCTGGGAAAAACAAGCAGAGGGGTTTTGGGTTTATTTATTAGTGTTTTATTTAGTATTTTTGCATCAATATTGATAAGATGTTCATTTGTAATTTTTTCTTGTTTTTAGGTTAGGTTTATTAGGTTTTGGTGACATGGTCATACATGCTTCATAAAAGCAATCAGATTGGGAGGCTGAGGCAGGTAGATCACGAGGTCAGGAGATCGAGGCCATCCTGGCTAACACGGTGAAACCCCGTCTCTACTAAAAATACAAAAAATTAGCCGGACGTGGTGGTGGGCACCTGTAGTCCCAGCTACTCAGGAGGTTGAGGCAGGAGAGTGGCGTGAACCCGGGAGACGGAGCTTGTGGTGAACTGAGATCACGCCACTGCACTCCAGCCTGGGTAACAGAGCGAGACTCCATCTTAAAAAAAAAAAAAAGCAATCAGAAAGTTTCCCTTCATTTTCAGTGCCCTGGGACAATTTATGGCACATTGGAAACGTTTGGCCAAATTCCTCTGCAAAACCGTCAGCTGCTGTAGCTGCACAGTCTTGAGTGTTCCTGTCCATGAATATGGTAGGTCCCTTCACTCATTTCCATGTTCTTCACTTTCTTTTAGTAATGTTTTGCACTTTTCAGTGCTTGCACCTTTTACAGTTATTCCTATGATTAAAAAATAATTTCCAGTGAGTTTTAATTTTAGGTTTAATTTAGAACTTTTGGACGTAATTTTAAAGAAAAGTTACCAGATTAACAGGAATACTTGTTGTGTATATTTTGCCCAAATTTCCCAAATGTTAACATGTCCCTCATTTGGTTTATTCTTTCTTCCCCTCTCTCTGTCTCTCTGTCTTTCTCTCTGTCTGTCTTTGTTTGTGTGTGTATATATATGTATGATTTTTCTCAGAACTACTTGATAGTGAGTTGCAGATGTGATGCTCCTTGATCCCCAAATAGACAGTGTGTATAGCTACAGCCCAGTGATCCAGATCAGGACATTGACATGGATACAGTAGGCTTCTCCATTCTAAAGGTCGTGTTTGTATTCACAGGAAAAACCTTTTGAATTGTGTTCTTTTTAGCAAAACGTCCTTTCTAGTACCATGAAATCCCAGATCCTGTGTTGGTTTTAGTGATTGTCTCTTTAGCCTCCTTTTATTTCAAACAACACCTCAGTCTGCCTGTCTTTGAGGACATTGACATTTTGAAGATGGCTGGTGAGTTCTTCTCAGTCTGAGTGTCTCTGCTGTTTCTCACAGTCACACACTTTGGGCAGGGAGATCACGGAAGTGATGTTCTTCTGTGCATCGTGTAAGAGGGATACGTGGTGCTGGCTTGTCCCATGGCTGATGATGCTGACTTAGATCATTTGATTAAGGTGATGTCTACCAGCCTTCTCTTATGTAAAATTATTTTCTTACATTTTTAATTAATAAGTATCTCAGGGAAGATCCTTTGCGATGATGTAAATATGCCTTATTCATCAAACCTTCACATACTAGCTTTAACATCTGTTGGACATTCTTACCAGAGTGAATGATTATCCTGATGGTTGCTGGTTCCATCATTCCTTCCACAGTTATTAGCTGGCTTTCTACTCTAAAGAAAAGCTCTTTTTTCCTACTTATTCATCTGTAACAGTGTGGACTGATGGATTTTTATTTTATTCAATGAGTTATACAGTTCTTATTTATTTTAATGCTCAGATTGTCCACATTTGGCCAGGGACAGCCTTTTCAAGCTGGTTCTTGTGTCCTTTTGAGATGCCCCTACCTTTATTTGAGCTTTTCCTTACTCTTTTGCGTAACAGCATGCTCCATGCTCCAGACTTATACTTTCCTGGCTGTAGCCCTGGAGTCAGCCATTTCTCTAAGACATCTTAATATCTCTTGCTTACTGTCGGTGAAGAGTGGTATTTAGGAAGCAAGAGCTCTGTGCTGGGTGTGTCCATTGCTATGGGGGTGTGTAGTGTCTCAGCCCTCTCAGTGGACAAAGCTAGGGAGTAGATGTCTGTCATGTACACACTCAGCTATGTAAATGAGTGTGCCTGTGTGATTATATATACCCACACACATCTATATCTGTATTTCTCTGTGCATCTTAAAAACTATGAATTCACGCTGACTCCTCCAAGTTCTAATCGAGCACCACTGCTTGGCGAGTGAGCGCGGGAGTGCTCAGTGTGGGGGGTAGGATGATGAGGACACGCTCCTCTTCCTCCGTAGCTCGTGGTCCAGCGGGGAGACTGCCGTGAGGGCAGACATCAGGCCCTAGTGCTGGTACAGGGAGAGCACCTGGGAACCCTGAGTGTGGAAGGTGGGGCAGTAGAAAGCATTGCGGCCATGGGATGCCAGGCACCTTATTCTAGATCCGCTTTGTCCCTGTGACCTTGATAAGTGATTTTCCCTCCCCAGGTTTTGTTTTCTCATTTTAAAAATCGAGGTTTCACTTAGAGGATTCCTGGTACAGGTGACTCTTCTTCCTCACCTGGAACCATGCTGTCTGTCATCACTCATCGTCCCCTTTGATCCCCAGACAGGTCCTACACATCTCCACATGAGACTGTGGTCTCACGAGCAGGTGTGGCCAGACGCAGGGCACCATCTGTTGGGCATCCCGGTCTCATGTGAGGGCGTGCGTGGTCTTCACCCTGATATCTCTGGGTCGGTTGGCTTGCAAATCACCCTGAGGGCACATTCATGGGTGGGTGCCATTTTGGTGGATTCTGTGCACAGTGGGCAGTAGAGGGGAGGGTGGTCCAGGGGACATCAGTCACAGCTTGAAGGCTCCTGTGGGGACCAGTTCGTGGTGTCTGGCCCTTATGGTGAGTGGCAGGCTGGGCGGCTCAGGATTCCCTGGGAACGCCTTCTTCAGGTTGTGTTTTCGTGTTCCTACAGGGACCAGTGGACCAAGAGGCCACATTGAAAGGGCTCTGTAGGGGCTGGTGAGAAGCTCAGGGTGGCCTAGGGAAAGGGTGCAGTGGAGCCAGGCTCATGGGGCTGGGGAGGGGCACGAGGCCCCTGTGCACCCTGAATCGGAGCTTTAACCCACATCTCTTCTCCCTCTCCTCTCTGGTTCCTGCCGAAAAGACCACGTCTCCCCAGGCCACCTCCACCGGTGATGGAACGGTATGACATTTTCTTACAGAGGGCAGGGCCAGCAGCCTCCACACTGAGCTGGAGGAACCAGGAAACAGGATCCAGAGGCTCTCCGCTTCCTCACCACGCCCTGCTGTTTCCTCTGGGCCACGTGGTCTTGGGATGGCTCTCCCTGTAGGGCCATCCCTGGCAGATAGCGGTGCACAGGGAGCCACAGCCCTCACACAGCCACGTGGGGAGATGACAGAAGGTCCTCTTCCTTGCTGGTGGCTTGGAGACTGGTCTGTTTGAGCATAGCATGGTGGCTGTGGGCTTCTGGGGGACCAGGACCCCTTCTAGGTGTCTATGCGTTAGGGTGGGGCCAGGGACCCGAGTGTCCAGAGACTTGGAAGTTGGGCTTTGAGTTCCTGCCTGAGACCTGAGAGTGTCTCACATGTTTCATCTCACTGGTCTTCATGCCCACCCTCTGAGATCTCCCTTCTTGGTCCCATTTTACAGATGAGGAAACAGATTCAAGGGCCAGGACTCGCTGGGGCACAGCAGGCTAGAGAGAACCAGCTAGAGGCTGAGCTGGGACGTTTCTAGGTCTTCTGCTCCTGGACTGGGACTGTGCTGTGGTGTGAGTGTCCCCTCCAAAGCTCACTGAAATCCGGTCACCATTGTGACAGTATGAAGAGTGGGATCCCTGAGAGGTGACTGGGTCGTGGTCACTGTCGTATCTGGGGGTGGGCTCCTGATGAGAGGAAGCGCCGGCCCCCGCTTGCTCTCGGCCTCACGTGCTTGTGTGCTCTTCCACCGGAGGCCCCTGCGTCTTGGACTTCCCAGCCCCCGGAACCACGAGCTGAGGCCATCTCTTTTCTTTACAGACTCCCCTGTGTGTGACATTCTGTTACAGCAGCAGAAAGTGGGCTCAGACGGTGTTCTCTGCCTTACACTGAATGCTTTTAGGGATTATACAGAGAAGTCTAAAGAGGCCGAGAATATCCAGGGCAGGGAGGTGACCTACTGCTGTCAACATGGGTCTGTTGAGGCCAAGCAAGGGAGTCAGCTCATTCATGGTGGAGGGACAGCTCCAGCAGCAACCCCTGAGGCCACAGCTCCGCTGGGGTCCTGGGTCTGTCTCTTCCCGCCTGGGAGTGGGATGCCAGATAAGATGCTCTCTTTCCCTGGGACTGCCCCTTCCTGTGCCGCTGTCTGATTGCTGCCTGTGGAGAGGCTGTGTTACAGGGGTGGTGAAAGCTGCGTGCCGGGCAGAGGAGCTGCAGCATGGCCACCTGTGGAGGTTCCCAGTGGGCAGCTGCCCTGCACAGCAAGCTCTCCTGCTGCAGGCGATCAGGGCGCCTCATCCATCATTCAGTTTCTCCTCTTGAACTTTGCAGTTTCATTTTGCCCAGGAAAATGGTTTCCCCCAAAGGGCAGGCTTCGGGGAGCGGAGGTTTGCGCTGTGGTCTCTCCCTGTGGTGGGGCGGGGCCGAGGGCTCCGGAGGTCTGCAGCGGGCGCTGGCCGTTGTGGTCTCTCCCTGTGGTGGGGCGCGGCCGAGGGCTCCGGCAGTCTGCAGTGGGCGCTGGCCGCAGTCTGGCCATTGATCTGGGCGTCTGCTCCCTATGAACTGGCAGCTCCCTCTGTCTTTTCCAGCCTTGTCTGTGGAGCTCGCCTGAGGCTCACTGAGGGAGTGTGAGGGCAGCATGCCCGCCACTGGCCAAGGGCAAGCCCGAGCCTGAGCTCCCTGGGAGCGAGTTCAGCTCCACCCCCGTCACCGTGTTGTTTCCCAGAGGACAGGGGAGGCTGGGGGCTGCAGAAAGCCCGTGCGTGAGCAGCCCAGCTGGGGCCAGAGCCTGCCCCAGGATTCCCTCCGCCACACTGGGTCCGCAGGTGGGCACCGTGGAGGCCACAGGTCGCCCTTGCCCTGGCCCCTTGTCCAGGTGTGGGCCCTGGGCTGCTTTCTGTGCCCTCGCTCCTGGGAGGCAGCGCCACTTCCTGCCGTTGCCTCTGCTGCTGCATGTCCCAGCTGGTGGCTCAGCCCTGGGCTCGCCTGAGGAGCCCGTCCCTGCATTCATGTCCTCCAGCCCGAGTTGTCAGGGGTCTCTGGTGCCCTCACTGACCAGGCACATCCAGTCAGCTGCCCTCATCGTTTCCTCCCCCATGGGACAAGCATGATGCCGCTTTCCTGTCTGTCCCTCTTTGGAGCACAGTCTTCGAGAGCAGGCCAGGTCTGTCTGGAGCTGCTGTGTCCCTGCCATGGTGCCCGGGTCAGAGGTTCAGAGAACGCATGCCCGAAGGTGAAGGAGGGACTGCTGTCCATTTGACAGATGAGAAAACCAAGGGCGGGAGAGCTGATGTGACCTCTGTGGGGCCTGGCCCTGTGAGTGACCTGCTCTCAAGCCAGGCGGAGGGGCTGGGGCTGTTCTGGAAGCCCCGGCCTGGAGAACACTGTTCCCACCTGCTGGGGGAAGGGCAGCCCAGTCTGGATATCCTCTGCCTGTGTGGGGCCCGGCCCCCTGCCTCAGAGGCCCTGTTGGGGAGTCTGACTGAGGGGCTCAAGACCCACGCACTGGCCCCACAGCCCACGAGTTGGGGACCCAGCCCCACAGCTGGGGCTGGGAGTCTGGTGGGCAGTTGGGTTGGCCTGTTGCCTGGCCTCCCCTCCTCCTGGGCCTGGGTGCTTTGTCCCAGGGGCAGGCTGAGTTGCCAGGGTGGTGGCACGCCTGAAGTGGGTGTTCCCTGGCACTGCCACTTCCCCCGGCGCCCTGCAAACAGGATCTGGGCAGTGCAAGGACAGACGGCTCCCTTCAGGCTGACGGGGGCTGGGGGCCCTGGGAAGAGCCGGCGCCAGCCTGAGGGGCACGAGGCCGGAGGGGCTGGTGGCTGGCCTTGGCGGGCACGGAAGCAGCTCGGTAGGAAGCCTTCTTGGGAGCAAGTGGGGCATTGTCCGTGGCCCCCGTCTGGCCTCATTGAGGCAGCCCTGGGGCTCGGGCCATTCTTGGGCAAAACAGCCTGGCAGCCTCTGCCCACCCCTCCGGCCTGGCCCTGCTGCCAGCTTCCGCCCAGCTGGGCTGCGAATGGCTTCTGCAGCCCTTGCCCAGGCCCTCAGCCACATCTGGCTCAGCCGGTGCCTGCTCTGCCCTTGCCACACTCCCCCAAGGGACTCCATGTCCCCCTCAAGCCTCGTCCCTGTTCTCTGCCACATCCCCTCCTGGCCGTGCCTCTGGCTGCCCAGCCCTCCCTCCTCTGAGCGCTGGCCCTGGCTGGGTCCCCTGCCCATGTGCAGCCCTTATGCTGGCCTGCCTTCTCCTGGAGGCTTCGGGGGCACCACCATGTCCTGAACTCAGCAGAGTGCTTTGGTTGGGAAGGCCTGGCTCCCTCTGTTGCTGTGCCCAGGCCTTCGAGGCCGCCTCCCACAGTGCCCGGCTGCTTTCCCGGCTTGTGTGCCACGGCCCTTCCCTGCACCCACGTCACTCCTGGGAGGCTCTCGTGGTATCAGGGTAAAGTCCCACCTGAGCGAGCCAGCATGCCTGGGCGCTGACCCCTCCTCCTGGCAGGGCAGCTGTGCCAGCTGTGGTTGGCAGTGCGCTCCTGCTGGGACAGGAGTGGCATGCTGCGGCCAGGCGGTCTGAGGCCTTCTGGCATGTTTCATGCCCTGCACTGACGGCTGGCTGACCCCGGGCCTTAGTGTCCTCTTCTTGAATGGGGTTATAACCCCTGCCTCACAGTGTCGTGAGGATCAGCATTGCTCACAAAAGTGAGGCACCTGGCCAGGGCCTGCTGAGCAGGTGCAGGTGAGGCAGGCAGGCTCTGGGTGGCCGGGAGCCAGTCAGATTCTCTTTTGGGGATTTCCCCGGCTCCCCTGTGAATGGGACGCATGAGAGCACCTCCTCATGGACTCGGGTGGCATCCAGCGACGTGAGTGGTGCCGACTCTCAGGACACTGGCTCAGCACCTGTGAGGGCTGGGCTTCTCGTTCTTTCCCCCTCAGTGAAGGGTGGACCGATCCTGTGGGGGTCTTTGACTGGGGACAGGAGACAGGGTTTCTGATCTGGCCTGCTGGGACGTGCTGAGGTCAGGGCAGGGCTGGGGTGATGACGCACTGGACCGGGCCAGCCCTGGGTGAGGACGGCTCCAGCAGGTGTGCAGCCTCCCCTAGGCAGGGAACAGGTGGGCGTCTACGTCTTACGGAGCGTGGCGATGCTCTCCCTGACGTGTGGTCAGCATCGGGCTCTGAGGTCAGGTGTGGGCAGGAAGGTCAGGACGGGAGCACCTGGCTGGCCTGGTGGGGGCATGAGCTGGCTGCGGGGTGGAGGAGCAGGAGCAACATGGGGGAAGCCAGGGCACAGCCTGGGCAAAAGCATGGAGGTAGGAGGCAGCTTGGGTGAAACAGGCAGAACCCCCAGAGAGCAAGGGCATGGGGCAGGGGCGCAGCAAGAGCTGAGGCTGGGGCAGGACAGGGCCCAGCTCCCAGAGACCTTGGGTGCCGGTGTGGGCACAGGGGCCACTGCTGGCTGGGGCAGTACTGGGGAGGGCTGGACCAGCGCAGGATGCGGGTTGAGTCAGACACTGGAGGGAAGTGGAAGCGTGGGGCACCTGGAGGGTTTGGGTTGGTACAGCTCAGTACCCTGTGGCCCCTTGTGGTCTCCCAGCGATGGGGGACTTGCACCCACTGGGTTCCAGGTGTCCCCAGGGGTCCAAAGTGGCTGGCTGGGCGGGGCCATTAGTAGGCAGAAGACACGTGTTCCCAGACCAGCTGCCTCTGCCTGCGGTGACTCGGTGGCCCCTCCCACAGGTTGGCCTTTGTCTCTGAGTTGGCTGAGCAGACACAGAGGTGTTTCATGTTCCCGTGTGCAGTGAAATGAAATTGTGAATTTGGTCAGGTGGTCTCTTTGGTGGCGGCTGAGCAGCTCACGAATCTTCACTCCCCTCCGCGTGCCTGGCCAGAGCAGAGGGGAGTTGGGCAGCCTTCCAGTGCCCACTGGGGGCTCCAGCTCTGATTCAGCTGAGCTCTTTCAGACTGAATCCCTTCCCTCCTCCCGTGAGTGCTCCTACCTCTCATGAGCCCTCCTCAAGCTTCCTGTGCTCCCCCTTGTCCTGAAACCCAGCAGACCCTGCCGCCCTTTGCAGTGATGGCCGCTGGCTGCTCCTCCTTGTCCTGAAACTCAGCAGACCCCGCTGCCCTTTGCAATCTCATGGGGCCTCCGCCATGGCTTTTGTGACCACCGGTTAACATCCCCCCAACTTGTCTCCATCTCCTATGTCGTCTGTGGGGCCCTCTCTTCTCTCCACGGTGGCTTCTCTCCCTGGGAGTTCTCTTCCTTACAACTGTCCCTACACAGTGGACTCGCCTTCTGCATCTAGCCCCACCTCCAGGGCTTTGGGTATCTGCCTGCCTGTGGGAGCCCCTCTGCGTTCATCCCTGCACACGGCGCCCCTCACTTTCTGGCACGAGGAAGTCAAAGCACTGTCCGCATGCCTTCTGGGCCAGAACTTGGGGCTTGTCCTTGATTCTCCCTGGGTTCAGTGCCAGTCCCTAGCTCCACCCTCCCTCCCTGCCCGGGTCCTGGTTCCTGCCGCCACCTGCTCACTGCCCTGCCAGCCCCTTACGTGCCCCCAGCAGCTTGCTCTCGATCCTGAAGCAGAGGGAGCTCCCCAAACACAAGTCTCATGTCAGGCCTGGCTGACCCCCCTCAGTGCCTCACCATCATTTTAGATGATGGCAAGTAGTACCCTGTGCTGAGGACCCCCTTGAGCCACTTTCTTGGGACTGCTGGACCCTCCCCACCTGGGGTTTGAGCACCCCTCCCCGAGTTCTCTGAAAGCCTCTGCAGCCACCCTCGCCGAAGACGGCTTGTGCTGGCTCCTCCATGGACGTTCATGTCCTGAGGCCAGGACAGGCCTGCTCTGCTGGTGTGGTGGCACTGGGGCACGAAGGGTGTATCTGTAGGATTGGGCCATGCCCTGCATCAGCTGTGCCTCCCTGTGGCCTGTGTGGCCACCTGGGACAAAGCTAGGTGCTCTGGGGCCACCTCCCAGGGATTTAAGGAGAGCCCTGGATGCTCACCTGGCTCTTGTCTGCTGAAGGCATACCCCCCCGAACACCCCTCCCCTTGATTCCAGACAGGTCTTTCTAGATGATGTTTCATTGGAATTTTACAAATTAAGGTTTAATACTTTAAAATTGCACGTGCATGTAGTTTAGAGAGTAAATGAGTTAAATGAGTTGTACAAAGTTAATTAAGAAAAAGTCATCCCCAGTCGCCCTCCATTCCCTTTCCCAAACTCATCTATGTCTGATTCTTCTAGTAGATTCTTTTGATGTTGATCTCTAAATAATAGACCTCTATTGCTAGTTGATTTTTTAAATGTTTACGCATTATCAGCTTGCAAGATGAGGATTCAGGTCTGTCTGCACACACAAGTACCTGCTGTCTCACAGGTACACACAGGCACACACATGCACACACACCCAGGGGCAAGCACACAAGTATGCATGCACACATGTATGCACACACTCCCTGCTTCCCCTCCTCCCGGTGTAGCTGCAGTGCTGTCACACTCTCAAGGAGACCAGGGCTTTCCTAATTAGAACCACATGTGCTGCTGGAATCAGCCCAGTCATAGGAAACCGGGATGATTTTCTTCTCTGCTCAACCTTTGGTTTTCCCTGGAGTTTGTAACTGCCTTTGTTTGCCTGGTGTTTTTTGTACTTCTTGGGAGCCTGAAGCCCTCTTCTAGCTCTCAGCCTCACGTTCCTTCACATCAGCAGTTCGGCTTTTGTCTTCTTGAAGAAGTCTCTCTAGAACGTTCTCCTGGGGCCCTGTCAGAGGGCTGCCCTCCTTGCCTGGGCACAGCTTTTGCCCTGGGTCCCCTTCGGCTTCCTCTGGTTGCAGGCGGTCCAGGCCTTCTTCCCTCCTCACGGTTCCTGGTTCTGGCAGAGCTCACCCTCCAGTACCTCCCCAAGAAAGCATGTGTGGAGGGGTGGTCTGGGGACCCCCGGCGTTGGAAATGGCCTCCTATGGTCCTCACACTAGTTCTCCCCGCACTGGAGCTGTGGGGATCTCCCCAGTCACCGTGGCCTCTGGTGCTGGATGTGGGACTTGGTTGCCTGTGGACAGTCTCCTTGTCTGGGTGTCCCGAGGTCTCCCGGGGCGTGAGGGGCCCCTACCCAGCTTGAGTGAGCTCCGGCTGGGATCAGTGCGAATGCTGTTCCTGACGATTCTCTTCCTCTGGCTCTCCCGTCCTTCCTGAAGCTCCCCTTCCTCCGATGGAGAAGTGCCTGTGCAGGGACTCCCCGTGTCTTCGTGCTCCGGTTTCTGGAGGCCCGCGCTCTGCCTGCCGCTTCTCCGGAGCTCTTCGCTGCTGCTCCCAGTGTTGACTTCTCGGTGCTCCTCTGTGTTCTCTGAAAGTCCCTTCCTTGGCGTCCCGTTCCTGTGCTGGGGCTGTGAACACAGCCTTTGTTATCTGGGCTCGTTCGTTTGAGGGCAGTACAGAGAACACAGGCGTTGGAACCAGACTGCCCGGGTCTGAAGCCTTCTCCACCCGTTACCAGCTGGGGGACCTTGGGCAAGTTACCTCACCTCTCCGTGCCTCAGTTTCCTCAGCTGCAAGGTAAAGGCAATGGTGGCCCCAGCGTGGAGGGTTGTGCGGATGGATCTGTGCGAGCGGTAAAGCGCCTCTGTGGTTGTCGCCATGCGCCGAGTGTTAAGGAAGTGCCGGCTGCCGCGCTGTTCCGTGTTGAAGTTTTCTCTCTGGATAGTGTCTGTTTGCTCCACGCTGTGTTTCCCGCATGTGTCTTGGGCTGTCTTCCACATCTGAGCTTTTCCCGATGAGGCCCCAACCCGTGTGCGGAGCTCTCTGCTCGCTGGGTTGAGACCTGCCTCTCACTCGGGGCTCCTGGAATCCCACCCGCCCTCGGAGCCCACCCTCCCCTGGGGCAGCAGACATCTCCTGCCTCCTGTCTTCCCCGAGACCCAACTTCCCGCCCACCTCCCCATTCCAGGCAGTGTGGAGAGAGGGGACTGGGCAGGTACCTGGGGTGCGAGGCCTGAGACCCGTGGGGAGAGGGGCTGAGCACCGCTCTGCCTGCCGCCTCCCTGCGTGGGGCTGGACGTCTTCATGTGCCCCGGGCGGAGCTCGGTGCAGCCGCAGCTTGCACCAGCAGCAGGTGTGAGTGTGGCAGTCCTGCTGGGCCGGAGGGTGCCACGCCTGTAGGGCGGCACCGCTGTCCCTGAGGGGTTTTGTTTTGGAAAATGCAGTGGTTTTTAATAAAGATGTTCTCTGTGTTCACAGTAGGAGCTTTGTTATTTAAAATGAATTACTACGGTTTCAGAAAGGTGTGTTTGAGTTCCTAATGCGGTGGGTGTTGGTAGGTGCTATCCGCAGCCACCAGAGCTTGTTTGGGTCCCGATTGTTCTGAGCAGGGCAGTGGGGCCCACTGGGGCCATGGTGTCCTGGTGCTGCCCTGCTCTGGGCGGGGCTGGATGGCACAGGCAGGCATCTTGCTCAGAGGGAACGTGGCGGTCGCACGGCCTTCCCCAGCCCTAGGGACTTGGGCCTGTACTCAGCTGGTGTGAGGCTCACTTTGCTCTGAAACCTGCCTTCACGGTTCAGGTGTTTATGTGGGAGGGTGGAGCCCTTGCCCTAAGGTGTTTAGAACTGAGTGTGGCCTGGCTGGCGGGCTCCATAGTGATAGCATTAGGGTCTAGGCCAGTCAGAAGCTGCCCGCACAGGGACCCCTGTATACAGGGAGGACGCTCTGGCAGTGTCTAGGCAGGAGAGCTCCCGTTGTCCTCTGGTCGTTTGCTCTGAGTCCCTGGAGCTGCAGCCCATGGGAGGAGTGGTTTGGGCAGGATGCCCAGCTCCCCAGGCCAGGGATAGCCAGTGCCCCTAGGATGGCACCAATGCCGTGAGTTACGTGTTTAGTGCTTACTGTTCACCAACCGTAATGCGTGTCTGATTACATCTCACAACAGCTCTAAGACACAGGTCCTTTTCTTCCCGTTACTTCACAGATGAGGAAACTGAGGTCCAGAGAGGCCCCGTGGCTCTTGCCCAGCTGCACAGATTACACTCAGCCAGGGCAGAGCCACCCCGGGCCTGACCCAGCCCCGCTACTGTGGAGTGTGGCTCAGGACAACGGAGCTGGAGATGCTGGCGGGCTGTGTGAGCGCCGGGTTCTCAGCCTGGCCTGGGCCTGATTCACATGCAGTGGATGCTGTCCTGCCTGCATGGCGGGGGTCCTGCCTGCTTGGCGGGGGTCCTGCCTGCTTGGTGGGGGCCCTGCTGGGGCCCAGTGCTCCCAGAAGCCAGCTGGGATGCTGGCGGTGGGGGTTGGTCTTTAAGAGCTGGCCAGAGGGCTCACCTTGCTGGGGGTCCCTTTTGGGAGGGCATGGGGCACGCCTTCCTCAGGCTGTGTGTCTGTGTTGCTACAGGGACCTGTGGACCAAGAGGCCACCTTGAAGCGGCTCTGTGGGGGTTGCTGTTTGGGGGCTGGTGAGAAGCCTGGAGTAGCCTAGGGAATGAGTACAGTGGAGCCAGGGTCCCGGTGCTGGGGAGGGTCAGGAGGCCCCTGTGCACCCTGAATTGGAGCTTTAATCCCCATCTCTTCCCCGTCTTCCCCCTGGTTTTTCTGTTTCCTCCAGCTCAGTGTGGAGGCTGCTGGCCCTGCCATCTGTAAGAAGATGTCGTACGGATCCATCGCTGGCGGAGGTGGCCTGGGGAGCCGTGGCCCTTTTGGGGGACCTTCAAGACAAGGCTATCAGCCCCTAGGTAATGCTAGTAGCTGGCAGTGGGGGCAGGGAGGAGGGGATGGCAGTGGGTAGGGTCCCCACTGTGTCGTGCTGATGGCTATACACCAGTTCTGTTCTGTTGAGTAAAGTGGCCTGTGTCCTGAGATGGGGTGTGACTGCTGAGCTCAGGCGATTCAGGCCCCTGGAAAGGAAGCATCAGGAGTGGCTGTCCTGCGTGCGGGCAGACCTGAGTGTCCCAGTTCATGCTGGGCATGGAGCTGGCGCTCAAGAGAACCAAGCTGCTGGTGGGTGGTGCTCAGGGTGTTTGGAGAATGGCTGAGGGGATGCAGGATCTCACCTGGCCTTCCTAATGACGGTGTGGAGCAGGTGGCACTTTGCACTCCGTACAGAGGAGGAAGCTGAGGACCCTGAGGCTCATAAACCTCACCCCAGGGCCGTGCAGCTGGTGCAGGGCAGAGCTGGGGTTTATTTCTAGGTATTGCAGAGCATATTTCAGACAGGGGTGCACTGGGTTAGGATGGCAGCAGGGAGGATGGGTGCGTTGGGATAGGATGACAGCAGGGAGGACAGGGGTGCGCTGGGATAGGATGGCAGCAGGGAGGACAGGTGCGCTGGGACAGGATAGCAGCAGGGAGGACAGGGGCGCGCTGGGATAGGATGACAGCAGGGAGGACGGGTGTGTTGGGATAGGATGACAGCAGGGAGGACGGGTGCGCTGGGATAGGATGACAGGGAGGACGGGTGCGTTGGGATAGGATGACAGCAGGGAGGACGGGTGCGTTGGGATAGGATGACAGCAGGGAGGACGGGTGCACTGGGATAGGATGGCATCAGGGAGGATGGGTGTGTTGGGATAGGATGGCAGCAGGAGGACAGGGGTGCGCTGGGATAGGATGGCAGCAGGGAGGACGGGTGTGTTGGGATAGGATGGCAGCAGGGAGGATGGGTGTGTTGGGATAGGATGGCAGCAGGGAGGACAGGGGTATGCTGGGATAGAATGGCAACAGGGAGGACAGGGTGTGCTGGGATAGGATGGCAGCAGGGAGGATGGGGTGCACGTGGCCATTGGTGACATCACTGAGTGCTCCTCCTCATCTTGCCATCACCACTTAGTGCCTCTCAGGCCAGGTCCTCTAGGATGACCTCATCCTTCCTGCCCACTGGGAGTGCTGGGCTGGTCTGGTCTCCTCCCACTTCTGCCTCCCTTTCCTCCTTCCCGCCCAGACCATTGATCCAGCGTCTGCTGTGTGCCAAGAGTTGGGCAGGAGGCAGAGAGACAAGTGAGTCCTGTGCCCTTGGGGGCCCGTGTTCTGACTGGGATGGTTCTGAGATCCTCTTTCTTGAGTGCTAGGAAGGAAATGACCCAGGGACTGGGACTGCCAGCCCAGAGGGGCGGGCTGCATGAGCTGAGGAGGCGAGGGAGGGCCCTCGGGGAGGGGGTGCTTAGTGGAAAGTAGAGGGGGGCCCTGGAGGAGGCAGCCCCGGGAGACCTGAATGAGGGTGTCCTGGGAGGCCGGTGTGGATGGAGGTTCCTTCCATGGGCCAGGGGAGCCTGTGGGGCCTTAGGCAGGGCACGGTGTCAGCTGCTTGATCTATATTATATTTAAAAATGTGTTCCGAGGGACACTGAGTAGACACAAGACTGCGCGTGTGTGCGCGTGTGCATACGTGTGCATGGGGTGTAGATACAGGTTCAGATCTCATGGTTTGGAGGTGGTGAGCCTGACCCCCAGGCCCCTGCTCCTTTACCCTCCCCACTCCTTCGTCCTTGCACTGAACTGTGTATGTGCTGCATCTTGCTGGTTCTTCACAATTTTGCTTATGTGTGTGCATATCCCTGAGCCGTATGTTGCTGAGCTGTGCAGGTTTTGAACTTCCCTGGGCTCAGACGATTTGTGGGGCTCCGTGTTGTGCTACTTTTACACATCGTGTTCTGAGAGCCTCCACGTTTCGCGTGGCCGTGGCCCCTTCGATTTCGTGCTGCATCATGTTGGGTTCTGTGAGCACACCGCGGCATCTGTGTAGTTCCGCGTCTCAGGGATGCTGAGGCTGGCTCCCGTGTCCTCCCTCACAGCCTGTGCCCATGGCCAGGGCCTCTGCTGGCACACGGTGGGGTGGCATTCCTGGGCCGGGCCACCTGCAGCTGAGCTGACGCGGGCCCCACCCAGAGCCCTGTTTGCTCCATGTCCTTGTCAGTACTCCGGGGTGTTGGACGGCGACGTTTTGCCAACCTGGTGGGTGTGACTTGTCCTCTCTGGTTGGAATGGATGTTTCTCTGATAATGAATGGAATGGATCCCCTTTTTGTGTTTATTGGGCATGTGGGTCTTCCTGCCAGGGAGCACTGTTTGTCTACTTTTCTCTTGGGTTTGCCTTGTGCTTATGGGTTTGCAGGCTTCCCTCCTGTGCTCTGGAGATGAAAGCCTCATCAGGTGGGTTTACACAGCCCGACCCAGGCCGGGCCGGCTTCTCACTGGGAGGCCTGCTGGGAAGCAGAAGCTCTCAGCCAGGGCAGCCTGGAGTTGATCCATCATTCCCTTCGGGACTTGCACTTTTCTGTTTAGTAACTTCCATCACAAGATGATATTGCTGCCATCTTTTACTTCCCTCTGAAGATTGAACAATTTGTTTTTCATATTTAAGACTTTACTTGACCTTTGATTTTTGTTTATGGTTTGAGGTGGGATGAGTGTGGAGGGGAAACTGTGATGTCGTTTTTTCTCTGTTTGAAGAACAAATTGTGTGGACTGTTGAATTGCCTTTCTTCTGCAGACCTGCTGACAGCTCTGTGATAAAGTTTTCATTTGGGTTCTCTGGTCAAGTTTGCTTTTCATGTGCCAAAATCCACCTTAATTTCTGTAGCTTTACTGTAATTCTCAATACTTGTTAGAAAAAACTGCCCTTCTCATTTTTCTACAGAAGTGTCTCGGGTATGTTTGGCGGTTCGATGTTGACCATAAGGTTTAGGATCACCTGTTGCACCCTGGAGCTTTGACTGGGTTTGCCTGGCATCCCTGCGTCCGCGTGGGGAGACGTGACTTCTTTATCATTCTGAGCCGTCCAGTCGGTGAACATACACATGTCTTTATATTTATGGGGTTTTCTTTAATGTTTTTCAGTGAAGTCGTATAACTTTCTCTACAAAGATCTTACGTATCTTTTCTTAAATTCATTTCAACAAAGTAAAAACTTTTTTTTCCTGCTGATGTAAGTGGTACCATTCCGAATATTACATTTTCCAAATGCTTCTTGCTGGTGTGTGCATGCAGTTGTCTTTTTCTAAGAAACAGAGTTCAGACATTTTATTTAATTTTTGAATATTTTATGTTTTAATTTTCTAAATGTGGAAATTTTCAAACACATCAAAGTAGGCACAGACACGTCGCAGCCCCTGGTGTACCTCAGCTTCCCCTCGGTGCTCGCGGCCGGTGTGGCCGTACATGTGCCCCCAAGCTGCTCCCCTGCCGTGTCATTCTGGAGTAAATCCCAGATAGCAGATCATCTCATCTGGTAATATTTCAGTGTGTCCCCAAAGAGAAGGACTCCTTTTATGTGTGACCAGATTTCCACTGTGACAGCTCGTTTGGCCGCCGTACCCAACCTGCAGTTGAAGTGCCGACGGCCTCTGGGAGTGTCTGTTTCAGAGATGCTGTTTAACCTGGAGCCTCCCGAGATCCCGTGCTACAGCTGACCCGTGCTCCTCCTTCGAGTGTGTCTTTGACTCGGCTTCCCTCTGTCTCTTTATTTCCCTCCAGGTTTATTTGTGGAAGAAACCAGACTTTTCCTGTGTGGTGTAATTGACTTTTGTGTACTGGTTTGTGTGCAGCCATGTTGCTAAACCCTTTTTATTGTAATGATTTGTCTGTGGAATCTTTTGAGCCTTCCCTGTAGATGGTGGTGTTTGTGCATAATGACAGCGTTTTCGCTCCTTTTCCAGTGCTTTCGCCTATTATGTGTTTCTTTTCCTGGCTGGAACCTCTACTGCAGTGTTGAATGGAGACGGTGGTTCTATTCTTGGTGAGTTTGTGGAAGAACAGGATTATGTATTCCTTGAACGTTTCTGGGATTCTGCTGTTAAACTATGCGGATCTAGTGTTTTCCTTTGTGGAAAGATTTTCTGACTGCCAGTTAATTCCTCTAGTTGTGAAACGTTATTCAAGCTCTCTATTTCTTCTTGGGTCAGTTTTGCTAAGTTGCATTTTTCTGGAAATTCTACTGTTTTATCTAAATGTTCAACTTACTGAAATTAACTTGTACACAATAGCCTTTTGCTGTCAGTTGTGACACTGGGGCACCCTCATGTAATGGTTAAGATGCAGATGCAGAAGCTGGCCTGCCCTGGTCCCAGCCCTGCCCGCCCTGCCTGCCCTGGTCCCAGCCCTGCCCGCCCTGCCTGCCCTGGTCCCAGCTCTGCCAGTCACAGCGTGCCAGCCCTGCCTGCTTGGTTCACGCCCTGTCTGCCCTGCCCTGTCTACCTACCCTGCCTGCCTTGGTCTCAGCCCTGCCCACCCTGCTGCTCATGAGCTTTGTGAGCTCAGGGTGGGGAAGGGGAGGCGAGAAGAGGCCTCCGGCCCGGTGGTCATGTGGATGGATGCATCGACACCCGTGAAGCTCGGGCAGGGCTGCTGAGGGCTGGTGGTGGCTGCTGCTTCTTTCACAGCCTCAGAGCCTCAACCACGTCCCCTTTCTCGTTCCTGATATTCTGTATTTGTACCTTCTCTGTTTTCTCTTACAGTCAGTATCAACAGAGACCCGGCAGTTTGTGCAGGTCTCTGCAGCGACGTGGCTCCTGGCTTCCGCCTTCTGTGCGTGCGAGTTTAAATCGTGATTGATTTCTGCTCGTACTTTCATCGTTTCCCTCCTGTCTTTAAGTTGATGCTGTTTTATTTTTCTTACTCCCAGATTGAATATTTACCACATTCATCATGAATATGGTAAATATTCATTTCTAACAAAAGCATTTGAAATTAGAAATTTCCCAAGAAACTACTTTAGTTGAATGTCACACATTTTGAAATGTATAGTATTTTAAATTTTTGTTCAGTTCTAAATAACTTTCCATTATGATTTCTTTGTTTTGGAATTGCTTAGAAGTTTACTTCATCATTTTCAAATGTGCTTTTTTCCAGTTGTCTTTTTAAAGTGATTTCAAACCCGCTTACACATCTGAAAGAAAAGCACTAGTGTCGTCCGGATTTGTTGAAAATTGTCGTGGCCGGGGCTGCTTCTGGGGTGCGGGGGCAAGCCTGGCTCAGTGCCTCCTTTGCTCCCCTCAGCTCTTGGCTTTCTGTGTGGGTGGGGCCTTCGAGGATCCTCAGAACTGGGCAAGGCCTTCCAGGCAGGCCGGTGGGGCCTGGACAAAGTCCCCATGGGTGTAGGGTCAGCTGCATGTGCCCAGTCCCTGCTGTGTGCCGCAGTCCTGCCACCCTAACTGGGCAGCACCTTAGGGCCCTCGCGTCATCGTCACGTCATCTGGACAGAGGCAGCGAAAAGCCAGCTAGTGAGTTGTCAACCCATAAATAACTCAGATACACAGAAGAAAGCTCCCCAGAGCGCCATGCAAACCGGCCAGGTCTGTGGGCAGCTAGGAAGTGTAGCTGTCTCCTCAGCGCACCCGCGGTGGTCAGCCTCACAGTAACCTGGCAGGAAAAGAGAATGTCAACACGCCCTTGGCAGCCTGGGGTGGGAACACGGGCCACGGGGAGGGTGGGTGTGGGGTGCTGGGAGCAGCCAGCTTGTGGCAACCTAGAGCGGGAGCAGAGGCTGCTGGGAGGGTGGGCGTGGGGTGCTGGGAGCAGCCCCCTTGGGGCAGCCTGGAGCGGGAGCAGGGGAGGGTGGGTGTGGGGTGCCGGGAGCAGCCAGCTTTGGGGCAGCCTGGGGCGGAAGCAGGGGCCACAGGGTTGTGGGGGAGGGTGGGTGTGCAGTGCCAGGAACAGCCAGCTTCAGGACACCCAGGAATGTTCCTTCTCTTAGCCCAGCCACACGTCCTCCTGGACTCTGTCTCAGGAGATAGACACACAGGCAGAGGTGTTCAGCACGTGTGATTTGTGTGAGTGCTGACTCAGAAATGCTGTAAGTACCTGGCTTTAGGGAAACGATTGTGTTACAGCTGGGATAGAATTCGATGTGGGCATTAACATCACACTGTCGAAGGCCCTCGAGTGACCTGTGCGTGTGCTCTGATTTGTGGAGAATGTGGTGCGTGGAAGAAGCAAAGCCACACACGCAGTGTTTGCTTGTGGAAGACAGCCGCCCACCTTCAGGGTTCATCGTGTTTATCTCTGGATGCTGTGATCTTTATTTTTTTATTTATAACTGTCTGCATTTACATTTTTTCTGTAATTTGTGGGTATTATTCTATTCAAAAGCATACAGTAAAATCCCAGGCCTGTCCCTGCCATGTCTGGATTCATGTGGCTCGGGTGGGCGGATCATACTGGCGTCTTGAGGGGCGTGGGGAGCAGTGTGGAGTAACGTGGGTGCAGTGGGTAGGACCTGGACTTGGGGTAAGGGGATTCAGTGTGGGGAGGTGATGGCGTGTTCTTGAGTGACAGCAGGGCCTGTGGTCTCTCTGGGGGCCTGTGGGACCCCTTTCTGAGCAGAGGCTGAGCTCAATTACCAAGTGCCTGGATCCCCTCACAGGCCATTGTCTGGGGTTTCCGGCCTGGAGAGTGTGTCTCTGTGCAGAGAGAGGATAGTGCGGATGCCAGGAGAGGGGCCTGCCGGGAGCTGGAGGGACCAGCCCTGCTCTCTTTGGCGGTGGGGGGGCGGGCATGCTGGAGGCTCACCTCATCAAACACTGAGAGGCATCTGTGACTTGGGGCCCTTCCAGACCTTGGCCAGTGCCTCTCGTGGGTGCCTGGTTTTCCTAGGGCAGCGTCTGTCTCCAGGCTGGCTGCTCCTCCCTGGCCCCCGAGAGGGTTGTCAGCTTCTGACTCTGATCCACTTTGCTGCACTTCTCTGCCCTGTGGAAACCTCCGCCCTGAAATGAGCCAGGCAGCTGCCCTCCTGTCCTTCCGCAGGCTTCTCCCTCTTCCCCCCACCGGGCCCAGAGCTGGAGGGTGAGTGAGCCCCAGTCCAGAGCAGTGAGCTGGGCACTGGAGGCCGTTCCCTGAGTCTGTGTGGCCATAGGTCTGTCTCTGCCTGTGTAGTTTGGGCAGCGCTGTCTGGGGGCAGGAGAATGGACCAGGTGGCCTTTGGGACCTCTCCTACCTCTGGCGGGTCTGGTGAGAGGCTTTGGGGAAGTCCTTCCCTCCCCTCACGTTGGGCCACAGGGGGCCCCTAGAGGGACCCCGAGTGGGAGTGCACCAGGGCGGCCCCTAGTGTCACGTCTCTGAGGGTTGCATGAAGGGTCTTTTCCAAGAGCTGCTGCTTCAGGCACTTGGCTCAGGGATGCAGCCCTGGGATCCATTGTGCCGACCTGGCCCTGGAGGCCATGGACGTGGCTGGAAAGCGCTTCCGAGCCAGCAGCATCCTTGTTACCTACTGGGACACGTCCCGGGAAGAACAGATTGCAGACAGGCATGCGGGGTCCGGCGTCGGAGGCCTCACTCAGCCTGGCGCACATGCGTGTCTTTGGGGTGCTGTGGATCGAAAGGCACATCGTGGTTCCAGAGATGTTAAAATGCTTTTATAAGGTGCATCTGAGGATCAATGAATTTCAGTGAAATGTGTCCTGAAATGTTTTGTGAACAATGGAAAGAATTAGAGAAAATGATGATGCGTTCTGTGTAGGGCCCAAACACGTGCGGGGGCTGGGAGCTGGGAGAGGTGGAGCACGTGTCTCTGCCTCCGCAAAGCCGAGTGGGGACAGCAGTGTGGCTTTGCTTTTCATCTCCCATACGCTAAGGAATGACACTTTTATAAAATGCAGTAGAATGATTCTGAGTGCAGAGGTCGCAGCAGTTTCGAATTGCCTTAAACGATGCTGGAGCCGCACTTCCCATTTTGTACTTTGTTGCTGACTGGTAATAGCTGTCCAGGGCTTAATCTGTGGCTACCCCTGCAGGCCCTGGGGGTTGTATGCTAGTCTGCAGTCACATTTCAGAACTGGTTCAGAGAAAAATCCGGAACACCTAAAGTTCTGAACTCCTTGCTGGCATTCAGCAGAAGGGAGATGATCCAGAGGATATAGCAGGCAGGGAGGGCTTCCTGGAGGAGGAGCCCTGAGTGGAGCATCTCGGGTCCTGGGCGTCTGCTGTCCGTGCGTGGGCGCCTGGCACTGCCAGGAGCGCCCTGAGCTGACGGTAATCGTGACTGTCCCTTGCTGTCCGTAGAGTGCGCTAGATGTTGGACCGAGTATGGAATCCGCCATTTCCCCTGCCCGTCGCCAGAGAGCAAGCTGCAGAACCCCTGTGTGGGGAAGGACGGGGAAGGTGATCTGGGGCCGGCGGGCACGCCTATTGTCCCAAGGGCCAGGAAGCGAGGTACTTCACTCAGACGCTGGGTCTGGGGGGTCCTGGGAAGGCGGCTTGGAGATGCAGGTGCGGAGGAGGGTGGGGTCAGCAGGCAGGAGCTGCAGGGAGGAGGCTGGGGCCAGGAGGTGAGGGGCTTGTGTTCCCTGCCCCCCACCAGGCCTTCCGCTGAGTAGGGCCAAGGGTGCAGCCAGCCCAGACAGGCCACAGGGTGGAAGTTGCATGGTGGCCAGAGCTGGCCAGCCCTGTAGGGTCAGGACTGAGCAGGGCTGCTCCCGCCGGGGGCTTTGGACCTGCTCATGTGATTCCTCACCCCCAAGCCCGACCGTTCTTGTGCAGTGGGCTGGCGAGGGGCGCTTGGTGTGGTTTGGGGAAGAACAGGTGCGGTGACCTCTGCGGGTGTCCTGGTGGGCTTCCCGCCTGGTGGAGAGGCCCCCACCAGGTGCTTCTGGGATGCCAGGACCCTGGGGAGAGGCCTGCACTTGAGTGCTCCTCCCTGAGGGCTCAGACGTGCCGCACCAGGGAACCTGCGGTGTCGGGCCCTGTCCCTGCCTTCAGGAAGCTGGTCGGGTTAGTAAAGACGCTCGTGTGTGAGCAAAGACGCAGAGACTTCCCACTGTTGCCAGCGCAGCCCTGTTTCCTTGCAGGGTGGAGGCAAAGGATGGCAGGGGGGTGAGGCTGCCAACCAGGCCACCACGTCCCCACCAGCCTCAGCCCAAGTGCGGGAGGGGAAGCTGAGGCCGGTGCTCAGGGGCTCTTAGTTGTGCTGTGGGCAGGTTGGCAGGAGCCTTCCAAAATGTCAGCTGGAAGGCTGTCCCCAAGCGAGGGCTGACCCCAGGAGCAGCCCAGCCCTGGCCTGAGGGCAGGAGACCCTGGAGAGGGTCCAGGGCTACAACCTAGCCTGCCCGACTCCTGCACCCCTGTGGTGGCTGCAGGGGCAGGCAGGGCTAGTGGTGTGCCGTCTTGGAGATGGGGCACTGTGACCCCGAAGCTACGTGCTTGCTGACGGCACCTGGTGAGGCAGTGTCAGGGCTAGGGGATCGTGGGCCCAGGTCTCTGGACACCCAGCAGGGAGGGGTGGTGGCCAGGACCAGGCAGCCATGTCCCGAAGCAGAAACCAAAGAGTAGGTGCCCTAGGGAGCTGCTGCTGGAGCCGCTGCCTCCACAGGCCCAGGGCCTTAAACGTCCACCTTTTGGTGCCTTTCCAGGGCCTGGGGTTGCCCCTGAAGGCAGCCGGATGCCGGAGCCCACCTCATCGCCCACCTCGTCACCCACCACTGGCCCGAGGAAGGACTTGGCCGCTGGGCCCCATGGCCGCATGGCGGGGCCCACCTCATCGCCCACCACATCACCCACCACTGGCCCAAGGAAGGACTTGGC
>NW_012106964.1:672094-679266 GCF_000951045.1 Mandrillus leucophaeus | reverse complement strand
CCATGGCCGCATGGCGGGGCCCACCTCATCGCCCACCACATCACCCACCACTGGCCCAAGGAAGGACTTGGCCGCTGGGCCCCATGGCCGCATGGTGGGGCCCAGCGCTACCCGGGCCAAGAAGAGGAAGCCTAACTTCTGCCCGCAGGAGACCGAGGTGCTGGTGTCCAAGGTGAGCAAGCACCACCAGCTGCTGTTCGGCACGGGGCTGCTGAAAGCCGAGCCCACTCGCAGGTACCGCGTGTGGAGCCGCATCCTGCAGGCCGTGAACGCGCTGGGCTACTGCCGCCGTGACGTCGTGGACCTGAAGCACAAGTGGCGGGACCTGCGAGCCGTCGTGCGGCGCAAGCTGGGCGACCTCCGGAAGGCGGCCCATGGCCCCAGCCCCGGTTCTGGCAAGCCCCAGGCCCTGGCCCTCACGCCTGTGGAGCAGGTGGTGGCCAAGACCTTCTCTTGCCAGGCCCTGCCCTCTGAGGGCTTCGGTCTGGAGCCGCCCAGAGGTGAGTTCTCTGCCCAGCTCACCTCGCTAGGGCACCACTCTGTCCAGCAGGAAGGTGGGGCCCATCTTGGCCGTGTCACCCTGCATCTTCCTCCACAGCACCTTCCTCTCCTCCTCTCTTCCTCCTCCCCCCCTTCCCCCTACCCTCCCCGTCACCACTGTCTCATCTGGAGTGTTCTTGTTCATTCATCCTTTGCCCCATGCACTCTTCACTCGTCTATCCACCCACCCATCTGTGCGTTCAGCCAACATATATTACATGTAAAGAGAGCATTAGTAAATTTTGTCTCCCTGCTTGGTGGTTGACTTGGCCTCTCCCTCACCCCATCCTAGAGTGGAGCCGAGCTCGCAGACGGGCAGGACAGAGTTCTTCTGTCACTGTCGCCCAGTCACATGCTGGCACCACAGCCGTGGTGAGAAGGGCATTTGCTGTTGCCGCCTGGGGTAGACCCACGCGCTGAGAATCAGGGGTTTCTAGCTGTGCTGACGCTCCCCACGGCCACGCGTGCCCGTGTTCCTCCTGCTGCGCCCTGTGCTACTCAGGAGAGAAAAAGCTAGCTGCAACTTACTAAACTGGTTTTCTGGCCTGGGTTTCAGCGCCGTGGTTTGAAACATGCTGCTCTGTTACTGTTTTTAACACCCAGAAGAGGCCTTCCTACAGGCTGGTGCCGCCCCGTGGTGTCAGGGTGAGCAGGTTGAGACCTGGGAGGCAGTGTCTGCTCAGAGCTGGGGTGAGCCTTCTGTGGACCCCGAGGCTGAGGCTCTGGCAGAGTCCCTTTTCCCAGGGAGAGCATTGCTCTGTTGGTGTCTGATGGGTGAGGGAGGTCCGCAGAGGTCAGCGTGGGCCCAGCGTCTCAGCTCCTGCTGTTGTGGGCCCAGACAGGTGCTGGGCATAGGCAGGGCATCTGAGCTCCTGCTGTGGTGGGCCCAGACAGGTACTGGGACAGGTGCTGGGCGTAGGCACGGTGTGCTGAGCTCCTGTGGTGGGCCCGGACAGGTGCTGGGACAGATGCTCAGACAGTTGCCCAGACAGGTGCTGGGACAGGTGCTGGACGTAGGCACGGTGTGCTGAGCTCCTATGGTGGGCCCGGACAGGTGCTGGGACAGATGCTCAGACAGTTGCCCAGACAGGTGCTGGGACAGGTGCTGGGTGTAGGCACGGTGTGCTGAGCTCCTGTGGTGGCCAGACAGGTGCTGGGACAGGTGCTGGGCGTAGGCACGGCGTGCGCTGAGTCCTCTTGACTGCTGCAGGAGAGCTGGAAGAGGAGGGCGGCGGCCTGGTTCCCACGCTGGATTCCAGCTGTGGGCGACGAGGCCTCCATCCTGCTGTGGAAGCTGCCTGGTTATGGATAGGCCCTGCCTGAGACCAGATGGGTCCCGAGAGCATGGGGCTGCAGCGGGCCAAGGTTCCGCTCAAGACACTGACTGGGATCCGCCCCCACACCCGAGCGAGTGTGTGGCGAGGACAGCAGTGCTGGCTGTGGTGGAGCTGACAGTGTCTGGGAGAGATCTGAGCAAGTGCTCCCAGCCCCACCTGGACAGGCAGACCTCAGCAGGCATCTCTGGTCACGGGTGCTGCAGCCTCCTGCCCAGCCCCGGGATGAGGTACTAGGCAGTGGCGGTCCCGGCACCGAGCCAGCCGGCCTTGCTGCAGGAGCTTGCTCGGGCTTGACTGTTTCAGCTTGAGGAGAGTCTTTACGGGCCAGCCCTTCCTCTTGGTCCAGTTGGGGGCCGTGGGGGAGCCCCTCTCTGGCCGTCAGTGGGATAGCTGGCCCCAGGGCCTCCCCCTTGCTCTGTGTCCGAGGACAGGTGCTCCCCTCTCTGGCAGCTGCTGCAGTGGCTCAGTCGCCCCCGCAGTGGGGTTAGCCCGTATTGTGGGCGGCCGGCAGAGCCTGGGACTGGGGTGACACAGAGCACTGCTGTCGTGGGCTGTGGGCTGCTTGTCTCTGGCTTTGACATGAAGAAGGCCTCCTGCCCTCCTCACAGGGATCGGTGAGTTTCCTGGTGCTGCCAGGGCTGGGGGTGCTGAGTGAGCTGGTGGCTGTGCTGGGCACTGGGTAATGAACGGGATGATGGAGGAGGTAGTGAAGTCAGAGGCACAGCCCGTGGTCCTCTCCTCCGCAAAAGGCCTGGGCCGCAGGAGGGGTCGTTGCAGCCTGCCGGGCAGTGAGTGGCTGACGGACAGTGACAGCGACGGGGGTGACCTCGCTGGTGTGGGAGAAGAGGAGGTGCTCCCGGGGGAGGTGGTGGGATGGCTTCATATTCTCTTCTACCTCCTGCTGTCCCAGCCTATGTCCAAGGCCTCTGGCCCCTGCTGTGTGTCCCGGATGTGCCGCAGGCACACGCTCTGCTTCGGGATGGAGGGTGGGTCAGGCCCCCAGGGCCCCATGTTGGCATGCCTGCTAGCCTGCCAGGGCCCTCCTGGGACGTGCCTGCAGCCCCAAGTGGCCTCTCCACCACTGCCTGTGCTTTACTCCTCTCCACGCTCATCAAGGACGAGCCTTTATTTCCTGTGAACAGGAGTCCCTTTGCCCTTGCCTTGGCAGGAGATGTGGGCCTGGATTGTTACCCTGCAGAAGACGGCCCGGCCCGGCCTCGGGGGGCGGGTGCAGGGAGGCTGGGGAGGGGGTACTTGAGGGCACTCTCAGTGTTCTTGTCCTCGGTCAGTCCCCACTGTGCCACTTGAACTCCCTCCCCCGTGTCGGGCTCTGCACCTGAGAGGGTGGAGGCGTTGGAGGAGGGAGGGAGGGGTCTAGGGGAGTGTGAGAGTGTTTTTTGAGACCTCCTTCTCTGACCCAGGTGGGCTCTGAGGGGCGTTTCTCTAATAGCATACCTCATCTTTGACTTTGAAACAGGGTCCCTAAAGTGTATTAAGAAAAAAAGCCAGCAGAAGCCAGCACACACTGCCCCTTCTCTGACACCAGCCCCATGCCGGGTTGTGGCTTCTCCTCTGGGCCCGGGGAGGTGTCTAGGCACGTGGCGTCGTCTGTGGGTTGTGAAGTCCGGCAGCCTGCAGGCCCTGCCTGCGTGTGGGCTGGGTCATGCAGCACTGCGTTCTGAGGCAAAGGGCTAGAGAGGTCCTTGCAGATCCTGACAGTCTTGGGAAGGCTGAGGTCAAGAGGAGATGGCTCCCTTGGAACTGAGCTCGAACAAACCCGCCCGGCCCTGTCTTTCCCAGCTCTGGGGTCTTTGGTGAGTGCCAGAGCCTTGTTATTTTCTTTCTTTATTGACATAGTAGTCATATATCAAAGTTTGTCATTTCACCCTTTTAAAGTCTTCAACTTGGTGATGCTAGTTCGTTCCCGGTGCCGCGCAGCCACCGCCACCGTCTCAATTTCAGAGCGTTTCCGTCTCCCAAAAGGGAGCCCCAGCCCTAGGCAGTCACCCCACTCTCAGCTCCCCAGCCCTGGCAGCTCTAGGCTGCGGTCTGCCTGTGGCTTTGTCTGTTCTGGACGTTTCCTGTGAGTGGAGCCATGTCCCATGTCTGCTCTGTAATCCTTGGAGCCTCCGCTTCCTCCCCGACAAAGTAGGGCTCCCGCCATCACGAGGAAATACGGGACATGCCTCGGCCAAGGCTGGTGCATAGGAGGTCCCGGCAAACCTCACTTCTCTTATGTGGCCCTGTGTTCCCTCTGGACTGGTGCTCGCCTGCCTCCATCTTCCAAGGCCTGAGCACCACCACTGCGCCATCAGCCTCCTTCCTGATGCCATCTGCCTTCCTGGAGCATGAGGCCCCGACCCTGGCCACAAACTCAGCCCTATACTGGCCAGTCTGGCCCCCACCCTGCCCCAGAATGAGCTGGTTGACTCCCCAGCTCTCCGGCTGCATCATCAGCCCCGTTGGGAAGCGCCTCTAGCCCTCTCAGTCCTCTGCGGAGTTGCCTGCGTGGTGCAGGACTGTTGCTGTATGTGTTAGAGGCACCCTCGGCACAGCTGTCCAGAGGAGGGCTGGTCACAGAGGAGGAGGGCGCTGCGGGGCAGGGCCGCTGCTCTCGGCTGGTGAGGGCCCAGACTCAGCAGGTGTGGGGAGCGAGCCTTGCCTTTGACGTGCCCATCTGCCACCTGCCTTTCCCACAGACCTCCCTCGGGAGTGGTTGTCCAGGTGGGCAGGAGCTGCCCTGTGCTTCCCCGGCTGCCTCATGGCTGCTGGCACAAAGCCTGGCTGTCAGCTTTGCCGGCATTGGCAACTGGGGTTCAGACATGTCCTCTCCACGAGGCCCTCAGAGGTGACCCTGTCTCCCTGGGGTGAACCTTACCAGTGCTTGACTCCGGTTTCTCAGCACCCTGTGGGAGCCAAACAGCATTTGCTCTGGCCACTTTGAGCTGCCCCTCCTGGCTGTGGCGCCCTGGCCCACACCCGCTGCTTCCCCACCCCGGCTTCCCCTGCCTCATCCACGGTATCGGTCCACGGGCCTGTGATTCTTCCTGGCCTGCAGAGACCCATCTCCGTGGTCGCCTGGGCCAGTGTAACTAGAGCCGTCACACATCACATAGCTGCCAGGCCTAGTCAACGGTGACTTTGGTTTGAGCCACATCTGATTGTCTCCCTCAGCATGGGCTGGCCCAGGACCAGCTGGGGAAGCGATCGTCAGCCTCGTCAGTCACACACTAAGGTTTTGGGGTACTCCATTTCTCCTTGAGGACCCCCAGCGGTGTTCTGTGGGTTTTGAAGCACCATCATGCATGTGCAGAGGCCCAGAGCGGGGATGGCCTCCCAGGGCTTCAGACTGATGTCCCACTACTTCTCTCCTCATGTCTGTCCATCACCAAATGAGTGGGCAAGAAGGGTGCTGCCAGGGTAGAGGTGGGCTGGCCACTTGTGCCCTGCCCAGGTCACGCTAGCAGAATCTGGCAGCAGCTCACGTGCAGGGTAGCAGGGTCAAGGCATCTCACCGCAGGGTCAGTGTATGGTGGCTCCTGGAGGGCAGACGGAGGGCCGGCCCTGGGCTGTTCTTCTCTTCCCTGGGGCCACTGCATGTGGACTCGGGCACACGCCATGCCCTGTCTGCAGCCGTGGGACGGGGTTAGCGTTGCATGTGGGGCACCCAGCTCATCTCAAGCCGAGTCAGGCTGCACTGTCTTGATTGGGCTTTTTCCTGCCTGAACCTGAGCCGGGTCCTCATCCTTCAGCTCATCCCCCTCCGGCAACTGGGCAACTGCCTGGCCAGCGCCATGCCTGGTGGCAGCAGAGCCTGGCAGCCCGCCAGCTTGCCCAGTGGTCCAGGCAGCCAGGCAGGCTCGGGGTGGGCGTTGGGCGTCCAGAGGGTCTCGGTGCTGACTGTGGAATGGCTGTGTGGGTGCCCTCCTCAAGCTCCTGCCGTGGGGACCCCTCCTGCTGGGGTGCATTGCCTTGGGACCTGGTTCAGTGAAGAGCAGCTGGGGCCCCAGACCCTCATAATCCCCCATCACGGCCGAGTGTTCATCAGAGGCCTTCGTCTGCAGCGGGCAGTAAGTGGGGCCTGCAGTGAGATGTGGGGGACGCAGCCCTGGAGGGGAGCATGCCTGCCTTCTTTTGGCGGTTTTAGGGTGTCCCATTATCCCTGTTCACAGCAGAGTTGGAGGGTGGGGACGGGGACGGCAGAGAGGTCCTGATAAGCGCTGCTGACGTTTTGTCGTGTTTTATGGAGTGTTATTGAAGTTGCTCAGATGGTGTGAAGATGGAATCTGGGAAATGAATTTTTCCTCCTTCTCCTGGGAATGGGTGTTGGGGACAGGACTGTTGGGGTGTTGGGGACAGGACTGTTGGGGTCTTGGGGACAGGAATGAGGGGGGCCCTCTCTGGACCTCCCTTAGGTCCCCGACCAGAGTCACGGGATTGTTACTAACGGCCTGTGAAGCCAGGGTCTTCAGCTGGGTGGCCGTCCCTCTGAGGGTTCCCGAAACCAACAAACCTGTGCTCCAGCAGCAGCCTTGGGATATGTCGGAATGGGCGCTTCCTGAGACCGGGAGGTGACGTCCTGCCTGTAGTGACGAGCTGGCCCAGTAGGGGCTGGAAGCGGCAGGATGCCTGTGCTGTGGTTGGCGGGGCACGGTGTCACAGGAGCGCAGTGGTGGTGTGGGAGGAGGCAGCCCCGGCCTCGTGACCGTGGACCCCCAGCAGTAGCAGAGGCAGTGCTTGGGAGAGGCCCCACAGCCTGCCTGGTGACAGGACAGCACTCCCCGCGGCTCCGTCAGTCTTGAGGTTACGCTGTGACTCAACAGGCGTCTCCAGAAAGCACGGTTGCGCTGAGTCCTGGCCTAGAAATGCAGAGCTCACAGTGGGCAGCCCGGCCTGCGTGCCGAGGAAAGCTCCCTGGCCTGGGTGTGCGGTGCAGAGGGCGGAAGCTCGTCTGGCAGGCCCTGAGTGCCATGCCTGACCTCTGGCCAGGAGGGTGATGGTCAAAGCTAGGTTACCTGGCCAGGCTGAGGAGGTCGGACTGGGAGGTGCTGGGCGGAGGCGGAGGCGGAGGCGGAGGAAGGGTGCTCTGGCTGTGCGCTTCTGTCTTACCCCCATTTGGAACCTGGACATGACTTCTTCGAAGTTTAATTCACACACAATGCTACATGTCCATTTAAAGGCACAAGTTCACTGCAAGTTTGAACAAAACACACCCACCTGACTCCCACCCCAGGGAGGTAAAGAACATTCCTGTGACCTCAGAGGGTTCCCTCTGCCCCTTTCTGGTCAACCAGC
>NW_012106964.1:668612-671019 GCF_000951045.1 Mandrillus leucophaeus | reverse complement strand
AATACCACAGCAGTGGATCTGTATGTCTCTGCTCATGCCAATACCACACTGTCTTGATTACTATCACTGTAAAATACATCCTGAAGTGAGCTGGGAAGAGTCCCTCCTCTACTGTCTTCTGAAAGCATTTGTGTAGAGTTGGTCTTACTCTTCCTGCGAATATGGGATAGAATTCGCCAGTGACCCTGTCTGAGCTTGGAGTTTTTGTTGTGGGAAGATTTTCAGCTACAAATTCACTTCCTTTAATGCTGCAGTTCTATCCACGCTGTCTATTTCTTCTCAAGTGAGCTTTGATTGTTTTGTATTTTTCAAGGAACTCGTCCTCTAAGTTGAGAAATTAATTAGCAGTAAGCTACTCATAATATACCCTTAATATCCTTTCGATGTCTGTAGGATCTATGGTGATATCTCCTCCTTCATTTCTAATGTTGCTGATTTATATTCAATCTTTTGTTCTTGATTAGTCTGAATAATTTTATCATCTCAGTATTATTCACATGTAAATCGATTGATTTTATTAATCATTTGAAAGATCCAGATTTTTTTATCTTTAGGTTTCTCTATTGATTTGATGTTGATTGAATTGGTTTCTGCTCACCTTTATTATTTCTTTCTCCTGCTTACTTTGAGTTAATGCTTTTGTTGGATTGTTGACTTGAGATCTTTCTCTTTTTTTCTAAGTATCTATTGCTATACACTTCCCTCTATGCATTGCTTTACAGATACACATTTTAATACCTTGTGTTTTTATTTCATTCAGTTATTTTCTAACTTCTCTTTGATTTCTTCTGTTACATGTGATGATTTAGAAGTGTGTTGTTTAATTTCAGATGATTATGTTCATTCACAGATACCTTTCTGTTACTGATTTCTAGTTCTGCTCTTTTCAGAGAATGTATTTTATATGATTTCAGCAATTATAACTATGTCAAGACTTGCTTTATGGCCTAAAATAGAGTCTGTCTTAGTGAATGTTCCACGTGTGTTTGGCAGGAATGTGTATTCCTCTGTTGTGTGGTTTAGGCTGGTTGGTGGTGGTGTTGGAGTTCCTGTGGCCTCTGTGCTCTTCTGTCTGCTTGCTCTGCTGACCGCGCTGCCTGTGATTGTGGATTTCTGTGGATTTCTGTGTTTCTTTCCAGTTCTATCGGTTTTTGCTTCATGTATTTTCAAGCTGTGATACTAGGTGCATACATACTTAGAATTGTTTTATCTTAGTCAGTTGACCGTTTGTTTTTAAAGTGTCCTTTTATTTCTATTATATTTGTGGTTCTGAATTTTACTCTGATATTAGTGTAGCCATTCCAGCTTTCTTGTGATTACTGTTTACATGATGTATTTTTCTAATTTTTACTTATAATTTCATCTGATTTTATATATGAAGTAGGCTTCTTATATACACTGTATAGCAAGATCTTGCCCTTTTTTTTTTGAGACAGGGTCTCTTACCTTGTTTCCATGCTAAAATGTAGTGGCGTGATCAAGGCTCACTGCAGCCTCGATCTCCCAGGTTCAAGCAGTCCTCCCACCTCAGCATTTCAAGTAGCTGAGACTGCGGGTGTGCACCACCACAGCTGGCCAATTTTTATTCTTTTTGTAGAAAGAGATCCCACTGTGTGGTCTAGGCTGATCTTGAACTTCTAGCCTCAAGTGATCCTCCTTAGCCTCGAAAGTGTTGGGATTACAGGCATGAGCCACCAGGCCTGGCCAGAATCTTGCTTTTACTCTCATTGGAGAATCTCTGCCTTCTGGTCGGAATGGTTAAAGCAGTGCCTCTGTCCAGTAGGATTTTCGGTAATGATGAAAAGGCCCTGTAATCTGCATTCTTTCGTGTGACAGCCATTTGCCACATGGGGCTCCTGAGCACTTGAAATGTGGCTAGTGCAGGAAGCAACTGAGTTTACCATTTTATTTAATTTCAATTAATTAAAATCTACATTTAAATTGCTGCAAGGTGTTGATGGCTATTGGAGTGGATGAGCCTTGTTCGAATCATGCGTCATTAGTGTAAGGCCTTCATGTTTGGCTTTAACTCTACTGTCTTGATGTTTGCTTTCTACATTTCCTTTTATTCCCCCCTTTTTCTTTTCTTTCTCTCCCTTCCTTTTTTTTTGGAGTAGAATTGAGTGCTGTTTAGCATTCTGTGTTATCTCCACTGTGGGTTTATGAGCGATTCCTCTTTGTTTCTTTTTTTAGTGGGTGCTTTAGAGTTTACAACATAGATCTTTAACTTTCCGCAGCCCGCCTTCGGATAGCACTGTATCGTGTCCTGTGTGGTGGATCGGCCGCACGGGAATGCACTGCTGTGTCCTGCGCCCACCTTGTTGATGTGGCTTTGGTACATTCGGGACTGCGTGTCGTTTCCGACACATGACCCCGCCTCGTTCGCGTGGCTTCAGTACATTCGGGA
>NW_012106964.1:655929-668262 GCF_000951045.1 Mandrillus leucophaeus | reverse complement strand
CGCCTTGTTCGCGTGGCTTCGGTACATTTGGGACTGCGTGTCGTTTCCGACACATGACCCCGCCTCGTTCGCGTGGCTTCGGTACGTTTGGGACCACGTGTCATTTCCGACGCATGACCCCGCCTTGTTCGCGTGGCTTCGGTACGTTTGGGACTGTGTGTCGTTTCCGACACGTGATGACCCGCCTCGTTCGTGTGGCTTCGGTACGTTTGGGACCACGTGTGGTTTCTGACACATGATGACCCCAGCGCGTAGGTGTGGATTTTGCTTTCACAATCAATAGTGTTTTAAGTAAATGAACGTATCTTTTTTCTATTTACCATTCTGGCGTTCTTTAATTCTTCATGGAGATCCAGTTTCTTGCTGCTACTTTCACCCTAACTAGCTACTTCTAACGTTTCCTGTACTTCACATCTGTTGGAACTGATTCTTTTCACTTTGGCTTGTCAAAATCTGCCCCTGTGTTAGAAATCTAATTTCCAGTGGGGGTAGAATTCTAGTTGCAAGTTTTTCCTCCCAGCACTTTGAAGACATCCTTCCATTGTCTTTCGGCTTCCACAGTTTCTGACGAAAGGCTCAAATCTTTTCTTATCTTTTGTCTTCCTCATGAAATGTACAGTTTTTTCTCTGGGCCACTTTTCAGGTTTCTTTATCACTGGTTTTCTGCAGTTTGCCTATAATATACCTTGGATTTAAAAAATATATATTTGTTCGGCTTGTGGATTGGTGAAATTCTTGAATCTCCGAGTTTGTAGTTTCATAAAATTTGAGTACTTTTGGTCATTATTTCTGGCAATTCTTTTTGTTTGTTTTGTGTCCCCTCCCCCCTGCTGCCCCCCTCCCTGTGTGTGCCCCTTACTGGCCTGTGACCTTGAGCAGGTCACCTGCCCATCTGTGAATGGGGAGGGTGATCCTGGTCCCTAGGATGGGTTCTCGTGCTCCTCTTGCCAGAGCTTGTTCCATGGTAAAAGAAAAACTTGAGCTGAACTAAATTTAAAGGAGTTTAGTTGAGCAATGAACAATTCATGAATTGGGCAGCCTCCCGAGCCAGAGTATGCTCAGAGACTCCAGCACAGCCATGGGGTAAAAGATTTTGGACAGAAAAAGGAAGTGACATACAGAAAACGGAAGTGAGGCATGGAAACAGACCGGTTACAGCTTGGTGTTTGCCTTATTTGAACATGGTTCGAACTGTTGGCTACGTTTGGCCAAAATTCAGTGACTGGCACAAGTGTAGGGCACGGTCCGTTTACACTGCCTGTTGATATCATTCAAGATGTACAAATCAACCTGTAGGCCACACTGAAAATATGTAAGGAGGCACCTTTAGGCAAAACTTGATTTAACTCATCATCACTCTTGTTGTTCCACGAATGCAACTGAGACCCTGGCTTGACCTTGCTAGGCTGGGCCATGGTGGCATCGAGGGGTGGTGGGTGCTGGGTGATGCCTCCTGGAGGCCGCCTGGCAGTTCCTCCTTTCTCCAGTCCTTGCCCTGAGTGCAGCTGCTGGACCCGGAGGCCTGGGGCTGGAGCAGGGTGGAGGTAGCCGGACGGAAAGTATGCAGGGGGCCAGGACTTGCCCGGGAGCCAGAGGTGCACAGAGCATCCGTGGACAGACCTGCGCACTCCCAGATAGAGTGCTAGGATCAGCCCTGCCCTGACCAGGCAGCTCAGTGACCCCGAGCAGAGCCGGACTTGGGCCTTGTCCTGGTGGAAACCCAGATGTCCAGCCAGGGGTGCTGTGTACCTTCAGGCCGCGCCACCTGAGGCCAGTCCACACAGGGTTGGTGTTGGGAGGGTCCCCGTAGCACCCCTAGTGTCTTCTAGCCCTCACACCTGTTTGTAGACCTCAAACCACGCTCTTTTATTGCTAAATTTTAATATGGAAAATTGTAAACTTGCAGAGAAAGTTGAAAGAACTGCACAGACACCCCCATAGCTGCTACCTGGATGCCAGCCTGGAGTCTCTACCTGGTTTAGTCACGCCTTTAGTGCCTCCACCTGCGTGCATTTCAGAGTGAACTTGGCCCTCAGTGCGTTTCCTTCCGAACGCTGGTTTACTTGCCATTCACTCCTCTTTCATTTATGTACAGTGAACCGCACAGCTCCTAAATGTGCCATCCTGGGCATTGTGACAGTTCGTGGCAGAAGTGTGTAACCCACAGCTCTGTCCAGGCCCAGGGCAGGCCCTCACCCACAAGGGTCCCTCCGGCCCTGCCCCAGTTCCCTGGCCTGGCCCGGAGGCCCCGGGGATTGCCTTGGTCGTTCTGGACCTGCGCCCCGTTTGTGCTGTCGTCTGAGCAGTGTTTCTGAGATTCACCGTGTTGCGTGCCTGGAGTTTCCTTGCATGCAGGCCCATGTGGCCGTCCCTTCCCTGCAGCCCTCTCTTCGGGTGGGGGCTGGTAGCAGTCAAGCTGCCGGGAGCTGGGAGTGCTCTTCAGGAGCTTCTCTGGATGTGTGCTCTGCTCCTCTGTGAACCCCGGGGCTGCTGGCTGGAGGGTGGGCAGGCCTCGAGTGTTTTGATGTGCTTCGACGTACGCTCTGCCCCTCTGTGTAAATGCCCAAGATGCTGCCTGGGGGGCGGGCAGAGGGCGAGTGCTTGCCGCTTGCAGACCCTTCCCGTAGTGGCCGTGCCGTTTATCCTCACCGTGCGGCGGGGGAGCGTTCCATCCACCATGTCCTCATGCGAGTGCTTGCCGCGTGCAGACCCTTCCCGTAGTGGCCGTGCCGTTTATCCTCACCGTGCGGCGGGGGAGCGTTCCATCCACCATGGCCTCATGCGAGTGTTTGCAGCGTGCAGACCCTTCCCGTGGTGGCCGTGCCGTTTATCCTCACCGTGCGGCGGGCGAGTGTTCCATCCACCATGGCCTCATGAAGACTTGCTGTCCTCACAATGTTCTGTAGGTTTTTAAAAACTGAGATAAAACCCAGTCACTCAGAATTCACCATCTTAATCATCTTAAAGCATACAGTTCAGTGTCTGTTAGAATATTCAGCATTCTATAATCACCACTTTCTAATTCTGAAACGTTTTCATCACCCCCAAAAGGACCCCCGTACCCATTAGCAGTCATGCCCATTCCTCCCTCTCACTGCCCCTGCCCCGGCTCTGTCCGAGGATTGGTTTGTTCTGACGTGGTAGATGTGTGGAACCATGCAGCATGTGGCCTTTTCCCGCTGGCTTTCATCTCCGTGTGTGCTGCGCTCAGAGCTCACCTGCATTGTGTGGAAACCAGTGTTTCTGTCTCCGATGCTGAGCTGGCGGTGCAGAGCTGGACCTCATGTCTGTTACTTCGTCAGCGGTGCTGTGCTTTGACTCTTAGTGATGCTGCTCTGAGCCTCCACGAGCAGGTGCTTGTAGCTGCCGGGCACACACGCCAGCTGCTGCGGTGTACGGGAGCTCAGGGTGCAGCCTTTCTGAGGGACCACCCCCTGCCTTCCTCTCCTTTCTTCCAGCTCGTGGGTACTTTGAAGGCAGGCATGGGTGTCCAGCCCTGACCCCAAGGTGGCCAAGCCGCAAAGAACCCCTGAGAGGGGTTCAGGGCCACTTTGCCGCCTCTCAGGTCCCTGCCCCTGGGGACTGCCCAGAGCGGTTAGCAGAGCTGGGCCTGCAGGCTTCACCCTCAGCCTGTGTTCTCTCCTCCTCCCTGTCTTCTCCCAGCCACCCAGGTCGATCCACGTGACCTCCAGGAGCTGTTCCAGGAGATGTCAGCCAACGTCTTCCAAATCAACTCCAGTGGTGAGTCTGCGTCTGGCCCGGGCCTGCCCCTCCATCCAGGTGCCCTGGACCCCGACACGACGTTGGGAGTCGAGGGTGCTGGTGCATGGCGTCCCCCCCTCAGGCTGTCTTGTGGTGCAGTCCCGGGTTTCTTGGGTGGGAAGGAATAAGTGCTGGGTCAGGGCCGGGTGCCGCTTCCGCCGGCTGCTCCTACCCGCTGCTGGCTCCTCTCCCTGACCCCACGCTGCTCCTTCTCGACACCTTTTGTGTGATCTGGATGGAGCCCAGTGGAGGAAGGAGCATCCCAGGGCCTCTCAGACTTGCAGACCAGAGGTCACTGCAGGAGTGAGCAGAGCCTTCAGTCCTTAGGGACACCTTAGCCTCTCAGAGGGCCCTGTTGGTGCACATAACTTGTGTAACTCTGGCCTGGGTCTGTGACTCTCCCATCTCTTCAGTGTGGTGAGCACAATTCCCAGCGAAGCTGTTGCATTTAGATCTTTGAGAGCAGGGACGAGAGCCACGTGTCAGATGGCCAGGGGAAGGGGAAGGGGTGGGGTGAGGGGAGCAGGGTGGAGAGAAGCTGTCCCCAGAGCCAGGGCAAGGCTGCTGGAGGCAGCTCCTCAGAGCCCCTGAGCTGCACGTGGGCCTGAGCGCCTGTCGCAGACCAGCTGAGGGGGGGTCCTGGCTGGTGTGACCTTATGCTGAGGTCAGTGTGTGCCCTGGTCTCCAGGCCACTTAGGTGGTCTGCCCTGGCTCAGGCACTGGTCCTTGGGCTCTGCTCACCCTGCCTGGGCTGCAGTGGGCCACCCATGTGGAGTAGCAGGGGCAGGGAAGCTCCTTCTGCCCTCACCCTGTCCCTCTTCTCTCGGGCAGTGACCTCCTTGGAGCAGAGCCTTCAGTCCTTAGGGACACCGAGTGACACGCAGGAGCTTCGGGACAGCCTGTGAGTGTGTGGGCCATGGCATCTCCATGCCTGGGCGTGGTGCACATTGGGGGGCAGGGGCAGGAGTGTAGTCCTGTGCACACAGGCTTTGTCCACACAGCTGCCTGCCCACAGCTGCCTGGGCACACGTGTGCACATATATGCACACACACCTACGGATAAGCCTAGTCAGTGCTGTGAACCTGAGACTGGGCTCTCAGCCTGCAGGCGCCCGGGGCACGCAGGTGCACCCCGCCCCGACGTGGAAGCCTCAGTGCACCTGTGCATGCCCCAGTCACGCGCATGCGTGTGCTGAGGTCGGGGATGCATGCCTCCTGGCACACGCTTTTCCCTGCCAACGTGCTCCAAATGTGTCTTTCACGTCTGAAGGCTCCCTGTTGGGGCCTGCTCAGCTGTGGACACAGGAGGTGAGACCAATGTGCCATTTGCACAGCCATGGGCTAGGTTGGAGTGGGGCGTCCTGTCTCGCTTCTGCCCTTTCGGGGAGCTGAGCCTTGGCGGGCTCCCACTGGACTTTCCTTGAGGGGTGCCTAGCAGCCTGCCCTGGGTTGGGCTGGTCTGGGATGGGGAGAGGTGCCTTGGGTGCTGTCTGCTAAGCCTGAGCCCTGGCTGGGCTGGGGAGGGGAGGGAAGGGAGCATCTGTCCCAGGTGTGGTGAGAGTGGCACTCTGGGGTCCGAGGGGACACTAGCAGTCTATACCTTGGCCCTCCATCTGGTCCCCGCTGCACTTGCTGCTGTGACCTTCCATGCTTGCCTGTGTCTCGCCCTGCAGTGAGCAGGATGCCCGCAGCCCCAAGGACCCCAGCCAGCCCCAGGCCACTGCATTGGAATGTTGTCCTCAGGCTCCCCTGTGTAGAGCTGGTGGCCACACCAGCCTCGTGCCCTGAAAGGGCCAGAACTGAGGAGGCTGGGAGGGCCACGGCTCCCACAAGGGTAGAGGGTGCTGGAGTCTCTGCTCCTCCTCACAGTGGCTCCATTCAGTATCCACAGGCGCCCTGCCACACAGCCCCACGCTCCAGCTGCAGAGCACCCTTTGCAGATGTTCAGGGCAATTCTATTCTTAGCCTTTTTTTTTTTAAGCCCTTTTATGAAACTGAAACTTACTGTTTTCTGATGTGACAGTGACGTAGGCTTGTGATGAGGAATTTGGACACAGGACGCCTGGGAACCACTGTTAGCATGTCAATGTTCCCTGCCAGCCTTCCTCACACCCGTGCATATTCGCAGAGTCAGAGCTCAGCGAGGGACCCTGGACCTGCTGGTCACACCCGGACTCTGGGGTACTCAGGCTCAGGAAACGCGTAGCCTCTCAGAGGGCCGTGTTGATGCACGTAACTCGTGTAACTCTGGGCCAGGTCTATGGCTCTCCCATCTCTTCAGTGTGGTGAGCCGAGTTCCCAGTGAAGCTGTTGTGTTCAGGTCTTTGTGCCTCTGCCCGGCTCCTGGGTTAGGTCACAAGGGCCAAGTGGGACGGGCACTTGAGGACCCTGGCCCTCATGTGCGCATCCTGGGCCGCCCGGCCTGGTTAGCCGAAGACCGACACCACCCACTGTGGGCCTTGGAGAGGAGAGAGGGCCCCAGCGTGGGGGAGGAGACTGTCCTGGTCTGAGGACCGAGTATCCCAGCACCGTGGCCCTCCCCTGGGCCAGCCTCAGCTGTCAGGTCTGGACACTCTTGCCTTAGTACTTTTCTGGTCCTCCCTGTGTGGCCGGCTGTGGTCCTAGCCTGCTTGTCATAGCTTATCTAGAGCCTTCTGTGGCCCCTCGGATGCTCCCATATCATGGACTGTTAACGTTTAAAAATAACTTTTGAGACCAACATGATTGCCAGTTCTGTATTTCCTCCACATTGACGAAGTCGCCAACTAAGGACATTTAAAGGATATACCTTCATCCATGGCCGCCATCATTTCATCAGGGAAGAGGCTTTCCAGCCCTGCAGTGTAGGAGGGACCCAGTCTCAGGAGGGAGGGTGGTCCTTCCACCTGAATACATTCAGCTTCAGAAAAACCTCACCAGGTGGGGCCCATTTCCCTCATCCCATGCAAGGCTGATGTGGCCAGGTCATTTCTGTCACCTGCCTGCAGACCCCACCCCAGGCCTCCCTGTCACAGACCCCCACACTGGAGTCCAGTGGCCACGTTGCAATCCCGTGGGCGGGGCTCAGTGGCAGCTCGGCTCACACACTCCTGTCTGGGCTCTATTCCCTTCCACCCTGGGGGCCGTCACCATGTGGAGATGGTGTGTGGGCTGGCTCACCCCATGGTGTGTGGCTGTCAGAAATACTCGTTCCTTGGTGCCGAAAAGAAGAACTAGTGTTCAGACAAAGAATTTTCTCAGCAAGGCAATTTTACTTTCTGCAGAAGGAGTGCTGCCTGTTAGCAATCCTGCCACGAGAGCACAGTTGAACAAAGAAAGGCAAGAATATTTATCCCTTATGCATTGGGTCCTTTAGACCTGATTGGCTAACAGCTTAAAACTTTCCTGAATAGGTAAAGGCAAAGGAGAACAAAAGGAAAAGAGGAAGTTGCTTGTGAAAGAACTTAGAAAAGTAGTCACATTTCCAAATAAGGACGGTGTGTAGGCTATGAGCCGGGACGTGTTTGAGCATGTTTAGAACAAGTATCTTGGTTAAAGTACAAAGACATAGAATGTACTTATTCCCTTATATCTAACAGCTACATAGAATAGGACTTGGCAAAGAGTTATTAGTATAAAAGCAAGGAGGCTTGAAGGAAGTTAGTTTTTTTAAAAAACTATTATTTGTAACACTTATGATTTATTCTTTAGTAAGAAGGGAAACTTTGAAGGGGACATTTTTTACTTTCCACAGTGGCACAGAGGACCCGCTCCCCTTGGAGCTTTTGGACTTGTTCCTGTGGACCGTGTTCTCTGATCTGCCTGGGGCACGCGTGTTCTCTGATCTGCCTGGGGCACGTGTCTCTGATCTGCCTGGGGCATGCGTGTTCTCTGATCTGCCTGGGGCACGCGTGTTCTCTGATCTGCCTGGGGCACGTGTGTTCTCTGATCTGCCCGGGGCATGCAGGGGTTCGCTAATCTGCCTGGAGCACGCATGTTCTCTGATCTGCCTGGGCCACGTGTGTTCTCTGATCTGCCTGGGGCACGCAGTGATGCCTCCCTCTCACCTCTCTGGGTGTGGTGAAGGTGTAGGTTGAGTGGCCCTAGTGGGGGTGCATTAGAGGTGGCTGCTGAGGGTCTGCTGGCCCGCTGCCCAGCATGCAGCGATGGGAGTGGGATCTGGGTGAGCTGGGCTGCTGCTCCACATGAAGTGTGCTCTTCTTCCCGGCCTGGGATTTTTATGTCAGAATCAGCACCAGAAGGGCTCAAGGAGCCTTGGGTGACGTTCATTCAGCACTGCAGGCTCGTGCTTGGCAGCTCTTTCAGGGGCTTAGTCCTAACAGCCCGCCTCCTGCAGTGAGAGCTTAAGCAGGGCAGGGCCATGATCCATGTATGCAGTTCATCCCATCCCACTGGATTGAAGGCAAGTCCCTGTGGCAGGGGGGTGGCCAGCAGGGTATGAAGAGCTGACCTCCTGCAGTGCCCGATGGAGGGCTCTGTGAGGGGGCCAGAGAGGGCTCACAGTGCCCTCCATATGTAAAGACAGACCCATTTGCCAGCTGGTGTAGAATTGCACCCCTCTGTCCCTCTGTAAGAATGGACCCGTTCACCAGCTTGTGCAGAACTGTGCCCCTCAGTCCCACTGAGAACGCACCCATTCGCTAGCTGGTACAGAACCGTGCTCCTCTCCTGCTGTAAGGATGGACCCAATTGCCAGCTGGTACAGAACTGCCCCCTCTCTGTCCCACTGTGAGGACAGACCCATTCACCAGCTTGTGCAGAACTGCACCCCTCTGTCCCACTGGAAGGACGGACCCATTCACCAGCTTGTGCAGAACTGCTCCGCTCTGTCCCACTGGAAGGACGGACCCATTCACCAGCTGGTGGGCATTTGGGTGACTTCATTTTGAGCACGATGAATAAAGCTGTGGTGAATGTAGGTGTGTAGGTGTTTGCGTGGGTGTAGGTTTTCACCTATCTTGGATAGATCCCCAGGACTGGACTTGCTGGGTTATACAGTGGCTCTTTGTCTAACCCTTTGAGGAACTGCCAGACTTTCCAAAGCAGCTGCCCCATTTTACACCCCAACCAGCAGTGCTGGAGGGTTCCCATCTCCCCACCTCACTGCCAGCACTTGTTGTTATATGTCTTTTGGATGTGGCTATCCTCGTGGGTGCGAAGTGGGGTCTTGTGGTGATCTCATTTGCATTTTCCTGATAATTGATAGCTTCAAGCATCTTTTGATTTGCATATCTTCTTGGAATAAATGTCTATTCAGATCCTTTGCCCATGTCCTGATTGGGTATTTTTCTTTTTACTGTTGAGTTGATTCCTTCTAGAATTTTTCTCCTCCTGTGCAGCCCATGCTCTCCAGGGCTGTCACTGGTGCTGTTTCCTCATCCGTCTCATGCTCTCCGGGGCCCTGGCAGGTTCCTCATCCGTCTCATGCTCTCCGGGGCCCTGGCCTTTGCTGCTGCAGGTTCCTCATCTGTCTCATGCTCTCCGGTGCCCTCGCCTTCACTGGTGCTGGTTCCTCATCCATCTCATGCTCTCCGGGGCCCTGGCAGGTTCCTCATCCGTCTCATGCTCTCTGGGGCCTTTGCTGCTGCTGGTTCCTCATCCGTCTCATGCTCTCTGGGGCCCTGGCCTTTGCTGCTGCAGGTTCCTCATCTGTCTCATGCTCTCTGGGGCCTTCACTGGTGCTGGTTCCTCATCCATCTCATGCTCTCCTGGGCCCTGGCGTTCGCTGCTGCAGGTTCCTCATCTGTCTCATGCTCTCCGGGGCCCTGGCCTTCATTGGTGCTGGTTCTTCATCCATCTGCTCCAGCCTCTTTTCCTCTCTGATCTCCTCCCCTCCCTTGGTGGTATTGCATATCCCACAGCTCAGAATCCCTCCTCAGTGGAGCGTTGGAACCCTAGGTGTCCCTCCAGCCCTGTCACCTTCTCGCCTGCTAACTTAGGGTCCTTCTGGACTGACCTGGGGTCTCCCTGTCAGTCCCAGGCCAAGGAAGGGACCTCCAGGACCCCACCCTACCCCTGCCCTCGCCAGTCATGGGCTGGCCTGTCCACTCCTCTTGAACTGTCACGTGTCCGTGTGCTTCTCACCTTCCTCTCCACCTCCTGGTCCAGTCCCAGCCTTGGCTTCTGGGCTCCTGCACTTTCTCCTCTTGGCCTCCCCACCCCTGGTCTTGCCCCTGACAGTGGATTCTATATGTAGAGCTCAAAGTGATCTTTAAAAGTGTGGATCTGATCACATCGGTTCCTGCTCAGGAGGCTCCAGTGGCCTGCCTCCCAGTAAAGTAAAACCCAGAGTCTGGGCTGTGGCCTTTCAGGTCTGCCCAGCATGACCCTCACTACTGTAGACCTGTCTCATGGCCACACCACCTGCTCCAGCCACATGGCCTCAGACTTCTGCCCGCTCTGCCCGCCTCACTTCCAGGCGCTCTCATGCCAGGTCTTGCTGGCCCGCTTGCCCTGGTGGTCACCTCCTCCACCGTGGGCGGTCCCTGGGTCTGTGCATCAACACCACTGCATTGTGTTGACTTGGGCGTCACCTGCTCATGAAGCTGAGCCGTGGTCCACATTGGAGTCACTCCTGGGGCGTTGCCAGGTCTAGGATGGGGCAGTCCACCTACTGGGAAAGGGCAGGAACTGGGAAATCAAAGCAGCCCAACCACAGGCTCTTCCCATGAGCCCCCTCAGGCGAGGGACCAGCAGGGGCACTGCAGTCACTAGGAACACGGGCAGAGGGGCAGGAGCGCGGATTAAGCACTTGGGTCTGGAGCGGGTGGCAGGGTGTCTTCCAGGGCAAGTGTGTCATCTGGGAGCTGGCATGGCAGCTGGGAGAGCTCAGGGCCCGCTATCAGGGAACCTGGGCTGGTCCTGACCCTACCTCTGCCCACTGCAGCTCACCAGCTCCGGCCTGTAGGTGCTGTGATTCAGGGCCTTGTGTCCTCGTCTGTAAAACACGGGTGGTTATGGGAGTAAATGAGCAGGTGTGAGATAGGCAGGACGTGAGGTGCTTCTAAATGACATCTTAAATAATGACAAGCAAATGAGAGAGCCTCTGTGCTCAGGTCAGTTCTGGCCCCGGCAGACTAGGGCAGGGCGCTAGGGCAAATGGGCCTCAGGTGACACACCCCCCAGGCAGGCCTCGCAGACTCCTCAGTCACCTGACTGCTGGCAGCAACGGCACCACCTGAGTGGTGGTGCAGGAGCCGCCGAGCTGGCAGCTGTGCAGGCCTCGCACCGGAGTGCTGGGAGGGGGATGCTTGGGTCAGTTTTCCCGCACCCTGTAGCCGCCTGCCTCGCCTCTCAGCAGAACCGTGCAGAGCTGGCTTTGTGGGGATACGTGGGTTTTGTAAAGCTGTCACGGGGCTTCAGGTGCAGTTTGATGAAGGCTCCAGTTCACTTGGTTTCTTTTGGCTCTGCTGATGCATCAGATTCAACCTCAGGCCAGCTTCTCTTGAGGCGACAAATGGGTGTTACGGTTCCGGGCATTGCATCTGTACTCCACATTGAATGTGGAGAGATGGGCTCTCTCTCAACATACAGCTAGCGTTTCCAGCTTTCTCTGCCTCACTTGGCTCCTGGCTGAAGCAGTCCAGGGCAGGCGAGGGTCACAGGTTCACTGGCATGGGCCTCACTGTGGTGTTGGGGTCGTAAGACAGGTGCAGTCTCATCCCTGTCCCTGCACTCGATCCGCTGCTATTCCCCAAGCCATGCGTGCCGCGGTGACGAAGTGGGACCCCTCCCTCAGTGGCTGTGAGGATGGATGGGGAAGTGAGACACAAGTGGGAGGTGCCCTCTATTTGCTGTTGTGGCAACTGCCCGGTGATGGCGAGTGGGAGTGCTGACATCATCAGTCCATTCTCTAGTTAGGATGGTGACTCCCTGGCTCCGACAGTGTGAGCTCCCGTGTCCTTGGGCCAAGTGCCCTGCTGGTCCTGCGTTGCTCTGTTGCCCTTGCTGAGGCACCTCGGCCTTTGGAGCAGTGTCCAGCCTCAGATTGGAGTCGCCATTTCCCGGAGGAGCCCCCTCCAGTGGGACCCACACTCAGCCTTGCTGCCCCATTGCCCCCAACGAGGCCTCCCCGTGCCAGCAGGAGTCTGCCTGAAAGTGCCTCTTTAGGATGCCTCTCATACTTCGGCAAGAGGCAGAAGTTCCAGAGAGTCCCTGATGACTCACTGTCCACTCTGGAGACCCAGGAGGTGGCCATGAGCTGTCCCTCCCCTCGCCCACCCCATGCCACGGCGTTCAGCCGCCCGCCCCGGTGCTGCCCCCTGTGCTGCCCAAGCGTGTCTCCTCCTCTCATGCCCCTTTCTAACTCCATATACATTTTAGAATCAGCTTGTCAATTATTTCTTTTAAAAAAAGCTTTCTGTAATTTTTTGGGATTACCTTGAATCTGTGGGTAAATTAAAGAACTGGTATCTTAACAATATTGTCATCCGGCCCATGCACACAGCCAGGCCGGCCTTTCATAAGAGTATTGTCATCCAGCTCATGGACACGTCCAGGCCGGCCTTTCATAACAATATTATCGTCCAGCCCACGGACACGGCCAGGCCGGCCTTTCATAACAATATCATC
>NW_012106964.1:607258-655209 GCF_000951045.1 Mandrillus leucophaeus | reverse complement strand
TTTGTATTTTTAGTAGAGACGGGCTTTCACCGTGTTAGCCAGGATGGTCTCGATCTCCTGCCCTCATGATCCACCCACCTCAGCCTCCTGAAGTGCTGGGATTACAGGTGTGAGCCACTGCACGTAGCCGGGATTTTCTATATAGATGTACACGTCTCTGTGACTGAAGACAGTTTTACTCTTCATTTTCAATCTTTATGCTTCTTAGGTCTTTCCCCCTTATTCCTAGGTAAACTTATAATATGAGGAGTAAAAGTAGTGAAAGCACACATACCTGCCTCGCTCCCCATCTTACGGGGAAGCATTCCATCTTTTGCTGTAAGTATCCTAGATGTTTGTTTTGTTTTTTATTTAACAAACTCTCTGTATCAGGTTGAGGGAGTCCCCTTCTTTTTTCTAGTTAAGGAAACTAGGAACTAAACTCAAGGAAGTTTTAGTCTAGAATGAGTGTTGAATTTTGTCACATGCTTTTTCTGCAGAAGTTATTAAGATGTTTTTCTCCTTGTTAAATTTGCTCTGTTGATAGGAGAATTACACTTACCGATGTTTGAATGTTGAACCAACCTCGTATCCCCTGGGTAAGTGCCTCTTGGTCATGGTGTACTATCTCTTTCATATATAGTTGAATTCATTTTTCTAAAATTGTATTGAAGATTTTTGCTGCTGGGTTTGTGAGTGATATGTGGGCTTCCTTCCTTTAGATGATCTGTTTGGGTTTTGTTGTCAGGGTAGTGCGAGCCTCATACAATGTGTGTCTCCTGTCTGTTTTCTAGGGGATTGCGTGATACTGATCTTGAAGCCTGTTGCGCCTGTGTATTTGCAGCAGTGTTTTTAAGCACAAATTGAATTCTTGCCATACTTATAGAGCTATTTAGGTTTTCTATTTCTTTTTGAGTCAGTTTTGAGATAATTCATGTCTTTTAAGGAATTTTTCTATTTCATCTTAGTTGTCAGATTTATGGGCCTGATAGGATTTTGTGTTTCCTTAACGTTCTTTTAATGCTGGATCTGCAGTCAGGTTCAGTCTTTCGTTCTTGACCTTGGTAATTTGCTAGTGTGGTTTTTCTTCCTCTTGACTTGTCTAGGCAGAGTTGTGTAATGTTTTGAATGCTTTTAAATTTTATTGTTTCTATTATTGGTCTGTTTGCTATTTTATTAATTGTTAAACTTAACCTTTATTATCTCTGTTCTACTTCCTTTGTGTTTAATTTACTGGCTTCTTTAGGTGGACTTTCTAGACATTGATTTTGTTGTTTTCTCTTTTCTAATATAAGAATTTAAAGCAGTAATTTCCTTGTAAGTACTGTTTTAGCTGCATCCCTTAGTTTTGTGTGTGTGTTTGTTTAAATGTGTTTTCTGCTTGTTTGAGGTAGGAGGTACTACCTGGTACCATGGCTGTAAGTAGAGGTCTCCTCCGGGCCTTTTACTGGGACGAGCATCGTGGAAGATGGCCCCTCTGCAGTGCCCTTCCGCCTGGCTGCCCTTCCTTGACTGGCGGCTCTCGTTCCCCACTCCCTTCATCATGTCTTGGGTTTTCTGGCTGGCAACCTTCTGTTCCCACGATGGACTTGGCAGGGGGATCTGATGCCTGGGGGGTTGCCAGGTTGGGTAAGGAGGCCTTGTTCGCTTTGATCCTGCATGGTGCTAACAGTTTGTGAGGGAGGCGCAAATGAGACGAGATCCTGCCTGGAAAGAGAAGAGCCTGACCCACCGCATACAGGAAACGGGCTGCCTTCATTCCAGCACTAATGGCTCCACGAGGATGTTTCAGCGGGGGCGTGAGTGAGAGCCCCTGACACATGGGAGTCTAGAGGAGTGGAGAGGTCAGCTCAGAGCAGACAACAGTGTGGGCCGTGACCTGCCTGGCCCTCCCAGGGGAGTTACCTGGGCAGGTGTTGGTGCTGGGGCTGTTGCCCATGGCGGCAGCGTGACCAGACAGCTGCTCCTGGGTCAGCAACCAGGGCTTGGTTGTCTGCGTCTGGCCTAGGAAAGCGTTAAGGCAGGGTTTTGTCCGGCTCATTCAGGAGCAGCAGAGACCTGTGGGCCAGGAGTGAAGTTAACCCGGGGTGGTGTGGGGAGGTGAAGTCGGAGGTGCAGGAGGCTGCCCATGTGGGCCTAGAGCCCAGGGGTGGCATGGGGAGGTGAAGTCGGAGGTGCAGGAGGGCGGCGTGGGGAGGTGAAGTCGGAGGTGCAGGAGGGCGGCGTGGGGAGGTGAAGTCGCAGGTGCAGGAGGGCGGCGTGGGGAGGTGAAGTCGCAGGTGCAGGAGGGCGGCGTGGGGAGGTGAAGTCGCAGGTGCAGGAGGGCGGCGTGGCGAGGCCGTCCACGTGGGCCTAGAGCAGTGCTGGAGGGACTTTGGCTTTGACCAGAATGAGATGTGGAACCGTCGGTGAGCTCTGAGGTTTGGACTGGCAAGATCTGAAGTATCTTTAGCAGGATCGCTCGAGCCTGCTGTGTACAAAATGTGATGGGATGCAGTGGCGAGTGGGCCGGGGACAGGAGGCGGAGTGGCAGCCCAGGGAGAGGGACAGGAGGCTGCGTGGCAACCCAGGGTGAGGAGAGGACTGGTGGGAGCGGGGGTGAGGGGCACACTGCTTCCGCATCCTTCTCACGGTGTTAAGCCAGTGGTTGGCCGAAGAGGCATGTTTGCGAGCTGGAGGCACTGGAGGCTCTTCAGAGCCTGAGAGGCCAGCTGCAGGAGGCAGCGCTGACCAAGGCCCCGGGGAAGAAAGCTCCTGTCCCTGCGGTTCCCCCCAGTCTGCGGTAACCTTATGGCTCCTTGCCCTCCTTTGCCCACACCCTCTCTAGCCTGCTGGGTGCCTGTTCTGGGGGGCACTCTTACTCCTCTGTGTGCCACAGGCTCTGCCCACCCAGGGTGGATATCAGGAGATGGGCCCTGCTCCTGTAGGCTTGGCCTGGGGCGGTGGTGCCAGGCTTGCTCCCACGTGTCGGCCCCGAGGCCTGCTTGGTCCAGGCCCTAGGTGGTGCCTGAGGGGCCTGCAGGGGCCATGTGGGCTGTACTTGAAAGGGTCACTGTGGCTCCCCAGTGTCCACCAGGCCAGGGTCCTCCCTGCACTTACTGTGTGTGCCTGTGGCCAGGCTGGGGTACGGTTGCCTTGGTGCTTCTCTCTCCAGGGATGGGGGTGACGAACCCCTATTGGGAGACGGGCTGGTCTTCCCAGATGCTTTCGAGGTCATGCTTGGAACTGTAACCTGGGACTGTCCTGGCCTCCCTGTGTCTCACTGGGCCTGGGCGTGAGAACCGTCTCACCCGGGGCCCCTCAGAAGTGTGCAGGGGGTGAGGATCGCTGGCCTCCCTGGGCCATGGCGCTGTTGCCTTGATTCTCCTGCTGGCTTTCCGAGGAGAGCTGACTGTGAGAGGGGTCTTTCTGCAGGGAGGGCTCGTGGCTGGGCCTCCTCTCTGTGGGGTATTTGGGGGTGGTTGCAGCGGGGGAGGAAGGTGGTCCTCACAGTGGCTGATTGGTGGGGCCTGGCTGCCACCCACCCCAGCCAGAGCTTACCTGCGCCATCTCTCTCTGCCTGCCTTTCTGCCCGCCTCCCCTCCCCGCTGGCCTCTTGCTGTGTGTCTGCCCGTCTCCCCTCTCTCTTGCTGGGTGTCTGCCCATCTCCCCCATCTCTTGCTGGGTATCTGCCCATCTGCCCCGTCTCGTGCTGTGTGTCTGCCTGTCCCTCCCTGTCCTGGCTCTTGGGCCCCCTCCTCTTTCTCTGTGGGAGTCACTGCTGCTCTTGTCTCTGTTCCCTTCTCTCTTTCTCTGAGCCTTTGCCTCTTTCTGTTTGCTACCCTTTCCCTACTCGTTTTCCTCTCTGCTGTTTTCTCTGTCTCTGTGTGTCTCTCGGCCCTCTCTCCACCTGTCTGTCCGTCCGTCTCTGTCTCCCCGACTCTGTCTGTGCATCCCTGCTCGCTGCGCCCTTCTGGGCCCTTGCTCTCTGCTGCCTTCCTCCCCTGCCTTCGCTCCTGGCTCCTTCTCGGCCCCCAGGCACACAGCACAGCAGGAGACCAACAAGACCATCGCAGCCAGCGCCACCACCGTGAAGCAGATGGCCGAGCTGCTGCGCAGCTCCTGCCCGGTATGTTCCTGGGGGCTCGGGCTGGGAGGGAGGAGAGGAACGGACCCTTGTGCCTGTGATGGGAGCGGGGACGTCGCACGAGGCAGGATACAGGGAGGCTGATACGTGTGGATGGGCACAGACTGACCTGGTACCCAGCTTCACGTGGCTCCGTGGCTCAGAACCTGTGTTCAGTCATTCAGGTAGCAGCCGTGTGCTGACCACGTGCCGGGCTGATGTGGCTGCCCGCACTCTTGCTCTCCTTGGCTTATGCAGTAGTGGGGACAAGAGCACCCTGGGTCTTCCTGGCCAGGCCTTACTGGAAGCTGATGGCCCGCCATTGTTTGTTTCACCATCCTCTCCCCCGCCCTGCATCCCCTGCGCCTCTGCCGCATCCACCACCCAAGACCACCTTCACGCACACCCTCCCTATCCCCTCACCTCCCCTGGTGCCTTACCAGACACATGGGCCTCAGGCCAGACATATGGCTGTGGCAGTGGCCATCACCATACCCACTGCCACAGCCATCGCCACTGTCCTGGCTCAGCTGCCCCAGGGCCGCTTCCTCCCTCATCTCCACCCTGTCCCCACTTCTTTTTTTTTTTTTTTTTTGAGACGGAGTCTTGTTCTGTCTCCCAGGTTGGAGTAGTACAGTGGCATGATCTTGGCTCACTGCAACTTCTGCCCCCTAGGTTCAAGTGATTCTCATGCCTCAGCCTCCTGAGTACCTGAAATTACAGGCGCCCATCACCATGCCCAGCGAATTTTTGTGTTTTTAGTAGAGGTGGGGTTTCACCGTGTTGCTCAGGCTAGTCTTGAATTCCTGGCCTCAAGTGATCCGCCCACCTTGGGCTCCCAAAGTGCTGGGATTACAGGCGTGAGCCACCACTCCTGGCCCTGTCCCCACTTCTAACCATCCCGACACCCTCCGCTCCACCACACCAGGTCAGTGCCCAGTCGCTGAAGATTGGAGGGTACTTGTCACAAAAGATTAAATGCTGCCGAACCCTAAGATTTTATGGGGCAGGAGTGAGCAAGCTGCAGCCCGCTGGCCCGCACCTGCTTCATGCTGCACCTGCTTCATGCATACGATGTGAGCCACTGGCCATACCTGCTTCATGCTGCACCTGCTTCATGTGTACAGTGTGAGCCACTGGCCATACCTGCTTCATGCTGCACCTGCTTCATGTGTACAGTGTGAGCCACTGGCCATACCTGCTTCATGCACGTGGTATGAGCCACTGGCCTCACCTACTTCATGCTGCACCTGCTTCATGGGTACGGTGTGAGCCACTGGCCATACCTGCTTCATGCTGCACCCACTTCATGCGTACGGTGTGAGCCGCTGGCCGCACCCGCTTCATGCTGCACCTGCTTCATGCGTACAGTGTGAGCCGCTGGCTGTACCTGCTTCATGTGCACGGTGTGAGCCGCTGGCTGCACCTGCTTCATGCATACGGTGTGAGCTTCTGGCTGTACCTGCTTCATGTGCACAGTGTGAGTGAGATGCCAACCTGCCCCTGCCGTAGGTGCTGCCCATAGCTGCTCTCACTGCCTTAGGAGGGCTGGGGTTGCAGGTTCAACCTGCTGCAGAGCCAGCAGCATGGATTAGCAGTCCTGCAGGGGAAACACGTGCCGCCTTCCCTGTGGAAAATACACGTGACATGGACAGTGCTGCGTTGGGTGTGGTCAGCAGTGAGAAGGAGTGGAGAGTTAGGCAGGCCACAATGTGGTGGGGCTCAAAGACCGCATGCCCCCATGCAAGAAAACACACAGTGTGTGGTTCTGTTTGTGTGAAACATCCAGAAAATGCAATCTCTGGAGACCAAAAGTGGACGAGCGGTTGTCGGGGTTGGGAGCAGGAGTTGGTTTTGGGGCGCCTGCAGGCAGGCGTGGGGCCCTTTCTGGCGTGATGGGGAAGTTCTAAAACTGGGTTGTGGGGATGGCTGTACAACTAAGAGTTACTGAACTCGACACTTAAAAGCGGGTGAATTTTATCAGATCTCAATTATACAGTAATAAAACTTATACTTAAAAAAGTAGAGCTAGTTCAAAAGTTAGTTACACTAAAAAAGCGCGTGACGGAGGCAGGAGCCCCCTGTCCAGTGATGGGGTGGCCGGAGTCTCCCTAAAGGCAGATGACAGGAGCGCTGGGAGCTTTGTGCTGAGCGGCCTGGAGCGTCTCTGTGCACGGGCCACTCCTCATAGCCATGGCTGCCCTGCGGGGACCACTCTGTGGGGACTGGGTGCTGCCCTGGCCTGTGCCCTCGGGTGGTGATGTCAGCAGCATCATGGCCAGCACTGACGCCTGTGTCTGACCTCTTGCTCTGTAGCTTTGTTCTTCATTCTCTGACTTAGGTGTGCCTGAGTCACTTACTCATTTACTCATTCATCCGAGAATACACACTGGGCCCTCTTATGGGAGGTGCTGAGAAAGGCCCCACATGGTGGAGGGTTGCGATTCTGAGAGGTGTTTCTGTGGGGTGAGAGCAGGCTCGGGTGGTCCGCGCAGGTCGTTTCCTCGTGAAGTGAATGGCTCCTTCACACGGCTTGGTGGGCGCAGTCGGTGCCTACCACATCTTTGACTTTATGGGCCATGGACGCTTTGATGAGATGTAGTACCTTCGATCGTGGGAAGAGGTCAAGGCTGTGATCGGCTGCTCCCAGTGCCCCTCGGTCATCAGAGGTTTACCCCAGACCAGCCCGCCTGAGCCTTAGCTCTCTCCAATCTTCTGATAGCCATGGGGTGGGTGCTGGAAGGAAGCTGTGGGTTCCTTGGTGCTCCTGCTGGTGGGCGGCGCCCACGGTGAGCCAGAGCAATGGGTCTGACCCCAGGGCTGCTTGTCCAGCCCCACCCTGGCTCAGTGTTTCTCCAGCTCCAGCTCTGGAGCAGGTGCCTGGTGGGCGCTGAGGTGTGGTGGCAAACGGCCCAGCAGGAAGGAACTGGGGTTGGTGGACCCTGTAGGCCATGGGGAGCCCAGGTACAGGTGAGATGCTGGGGAGGGGGATGGTTCTGGCAGTGACCCCGCCACCTATGTGACCACAGACAAGCCACTTGGGACTCAGGGCCGCCGTGTCCTGTGCTGTGGAAGAGGAAGGAGTCACAGACAAGCGACTCGGGACTCAGGGCCACGGTGTCCTGTGCTGTGGAAGGGGAGTTACAGACAAGCCACTCGGGACTCAGGGCCACAATCTCCTGCGCTGTGGAAGAGGAAGGAGTCACAGACAAGCCACTTGGGACTCAGGGCCGCGGTGTCCTGCGCTGTGGAAGAGGAAGGAGTCACAGACAAGCCACTCGGGACTCAGGGCCGCGGTGTCCTGCACTGTGGAAGAGGAAGGAGTCACAGACAAGCCACTCAGGACTCAGGGCCGCGGTGTCCTGCACTGTGGAAGAGGAAGGAGTCACAGACAAGCCACTCGGGACTCAGGGCCGCAGTGTCCTGCGCTGTGGAAGAGGAAGGAGTCACAGACAAGCCACTTGGGACTCAGGGCCGCAGTGTCCTGCGCTGTGGTCACAGACAAGCCACTCAGGACTCAGGGCCGCGGTGTCCTGTGCTGTGGAAGGGGAGTCACAGACAAGCCACTCGGGACTCAGGGTCGTGGTGTCCTGTGCTGTGGTGGAAGAGGAAGGAGTCACGGACAAGCCACTCGGGATTCAGGGTCGTGGTGTCCTGTGCTGTGGTGGAAGAGGAAGGAGTCACGGACAAGCCGCCCAGGGCTCAGGGCCACGGTGTCCTGTGCTGCGGAAGAGGAAGGAGGAGTCACGGACAAGCCACTCGGGATTCAGGGTCGTGGTGTCCTGTGCTGTGGTGGAAGAGGAAGGAGTCACGGACAAGCCGCCCAGGGCTCAGGGCCACGGTGTCCTGTGCTGCGGAAGAGGAAGGAGAGTCACAGACAAGCCACTCGGGACTCAGGGCCACAGTCTCCTGCGCTGTGGAAGGGGAGTCACAGTGCTGCTCGCGGAGGTGGTGCGGGGCCAGGTTTATGTGCCTTGAGTAGCTCCTGGCTCCAGCAGGTGGTGTTGACCCCTGAGCTGGATTTTGTGGTGATGGTGTCCCTGGGGACCCTGGGTGTGCCTGTGGAGACAGCGGTGACACCAGGGGGATGTAGTTGATGGCGAGCCCCGTTCTGAGTGTGGGAAGGTGGGACATCAGTGCGGGAGGAGGTGAGGGTGGTGGGGCCGCTGGGGCAGGGCCAGACCTCCCATGTCGTGCCAGCTGTGCCCTGTTTCTGCAGCAGGAGCGTCCTCAGCTGGACCGGCTGAGCACCCAGCTCTCGGAGGCCATTCAGCGCTACGGAGTGGTGCAGAAGGTGAGGTGCGGGGGGCGGCGGGACCTCGGTTCCCAGGGCACCCTCATGGCTGTCTTGTCCCTGTGGGCCTGGTACAAACCCATCCCCAAAGGCAGAGAAGGGGGTCATCCTTGCACACAGTTTCTAGGCAGCCAGGATCCAGACTGTGCCTCAGGGCTTGTGTCCTAGAGGACATTTACCCTCAAGAGCTGACCCACAGCAGCTCTGGGGAAGCAGGAAGAACAGGTCTCACCCGACTCTGACAGGTGAGGAAACGGGGGCCCAGAGAGCTCCCACGCGTGAACAGAGGCCATCCAGCGTCTCGCTGGCAGAGCTCAGCCCCGGCCCCGGCAGCCTCTTCTGGGAGTGGCAGGCATATTTTGCTGCACCATCGTCTAGAACCCTGCGCTCAGCTGACCATTTCTTCTCTCTTCCCCACCTTTTTTGCTCTTCCTGTGTTTCTTCTCTTGTCCTTTTTCCAACAGAAAATTGCAGAAAAGTCCAGAGCGCTGCTTCCCATGGCACAGAGGGGCAGTAAACAGGTGGGTGCCAAGTAGTGACCGTGGGTCATGACTGTTAGGGGACAACCCAGAATCCACTGCCATCTGTGCTCCATGGAAGGGCAGGGAGGGCCAAGGGCAGGGGTCTCCTCTGAGGGGTGCCGTGAGGCACAGCCTTGAAAACATGAGCATTTTGACCTTTGGGCCCTGGCACAGTGCCTGACAAGGGCTCAGCTCCCAAAGAATGACTGTGGATGGTTCCATGTGCTGGGCAGGACTCACTGGTCAGACCAGCCCTCCTGCTGAGAGCTGCTGTAAAACCTGCGTTAAAACACACGCACACGTGGCCGGGTGCAGTGGCTCACGCCTGTAATCCCAGTACTTTGGGAGGCTGAGGTGGGCAGATTACCTGAGGTCAGGAGTTCAAGACCAGCCTGGCCAACATGGAGAAACCCCATCTCTGCTAAAAATACAAAAATTAGCCAGGCATGGTGGCGAGCACCTGTAATCCCAGCTACATGGGAGGTCGAGGCAGGAGAATTGCTTGAACCCAGGAGGCAGGGCCGAGGTTCCAGTGAGCGGAGATCACGCCACTGCATTCCAGCCTGGGTGACAGAGTGAGATTCTGTCTCAAAAACAAAAACAGAAAAACCACAGGCACATGCACACAGAAAAATGCACACATAGATGCACACAGACACGTAGACACACAGATAAACGCAGATTCACAGAGAGAAACAGAGACACAGACATGCAGAGACAGAGAAATACAGACACACAGACACACAAATACATGCAGAGACACATGCAGATAAACAGACGTGCAGAGATGCAGATAAACACAGAGACGCAGATAAACACAGACATGCAGACACATGCAGGTAAACACGCAGAGACAGATAAACACAGACATGCAGACACATGCAGGTAAACACCTAGAGACACAGATAAACATAGACACGCAGACACATAGATAAACACAGACACGCAGACACATGTAGATAAACAGAGACACAGATAAACAACACACATGCAGATAAGCATAGACATGCAGACACACAGATATACACGGACACACAGACATGAAGAGACACAGATAAACACAGACACCCATGCAGATAAACACCTAGAGACACAGATAAACACAGACACGCAGACACATGTAGATAAACAGAGACAGATAAACAACACACATGCAGATAAGCATAGACATGCAGAGACAGATAAACATAGACATGCAGACACACAGATATACACGGACACACAGACATGAAGAGACACAGATGAACACAGACATGCAGATAAACACCTAGAGACACAGATAAACAGACACGCAGACACATAGATAAACACGGACACGCAGACAAACATGCAGATAAACAGAGACACACATAAACACAGACACACATGCAGATAAGCATAGACATGCAGAGACAGATAAACATAGACATGCAGACACAGGTAAACACGGACACACAGACATGAAGAGACAGATGAACACAGACATGCAGACACATATGCAGATAAACAGACACGCAGAGACACAGATAAACACAGACACGCAGACGCGAAGAGACACAGATAAACAGACAAACTGAGACAAACATAGACACGCAGTCACACAGATAAACACGCAGACACGAAGAGACAGATAAACAGACACGCACAGACAGAGATAAACGCGCAGACACGAAGAGACACAGATACACAGACACGAAGAGACACAGATAAACACAGACATGCAGAGACAGATAAACATAGACCCACAGACACACAGATAAACGCAGACATGCAGACACAGAGACACAGATAAACAGACAAACACAGATGTGCAGAGACACATGCAGATAGACACACACATGCAGACACACAGATAGACAGACATGCAGACACACAGAGACACGCAGATAGACACAGACATGCAGACACACAGAGACACACAGATAGACACAGACATGCAGACACACAGATAGACACAGACATGCAGACACACAGATAGACACACAGATAGACACAGACATGCAGACACGCAGATAGACAGACATGCAGACACACAGAGACACGCAGATAGACACAGACATGCAGAGACACATGGATCCAACATGGGGGAAGCGTCAGAGCAGCCGGGAACCAGGCCCAGGGAGGCACGTGTTCCCAGATCACTCAGGCTCATCATCACTTCCTTCTCACCCCCAGGACATTTGGCAGCTTGTGTCTCAGCTTATCGAGACTGAACAGCCATGGTGGCTTATAGCTTTAGTGGTCTTACTGGGCTGGAGAGTCACAAATTAGAGCCCGGGACCCTTAGGAATAAAACCCTGGAGGGGATTGCAGCCCTCAGGTTTTCCCCGGGAGGCAGGCTTTTGCTGATCCACACTCGCTGGTGTGTGCGTGACGTGAGAGTCTAAGACGCCAAGCAACAAGTACTTCACAGGAAAAGCTGAACAGAAGTCAGAGTGCCCTCAGAGTACTAAGAAGACAAAAGTTGGATTTTAAGGCCCACCCAGGAGGAGGGACTCTTGTAAACACAAGTTCCGCTTGAGACAATGAGAGATGACGGTAAACCAGAAGCAGACCAGCCCTGACCAACCAAACCTAAAGCATAGCCAGGAATCATGTCTATGTGGTCTCTCCAAAGACAGAGGACAATTCCATCATCTAGAATCTCTGCAATTTTTCATACAGTGTTTGGGATTTAAGCCAAAGTCATTAGGCATCACAGGGACCAGGATCCAATGACTAAAGCCAAGGAAAAACAGGAAGTAGAAACTGACCAACAGGTGATGCAGATAATCTAATGGTTGGTCGGACACTCAGCTTAAAATACCTACAGGTTGAGCATCCCTAAGTTAAAACTCCAAAATTGGAAACTTTTTGAGTGCCAACATGATGCACAAAGGAAATGCTCTTTGGAACATTTAGGTTTTTGGATATTTGATGAGGAATGTTCATCCAATAAGTACAATGCAGATATTCCAAAATCTGAAAAAAAAAAAATCAAAAATCTGAAAACAAGTTCAAAATCTGAAACACTTCTGGTCCCAAGCGTTCCGGATGAGTGACACTCAATCCATTTTATTAACATGTGAAAGGAAATAGGAAATGGTATAGACTTTTACCAGAGAACTTACATTTTATTTTAAAAAGGGAGTTCTAGTATTGAACAATACCGTAACTAAAATTAAGAATTTAGTGGGTTAGCTAACTCTCCACATAGACAAAGCAGAAAAAAGGATTAGTGAATTAGAAGGCAGGGCATAAGAAAACTTATCTGGGATGTTGAATATTTATTAAAAAATTAAATCCATAATTTAAAAATATCCTGCAAAGAAAACTCTAGACCTCAATAGCTGTATGGGTGAATTCGGTCCCATATTTGAGCAGTAGCTAGCAGCAGTTTACACACACGCACAGAGAATACGGCGGGGAGGAACACACCTTGTCTGCCTCACGAGGCCCCAGTAGCTTGATTCCAGATTCTTACGAGGATCCCAGGAAGGAAAATAACATGCTAGTCTCTCTTACGAACATACAGACAAAAACCCTAAATATTAGTAACTTCAGTCAATCAACGTGTAAAAGGATGATACATCATTATAAAGTGAGGTTGATTGTAGGGATGCAGGGCTGATTTGCATTCAGAGTCTGGGTATGATTCACCACGGAATACAGAAGAAGTGAGGAAATCTGTACAGGTTATTTCAACAGATAGGAAAAGCACTTGATAAAATTCAACACTCAAGGAGGCTAAAAAAAATCCTGGCAAATTAGGAACAGATAAGAATGCCTTTAATCTGCCAAAAGGTATCTTCAAAAACCCTACAGTTAACGTTATACTTACTGAGGAGATGTTAAAATCTTTTCTCCTAAGATAGAGGATAGAACGAGGGCATCTAGTACTATTGTTTCTGTTCCTCATTGTGCCAGAAGTCGTATCCAACGCAGTATGGCATGAAAAAAAAAGTAGGATTGAGAAGGAACTGTTTCATAGACAGCACGATTATGTCCATGGAAAATCCGAAGGCATCTGCAGCGTGCTGTTAGAATTCGTCAGTGAATGCGGCAGGACAGGTCAGTAGACAAGAAGACATTGTGTGTGCTGGCAAAAGACAGTTTGGAGAGGAAATTTAAAAACTGGTATCATAATTTATTACAATAAATTTCTTCAAAAAATTCTACGAAGAGCGGTTAAGGCCTCTACATTAAAAACTGTGCCACATTACTGAGAAAAATGACAGATGACCTGAACCATGCAGGGGATACTGTGTTTACGGAGATGTCGGCTGTCACCCAGTGGATCTGTAGGCTCAATATAATCCCAGTAAAGTTCCAGCAGGTTTTCAGTGTGTGTGTTTGTGTGTGTGTGTGTGTGTGTGTGTGTGTGTGAACTGTCAAGCTGATTCCAAAATGTATATGGAAATAGGAAAGACCCAAAATAGTGAAGACAATTTTGAAGAACAACGAAAGAGATTTATACTATCAGGTATTGGAACACACTATGAAGCACAGAAATAAAAACAGTGTGGTGTTTGTGCGAGGCTAGACACACCAGCCTGTGGACACATCAGCCCGTGGGACAGAGTGAAGACCGGACACAGACCACAGATACGTGGCGGCTGGGTTTGCGGCCGAGGCGGACTGCCCTGCCACGGGAAGTGGGTGATTCGTTCAGGGCTTGATACGGATCACTCGGATGTTTGAACTGGAAAAAAGGACCCTTCACAAACAACTCACCCTGTGCAGAAAGCACTTCCAGCCAGACCACAGACCCACGTGTGAAAGATAAGGCAGTAGCACATCCAGAAGGCACCATGGGAGGCTCCGTTGATGCCTTCGTGGTGGGCAAGTATTTCTTACACAGACGCACAAGTGCCACCCACAAAGGAGAAGGTCGATACACTTTGTTAAAATTATACCCCAGTAAGAGAGTGCAGCCCACAGCACAGGGGAGGGTGTGTGCACAACACGTGTGAAAAGGACTTACATCCTTAATATACAAAGATATCTTACAGATCAATAAGGAAAGGGCAGACAGCTCTATCGAAAAGCAATAAAAGGGCAGCAGCCTTCCACTGGCACCTCAGAAGAGGATTCCAGGTGGCTCATAAGCCTGTGAACGTGTACTTGGCAACATGAGTTATCAGGAAAATGGCAAAGAAACCCGTGGTGGTGTATCACCACACACCACACCCACACAAATAACTAGAGCAAACACGAGTGAGAACCCCTGCAGAAGCCGGGTGTGGGCCTGCGTGCAGGTCGTTGCACTCTCATCCCCTACCGGTGGGGTGTGCCTCTGCATCACCACTTTGAACACTGTTGGAAAATATCTGTCAAGTCCAGCATTTTCTTACCTAGGGTCTTGCAGTTCTGCCCAACAGACATGCATATCTGTGGGCCCTTCATATCCATGAGTTTCACATCCGTGGATTCCACCAATCACAGACCGAAAATGTTTTTTAAAGGATGGCAGCCGTTCTGAACATGCACAGCCTCTTCTCTGCTTGTCGTTTCCGAAACAATACAGTAGAGCAACTGTGCTGTTTACTACGCAGCATTTACATCATATTAAATATTATAGGCAACCTCGAGGTGATTTAAATATATGGGAGGATGGACGTAGGCTGTATGAAAATACCAAGTCATTTTATATCAGGGACTTGCGCACCCACAGATTCTGGTGTCTGTGGGAGTCCTCGGCCACTCCGTGGAGACAGGACAACTGTGTGTGTTGACAGAAGTCATGTGGGAGAATGCTCATAGCAGCACCCCATACAGTGGTGCAACCTGGAACCCCGCCCAGTCTTCACCAGCACAGGGAAGCGGCACCTGCTGAATTCATGCCACCGGGGACTGCAGAGCAACCAAAAGAGTGAACTGTGGCCACCACGCCCACTGGCGATGCCTTGGACATAATGCTGAGTCCAAGAAGCCTGAGACCCAAGGGGATAGATTGTGGGATACCATTTCTGTAGTGCTCAGAACCACCCCCCAGTGGACAGTGTTAGAAGTCGGAGCTGGGTTCTCCTCTGTTGGGGGCGTGGGATGACAGGTGCCGGAGGGAGGCCTCGGGGGTCCTGGCCAGTGTCCTGTGTCTTGGCTGGGACGTGTTTCCTTTGTAAGCAGTCATAGAGCTATACTCTTTGCACCTGGCATTGAAACATAGACGTACTGCCTTTCGGAAGAATTTTCTTTTAAAAAGGTGGGGAGTGGCCAGTAGTGCTTGTGAGAAATCACGGAAGGTTAGATTATTTCTAGGAATTTGCAAACTATAAATGATGAGATGATATGCAACCCTGTTCAGCAAAAGGCCTGTTGCCAAGTTGATGCTGGGCTGACGTGGGGGGACTTGGGGGCTGCTGCTCACAGACTGGGCAGCCCTGGCAGGGGCGAGGGGCACTGGCTGCCTTCCCTGTCCCCTGCCTGTCTCCCCTGGTTGTGCGGTGGGCAGCTCAGCCTGTCTGGAGTTGGAGATCCTGGCTGTGGTCAGTAGTTTCCAGCTGGGTCGAGGGTCAGCCTCAAACCCAGCTTGGGCTCAACCAGTGAGCAGCACCCCAGTCCCTGGGGTAGCGTCGGGAACGGCCCCAGTGGCAGATCACGCTCTGTCTCTGTGCCGTCACCGGCCACCTCAGCCTAAATTTCCACCAGGACTTTGTGTGTCCCCAGCCAGGCTGCAGAAGTGAAGATGCGCTTCACTCTCACTGGCTGGCTGGAAATTCCCTAGACACGCCTCCCTGTCTGGGGTAAAGGGCTGGGGGTCACCCCTTGTCTCTGGGTCCAGTTCCCTTTGATTTAATGTGGGACTCGGGGAAGCATTGCCACAGCCATGTCCGTCCTGACATTCTGGGCTTTGCCTCCAGAGACTCCACCAGCTACATGTTAAAAAAAGAAAAGCGTAGGGACTTTATAAACATCGATACGTTTGACGTTATAAACATAGAGTCTGTTGCTGCTTGGAGGGAACAGTGAACTACCGGGGGTTCCTGAGAAGACACTGCTGCTCCCGGTGTGGGCGCCTCTCGCCCTGGCCCCTGCCCGCCCTTGGTTCGGAGTGCATGAGAAAGTGGTCTACTTCCCAGAGCCTCCGAGAGCCCCGGGCGCCGGCCTCAGGTCCCTGCTCTCTGAATGCCAGCAGAGCGGAGTCTCTTCCCACGGGAAACCGCGTGCGCCCTGTCTCCAGCGCTCACGTTAGAGCGTGTCTTCCCTGCTTGTCGGAACAGGGACCCAGGCCCTGAGCCCTGTGGGGAGGAGAAAGCCTCCTTTGTGTGTCTGCCTCTTGAGCTGGAAAACTATCACAGGGCCGTCCCCTCTGCGCTGGCCCCAGCACCTTGCCAGCAAATCCCTAATCCCAGCCTCGGAGCTCAAGACCCAAATTGGGCCTTTGTGCGGAGAATAAAGGAGCGCTTTGTGAGCCTTTCAGGAGGAGGCCGCAGAGGCACCCGGGCATCTAAGCCATCTCTTCCTCCCCTGGCTTTTGTCCTGCACTGCTGGGGAGAGCAGCACCAGGCCCCCGATCCTCCCGCTGCAGAGGTGAGGGAGACCGAGCACCTGTGGGGTCTCCTCTGGCCTGCACCCCAGCCCTGCCACCTTCCTGGGCGTCCACACGGCTCTCACCCCAGCCCTGCCGCCTTCCTAGGCGTCCACATGGCTCGCACCCCAGCCCTACCACATTCCTGGGCATCTACACGGCTTGCACCCCAGCCGGGCCATCTTCCTGGGCATCCACACGGCTCACACCGTAGCCCTGCCGCCTTCGTGGGCGTCCACGGGGCTCGCATCCCAGCCTGGCTGCCTTCCTGGGCGTCCACATGGAGCCCCGTTTGCACCCCCCTCCCACCCCTGCACCCTCCCCATCCTTCCGAGCTTCCTCCTTCTCCACATGCGGGAGGTGGCAGCAATCCCAAGGCACAGATCCGAGGCAGGTCTCCATGGGTGCCCAGCACCCTCTGCCCGCAGCTCCTGGGGAGCTGTCATTGAAACCCCCAAGTCCAGGGAACGTCGCACAGAACGTCCCGTGGTGCCTTCTCCACCCAGGCGTCTCACTGGCCCGCATTAGCTGGCCTAGAGGATTTCATTGTAGGAGGGACCACATTTCCTCCGGCCCCCTCGCCTGTGGCTGTTTGCTGTCAGGGCCGAGGGCATGTCCCTGCATCTCCATCCCCGGACACAGCAGCTGGGCTGCCCCAGGGACCTCTTACCCCAACAGTTTACTATGTTTACCTGGGGCCTTTGACTTTACCCAGGCCATGGGATCCTAGTCAGTGGGGCTGTTGTAGAGCCTGTCACTGTTGGCAAGCAGGAGGCTGTGCTCAACCCTCATGCCGCTCTCCGGGGGCGTGTATGGCCGTGTTCCCCTTGGGGGAGCATCTCTGCCCTGTAGCTTATAGCACTTGGGAAAAGCACAGCTCAACCTGGTTTCCCACCTGAGTCAGAGTACGGCATCTTGCGGCATCTCTGCTGTACGCTGCGGCCTCACGTGCTTCACCTCGAGCTCTCTGGGCGACACTAGCACGTGGTGAGGTCAGCTCCATTCCCTGGAAGTGAAGCTGGAGGCTCAGGGAAGCTGAGGACCCTCCCCAGGCCACCAGGAAGTGAGGGGTAGTGTTCCTGAGCCCTCGCATCTCAGGAGAGCCTCGTGCTCAGGGGCTCCTGGTGGAGTGAGGTGCGTGCCTGCTGTGCTCTGCAGACGTGAGGGATCAGACCGTGTGGGTGGAGCTTGAGGGGCATAGACCACGGGGCTGTGAGTGCCACTGTTGCCATTCTACAGATGAGGACAGTGAGGCCCAGAGAAGTGCGTGGCACGCCTGGGGCCTCACAGCCGGCACCAGTGCTGAGGCTGGAACCTAAGCCCAGGCTCTTTATGCAAGCACCCCGGAAGCCTAGGGGCTGGAGCCTTAGGAAGGAGGCGTTGGGGTTGCTGGGCTTGGCGCGAGGCCAGCGCCTCCCTGGGCTCCCACCGCCAGGCACTGCTCACTTCCTCCCGCCCACTCCAGGAAGGGGAGGTGATAATTACCACCTTGGACGAGTTGCGCTTGTCAACAGATTTTTTAGATCTTTTATTTTATATTCATCTATCCACGTATTTATTTATTTAAAGGCCTGTGCTAGCTTTTACCCGTGTCAGGGTGGTGTGTGGGATGAAGCTGGCTTGCGAAGGAGAACCTGCCTAGGGCAGCCTCATCGTCCCACCTGCAGGATGTGGACAAGCTGCCCCTTTAGACGAGGGTGGCCATGCCCACCCTGGAGGGGCCTGAGGAAATGGGAGAAAGGAAGTAGCACCTAACCTCATGCTGCATCCCTCCAGAGGTGGCCGGTGCTGTGGCTGTTGTTCCTATTGTCGTCAGTCGTGTCAGGCAGAACTGTGGGGACTAGTGAGGAGCCCGCCGTCCCGTCCTGGATGCAGTCGCACCAGCATAGCCCTCCTAGCCTCGTGCCCACCTGGGGTGGCTTCTGCCAGAAACGCAATGAAGTGCTTGTTTGTGGATCCACTGGTTCGGTGCCCAGGCGGGGTCCATCTCTCTGTACTTGGTTGTCACCTGTGCATCTGCTCCAGCCCCAGTCCCGACGGTTCTCGGGCCTCAGGAGGTGGGGACGCTTCACTGGGCCCTGGACATAAATGTGACCCAGCCTGGGCGGTTTTTGGGAGCAGCACCTGCTGGGAAGCCAGGCAGGGCCAGTGACTGCTCCAGAGGAGGTGAGCACCCCCTCTCCTCCGCGAGAAACCTCCCCAGGAGTGCTCACGGCACTTCCTCTGGCTGGGGGTCTCTGCACGTGCCCACCCTGAGCTGCACGGCGTGGTGAGGTGGCTTTCAGTTTGGGAAAGGGCAGAAGATGAGCAAGTCTCAGCCTCTGCGGCTTCCTTGCAGGGCGACTGAGGTTATAGTCCCTGAGCACGGGGAGCTGACAGAGCTGGTCCCGTGAGCCAGACTGCCCTGCAGCCCATGTCCCCAGATGCCCACACACGCGGGAGGGGCACGGCAAGAGCTCTGGACGTGAGTGGGATGGGTTGGGGTGGCAGCTGTACCCCTGCTGCCCTCCATGCCTAGCGCTGCCAGAGGATCCTTCACCATGCCTTGCCTACTGGCCTGCATGGCCAGCTGCTCTTGGTGGGCAGTGCTGTCCCTAGGCACGGTGGAGGCCAGCAGGGTCCAGTGGGGAGAGATGAAGCAGAGAGGCTGCCTGCACCCCACAGGTCTAGCCTGGATTCCCATTCCCAGTCAGTTCCACACATTGTACCCAGATCTCATGCCTAGGATGACACCTAGGCAGGGCCCTGTGCCCTCAGAGGCTAGGAACTGGCAAAGCTGTCCACACTGCCTGAGGGCCCTGATGAGCAGAGGTGCAGTCTGGCTGGGACCCCATACTTAGCGGGGGCCTTTCTCAGACCTGGGAGGGGACCTTGATTGTGTCCCCCACAGAGGGCTGGGGAGACATGGGTAGGGACAGGCAAGGGAGGGGGCCTGTGACTGAGTCCCAGGCTCTGGTGTGAGCTGGGTGGCCCCATCCTGAGAGTCCTGTCCCTGCAGGGGCTCCGATCCAGGCCCAGCCACTATGCCCCCTGCCTCACCGCCACAGAAGGCCCAGAGGCATCAGGACAGGCAGAGTCCCCGCCTCTGTCAGATCCTCCTCTCCAAACACGTGGTGACGCCCACTGGGCGAAGACCAGCGGCCGGGCAAGTCAGCTGGGAGAGCGCCTGCCTGGGCAGGGAGGGTGGTCCCGGAATTTGTGCCGGGGAGTGAGTGTGGGCACAGCATGTGTGAAGCTGAGGGGAGCTGGATCTGGGGGCGAGACCAAGGCTGCCATGGGTCTGCTCCTGAGGGCTTCAGGAGGCAGCAGCCTGGCCAGGTTTGCTGAATTGCCCCTTCGCTGCAGAGTGGCTTAGGTGGCTGTGAACTCCCTGAGTCTCCCGGATGGTAAATGGGAGGGTCATTATGATGCCTGAGGAGCATGAGGAGCAAGTAAAGGTAGTGTGGCCCTGTTCGTTGTCGGCCGTCCCCACCGCTGTTGCCTTGTCCTTGCGCTCCAAACCTTGATGTGTGTCTGAGAGCAGCCGCTGCTGCAGAGCCCCACGGGCTTGTCCTGTTTGAGCACGGCGCCAGCTCCCCGCCTCGCTCTGCCTCGGTGTACTCGGCTGTTGTGAAGGCCCCGCCTCCGCCCTGCAGGGTTTCCAGGAAGATCGGGGGCGTGGCTGAATGGAGCAGGTGTTCGTGGTGAGGCTGGGCCTGACCAGGCTGCCGCCTCGGTTTTCTGCTCTGCTCATTCTTGGTGCCTTTTCCCATCTCCGTTTTTCCCTCTCACACACACAATGTCACATGGTCACACATCCCACAATCACACAGGCACTCACAGTCACACACACACCTTCCTAAGGTGAAGGCAGCCCCGCTGGCATGGGCAGGGCAGGTGGGGGGCACTGCGGCCTCCTGACGGGAGGGGAAGGAAGGGCTGCGGGGTGGGATTGCCACTATTGTCGCGTTTTCAGTTCAGTATGATCGTGTGCACCGGGAGGTGGCGGCTACAGCATGGACCCTTCCTGCCTCCCGCCAACCCTCCCCTCTGCCAGGTGCTCCCAGGCCCCTACACCTCCACTTGGGACCTGGCGCAGGGGACTGATGACACCAGGGACTGACGTCTGCAGTCTTTCCCAGGTGACCGGTGCCAGGGAGGCCCAGATTGATGCCCAGTGACAGGCTCATGGCCGTAGAAGGCCCCCACCTCAGACCTAGATCGTGCCCTCAGAGAGCACCGTTTTGTTGAATTTCAAAATGAGGCAAATAAATGAACAAGGAATGAAAACAAATTCCAAAAACCTCTCAGGCTTGCTCCCCAAGGCTGTCACGGCAGGGCAGGTTCCTGTGGGTTCCTCCGGGTGCATCTGTGCCCTGCCTGCAGTCCCACCTCATCTCTGAGCCCCACGCTGCAGCCTCTGTCCCTGGCTCGGGAACTGGCTCCTTGATGGGGCCTGCGTTGGGCTCACAGCCCCCAAAATGAAGAGGTAGAATTTGTGTTTATGTGCATAGGGGCACTTTTCTGGGGGTCTACAAAGGGGTCTGTGACCCCCAAAAGCTGGGAACACGAGGTAGACTGTGTTCTCTCTGGGGTCAGGGCCACGTTTTGCTCTCGTGTCCTCTATCTGGCCAAGGACAGGGTAGCCCTGGCTTGGCATGGGGGTCATAGGGCTCACGAGCTCTCCTTGCAGACAGGCCTGGGATGATCAGAGTGGGGGGCATGTGCCAAAAGGTGGGAACCAGTGTCCACTCACCTGTGACCCTGGCCCACTGCTCATAGTAGCCCCAGCTCCTCTCCTGCCCCCACAGTGTGCACGGTGCTGCCCAGAGCTCTGGGGGCCCGCAACTCCCAGAGGCGTGGGAGGCCAGGGCCTAGCATCTGTGATTCATCTCCTCTTGAGACAGAGCTGAGTGGCCTGCTCGGAGCCATGGGGAGACTTGGCCTTGGGGCGTGGTGATAATGGGGGGTGTCAGTGCTAACAAGGTCTGGGCCTGGGGCGTGCTGGTAATGGGGTGGGGAGGTCAGTACTGACAAGATCTGGGCCTGGGGCGTGGTAGTAATGGGAGGGGTCAGTGCTAACAAGGTCTGTCTGTCATCAGCAGAGTCCCCAGGCCCCGTTTGCCGAGCTGGCTGATGATGAGAAGATCTTTAATGGGAGTGACAACATGTGGCAGGGCCAGGAGCAAGCGCTGCTCCCGGACATCACTGAGGAGGACCTGGAGGCCATCCGACTGCGAGAGGAGGCCACCCTGCAGATGGAGGTGAGGCTGGCTTGGGCAAGCGTGCTCACTCTCCACGCTCCACATGTGGAGGCCAGGGACCAGGGGAGCCCAGGTGCCAGCCCTGCTGCACCATTGCTTACCCTCGGCCTGGTGGCCCTGGAACTAGGCCTCCATGGCCTTGCCCATTCTAACCACCTCTCTCTGGCCATCTGGTCCAATAAGGGAGAGATGGGAGTCTGGGAACCCCATCCCCATTCCCTCCTTCCTGGGTTTCCCTAATAGGGCACAGCCCTCTGGCCAGGAGCCGGGGTATATGCTGGGGTAGCCTCTCAATCACCATGGTCATTTCCTTTGCTGTGTGGTTAGACTTCCAGGAGACTGTTTAGCTCTAATGAAAATGATTTGGTGCTTAATGCAGTTCCCAGTAACTTTTTTTTGAAAGGTTGAATAGATTGCTCAGAACTGAACCTGCAATTTGGTGGTACTACCAGCAGGTGGTGGGGTGTGCTGTCGGGGTGCAACTGTAGGGTGTGGACATTGGATGCTGCTTATTCTTCATTTCTTTAAAGTTTACACATGTATAATACCTGCTGCCAAATGTATCTCTAGTCCATGGTTAATCTCCTTGAGACAGTTGCTAAAACAGAATATCCCAAGAGGCACCTGAGTCTGGGTCTGCATGTGTGCACGTGTGTGTGTGCACGTGTGTTCATGCATGTGAGTGTGTGCGTGAGTGCATGCATGTGTGTGTGTGATGCACGTGAGTGCATGTGTGTGTGCATGCATGTATGTGTGTGTGCATGCATGTGTGAATGTGTGTGTGCCTGCATGTATTGTGCATGCGTGTGCGTGCATGCATGCGTGTGTGTGCGCGTGCATGTATTGTGCATGCGTGTGTGTGTGTGCATGCATGCATGTGTGTGTGTGAGCGCGTGCATGTGTGAGTGAGCCTCTTCTCCCTTGATGCCTGAGTGTACATAGAACACATCAGTCAGGCAGCTTGGTGGGGACACACTCTGTTGGGATCCGAGCCTCTGTGTGTGACCTTGAACATCCTTCCCTTCTTCTGGCCTCCTCATCTGCAGAAGGTGCTAGGGCCTGCCCACTCTGAAGCTCCCAGGGGCTGGGTTTCTGGAGCAAATGTCTGCCTAAGAGCTGACTCTTCTAGAAAAGCGGAGGCCTGGCAGTAAGTCAGCTAAGTCACTGGGTTAGGACCTGTGGCTAGTTCTGCTGTCCCAGGAAGTAGGCCATCCACTCTCAAGGGAAGGGAATACCCCACAGTGCTGGGGCTCAGTCCCCTTCTCCCTTTGCCCCTTCTGTGGCCCCCCCCACCTCCCTGCCTCTGCTGTGGCAACCCCCTACTTTGGCCTGATGGAGGAGCGCCCATTTCTCAAGACCTGTGTTCGGGGCCCCCGCCACCTCTGTGAGTGTCCTCCCCTTCACCCTTTCCTGTCCTCAGGCTCCCCAGAGAGGAGGCGCCAGCTCTGGGCCTGTGGCTGCTTTGGGGGCTTCTCTCTGGGGCTGAACGAGCCCTTTGCTGCTGCTGAGATGCTCCAGAGAACCGCCGGAAGCACAGAGACGGTTTCCATCCCTCTCTGCGGGTGCAGCGAGGCCCACTGTTCCCAGAGAAGCAGAGAAACGGGCGCTCAGGAGCTCTCCAGAAGCACTACCCCGGAGGCTTCACATCTGGAGAGGCAGATGGACCTGCTTCCCCTTTGCACTGGAATCAGATCCTCCTGGGAAGGTCCAGTCTCAGCCCTCCCTGTGGGGCATAGAGTGGCGTGAGGAGAGAGGAGGCGCTGCTTGTTGATTAAGTCCAAGGAGTAGAGGCCGTTCACAGAAGCTCATTCTGCCAGAGAGCCCAGACCCCCACACAGGGCTGCGGGCGCGAGGAGGCCGTTAGAGGGCAGCATCCCGAGAGAGGCGTGGCTCCTGCACAGTGGAACTGGCCCACCTCCAGCCTCCTGGCGCTCGCTCCGCAGCATCTATGGAACGGGTCTCGGGGTTCCCGTGTGGCGCCTTTACCCAAGGGGCTGGCTTCTCCCTGTCCTGGCCTGGGAGTCCTGCTCCCAGGGCCTGGTGAGGGCTCGTGCCGGTGCAGCCACCCCAGGATGGGGTTCAGAGGAGTGGAGGCTGGGGCTGGCTGCCCCTCCTGCGATCCTCTGTGTGAGGGCCTGTCCATCCAGCAGTCCTGGCCCCAGGTTCCCTCTGGCGCTCTGTGTGGTGAGTGTGGGCCGAGCAGCGGCCTTTCCTGGGGCAAGGGCGCCCCACGTGGAGGCCACTGCAGTCGTCCAGCTCAGAGATGGAGAGGCCTGGGTCAGGGCGGGAGAAAAGCTGGTGCTCTGGGCTGAACTGAATTCACTCAAGAGCCTGGGCTTGTGTCTAGACCAGAGGACCCAGGTGGCCCGGGCTTTGCCTGTGGCCCTCGGGGCCCCCTCACAGCTCAGCACTGTGTGGAGGGCGGGTAGCAGGGGGGACTAGGAGCGGTGCGGAGTGGGAAGGCCCCATGGCCAGCCTGGCCCTCCCAGCCTCAGTTTTTTTGTCTGCAGCATGGGGGTGACACAGCGGATGTGGATCCTTGTGCCAGCAAACCGCAGGCGCAGGACAGAGGGTGACGGGGTGGGAGTTGTTCTCGGAAGGATCCGCACATCTCACTGCATCGCTCCCCCCCTTTGGTCTCTGAAAACGGGAAAAACAAAACGCAAATTGTCATTAGCCTTTAGGAAGCCCTCCCCCAGGTCTGCAGCAGGTCCCGGTGACAGGAGCTCCAGCGTGATGCGTGAGAGGCTGTGACGCAGCGGAGGTCCCACGTGCCAGGCCCTGCAGGCCCGATTGCTTTGGGGCCATCTTTGCAGCCTGCACAGGGCTCGGGGGGTGGGCGGCAGCGTTTTGTGGAACCGTGTTACGCACCTCGGCTGGCTGCAGCCCTTTCCTGCGGAAGCTGGCACCCTCGTCCCCTCAACTCTCCTGCCACATTCACTGGGGGCTTTGGGATTTGCAAGATATTATAGGTTCAGAAGTCCCCTAGGGCAGACTTGGGGTCTGAGAGAGAGCCCCCTTCGCGGCCAGCCCTCAATGACTAGGTGGCTAGTGGGGTTGTGAACATGTGGGGCAGCTGAGGCCCAGGGAGGGGAAGCAGTGTCACAGCGGTGGGCCCGTGTTGCGCCATTCCTGGTGCCCACCCTCCGCCTGGCTCCTGGTTTCCGTGAGTGTCCGCGGCTCCTGTCAGGCAGGGTGCGGATCGGGGTCGTGTTGGGGGCTCCTGTCCACTGGGACAGATGGCCCCGCCCAGCATCCGTTTCCTTTGTCCTCCTCCCAGCATCGTCCTTGGGACAAAGCAAAGGGCCAGGCTGGGGATATGCTGTCCGGGCTTTAGGCCCGTGTCCACTCACTGGCTGGGTGACCTTGAACTCCTATTGGCCTTGGTCGTTTCGTCTGTGAAGTGGGCAGGTGGAAGGACGCTCTCTGTCCTCAGGGACTTGCCAGCTGGGACAGCCCGTGTGGCCGTAGGCAGAGTGTAGCCAGCTGGGATGGCGTAGGCAGAGTGTAGCAGGCCCTGTGGGGCATCTGCAGGCCCTGTGGAGGTGACAGCCCGTCAGAGGACGCACGGGGTGCTGTGTGGCTGGCTTGAGAGGCCCAACAGTGACTGGGCAGGAGACAGTGGAGAGTGGGCCAGCCTCAGTTCTGGGCAGAGACCTTGGCACTGTGGCCCCCCCAGGCCTGGTGCCATCGGATTCTGAGTTAGGGTGTCCTGCCCCGTCCTGGGGAGCCTGTCGGGACCGCCGGGACCCACCCTGAGGACCCCTGCTGGCTTCCATGTGCCCCTGAGCACCCTGCCCCGATCTGAGCATTGCCACTTCCATGGCGTGCCCTCCTCAGGGAGACCCTCCGCACTGCCCTCGACTGCCCTAGCTCCCTGTCCGCCTCCCACGGGGAGTCTCTGGCTGGTCCCTGCCCCGACAGACGGTGAGCGGCCCTTGCCTGCCTGGGGTCAGCCCCGTACCCAGAGCCTGGAGTAGTGGGCTCCACAGCAACTTGTCGGTACTTGTGGAACCAACGTGTCAAACTGGTCAGTGCCTGCAACGACAGTGACTGCCCTTCCCCCATAGTGACCACCTCCCTCCTCCATGACAGTGACCATGTCCCTCCCCCGTGACAGTGACCACCTCCCTCCCCTATGACAGTGACCACATCCCTCCCCCATGACAGTGACCATCCCTCCCCCATGAGTCACCACCCCTCCCCCACGACAGTGACCACCCCCTCCCCCACGACAATGACCACCTCCCTCCCCCATGACAATGACCACCTCCCTCCCCCGTGACCACCCCCTACCCCATGACAGTGACCACATCCCTTCCCCATGACAGTGACCACCCTTCCCCCACGACAGTCACCACCCCTCCTCCATGCGTCACCACTCCTCCCCTACGACAGTGACCACCCCCTCCCCGATGACCACCCCCTTCTCCCATGAGAGTCACCACCCCCTCCCCCACAATGACCACCCCTCCCCCATGGCAGTCACCACCTCTCTCCCATGAGTGACCTCCCCCCTCCCACGACAGTGGCCGGACCCTCCCTGATGATAGCATGCCAGCCCCCAGTGCTAGGCCTATCCTGAGCCCTCACTGCTGGCCTCCAAGATGGACTCAGGTCCCACAGGTAGCATCTCAGCCCTGCACACAGGGTGTCCTGCAGAGTCATGCTGCAGGGCTGTGTGGTGAGTTCAGGGGGTTGGAGGTGCAGGGAGAGGCTAGGCCAGCCCCAGAACATTCCCAGCCCGAGTCTGGGCGATGGATGACCCAGCCAGAAGCACACCAGACCATGTTTCTCTTTGCTGGTTTATGTTGGGCATCTTCCTTTTTCTTTCCTGTGTAAGAATGGAGTTGATAAATACAGTAAAGTTCATCCGAGAGCAGAAGTGGAGCCCCCCAGGGGCCGGTGGAGGCTGAGGGTTGCCAGTGAGAGGGGCCTGTCCCCTATGTGTTCCATGGCCTGTTCAATGGCCGCAGTGCAGCTGTCCTTGGCCTCCATGGGGCCCTGGCCCTCTGCATGGTGCCGGGAGTCTCCGCCAGACAGGCCCTGCTCCAACTGCATACACGGGGTGTTAGAGGGGCAGAGCGGCCACCCGAGAGTGAGCAGGACCTGGGGCCAGCTCAGTGCACAAGCTCCCTCCAGGGAGGACGCTATGCCCACTTCCCAGTGGGGGAGGCCACATGGCTGGAACCCAGGCAGTCTGACTCTGACCCAAGTGCCATCTGTCTCTGGAGGGTGCAGGGCCTGGTAGCCCTGGCATTTGAACCTTTCACCTGGGGCTGCCCACCATCTCCCAGCTGAGGGTCGTAGTGAGGAGGGGTCGTGCCAGTCACATGTGGGAGCTGAGTCTGCATATGGGTTGCTCGGATGGGAGAAGGCTCAAGGGGTCCCGGAGCATTGCCTGTCTCCACTGTGTACTCCCTTCCCTGGGGCTCCCCTCCCTGCCTGAGCTGAGGAAGCCCGGCTCTGGCCTTCCAGCCCTGGGCAGCCCTGGTGCTGGTCCCAGCCTGGAGCCCCAAAGCCTCCCAGGACTCTGGGTGTTGGGTATCCACGTGCCGCGGAGGCGAGTGCTGGTGGCTGGCAGCCTCCTGGCCAGCGACCCTGTCTGGATGGGGGAGAAGATGGAGAGGCCATTCCCATCTCATCACCGGGAGTGTGAGCTTTAATTGTCTCTGAGCAGCAGTGCGAGCCCAGGCGTGGGCGAGGAGGTGTCTGGGCATCCAATTAGGTCGTGTCTAGGAGCCATTGCCTGTTCTCACAGCAGCAGCTCCTCCGTAGGGCTGTCTGCTGGCCCTCAGCTGTCTGCCTGTCCAGCCAGGCCCTCTGAGCGCCTGCAGCTGTGCCCACCCTGTATGGACCCTGCTGACCAGCCCCACCTCCTCTTGGCCTTGGCCGGGAGAGAGCTGGCTTCCAGGACAGCTGCCTCCACCCTCTGCACTGAGCTGCGGGACTCCCAGAGGAGGCAGGGTGCCCACGTCCACACAGCAAGACTGCCAGCTGCCACCAGGAGCCCAGGCCAGAACTATGCCCGGTGCCTCCCAGGTCACTCTCTGAGCCCTGGTCTCTGACTCCTGCCAGATGGTTGGGAACGAGAAGGCCCTTGAGGTAGTGGCTGCAAGGTGCTTTGCACACCAGGAGTCCATGTGATCCTGTGGATGAGGGCGTGAAGGACCAAGGGCAGCCGTCAGCGTGGTATTTGGGCCCTTGCTGTTGCCCCAGGTGTTAGCGAGGTGGTTGATTCTTCCTTGTCCCTGCAAACTCGGGCCCTTTGATTCTCCCAGGAGCCCCGGTTGGCCTTCGCTGTTTCTCACCTCCAGTGCCCTTCCTCACACTGCCCTCCACCTTCCCTCTGGCCACTCTGCATCCTCTGAGGTCCCCAGGGAGTCCTGGCCCTCTGCAGACCCTGAAACAGTTCGCTCTTTCCTCCTCGCCCCAGCCTCCCTTACTCCCTCTCCTCATTGCGCCCTGGGTAGGCTGCCCCTGCCCCTACCCCTGTCCCTGCCCCTCCAGGTGGGGCCTAGGCCTTTTTTATTTGGCCAAGATGGAGAATAGGGTGGCCACAGTGGCCAGGGGAAGCTTAGTGCTAAGGCTAATCCAGTGTGGCCCCTGCTCTCCTACCCCCACTGCAGCCCCACTTCCTGCTTGCTGCCCCCACTACAGCCCCAATTCCTGCTTGCTGCCCCCACTACAGCCCCACTTCCTGCTTGCTGCCCCCGCTGCAGCCCCACTTCCTGCTTGCTGCCCCCGCTGCAGCCCCACTTCCTGCTTGCTGCCCCCGCTGCAGCCCCACTTCCTGCTTGCTGCCCCCGCTGCAGCCCCACTTCCTGCTTGCTGCCCCCACTGCAGCCCCACTTCCTGCTTGCTGAGGACCCCGTGGGGCTGAAATGCATCCCTGCAGTGTGTGGGCAGATGCTCCAGGGCAGAGCCAACAGGTGGCATCTGAACACCAATAGCACCCAGTTAGCAGGAGATGACCCTCGATCCGAGGTGGCCAGAGCTGTGTGACTGGCAGACTGGTGGCAGGGATGACAGCCAGGTCTCCAGGAAGCTTCCTTGTCCCCTGGGGAGGGGAGCCGGCAGGCCTGAGGCGTCTTCTAGCCAAGGAGAAATACAAGGTGGTCCAGGATCGCAGGCTCAGGCACAGCCATACCACTGGGCCACATGACCCTGGGCGGGTCTCTCCTGGAGCCTCGGTTTACATATCTGTAAAATGGACACAATGACACCAGCCTTTGCTGGCCTCAGGGTGAAAGTGCCACGGTGGAGTGGAACTGCCTGGTGAGAACTCGGGCCTGGGAAGAACCTGGGCCGGGAGGTGTGGCCGTGGCTGTCCATGTGCCTCACACCCACCCTCCTGCCGTGCTGGGGATCTTCACCTGCACCTCCCTCCTTCAAGCATCCCAGCCCTCTCCCTCGGGAATGCAGCCGAGCTCTAGGGTGAGCAGGTGAACCCTGGGCTTTGCTGTTGGCTCAGCAGCTCACTGTCCACTGAGGGGTCAGCCTCACATTGCTGCCGGCCGGGGTGTTGGTGCCACTGAGAACAGCAGCACATGCTGCTGATGGCCTGCAGCGCGGCTGCTCAAGGGAGGGGTCTGCATTTTCTTGGGGACTTCTGAGGACGGAAAGCACTCAAGCCTAGGAAGTGCTGGAGTCCTGGGATTTCTTCATGTGGGGTCCTGGGGCTTTCTGGGGCAGGAAAGACGAGCCGTGGCCCCCCACATGCTGTGTGCTGAGCGTGGGGGAGGTGGAGCTTGCACCCCGTGAAGAGCCCGACCGACAGGGCTGTGTTTCTGTGGTGGTGTGGGGCTGTGGATCCACCGTGGCGGGGCACCCGGTGAAACGTGTTCTGCCTGCGTTGGTCTGGGGTAGGGCTGGGAACTGGCTCTTTTGGGGCTCTGAAGGGCCCTCGGTGGGTCTGGTGCAGCCGGGAGTAGGGCTCCATGCTCAATGTGCTTTGGAGCTTAGGTGGCATCCTGGGGGCCTGGAACAGTCTTCCCGTGGTTTGTTTCACATCTGCTCTCTTTCCCTGTCCTCACCCCACTGATGACCTTGACCTTGCTTCTCATTCCACGGAGAAACAAGCCCTTAGAAGAGCACGTCGACAGCCTCCTGGGGCCTGGCTGCCTCCTCTCCAGGGCGGTGGGTGAGCTGCTTGCTCCACAGCTAGCCTGTGGCTCCCGCCCTGGCTGTGCCCTCCCCCCGCCGCCGCCTCCACACGCCCATCTTGGGCCCTCACGTCTCCCTCTTCCGATTCTGACACAGACCATCAGCAAGCACGTTGCAGTCATGCCCATCTTCAAAAGCTCCCATGAAAAAGGGGGCCACAACTGCCCGCCCGCCACTGGTTCTCACACTCCTCCGTTCCTCTCCGCCCCTCGCGTCACTTCTACGGGGAAGCTGGGGGTTCTGTGGGTCAGAACTTCCAGCGGGGCAGAGCTGAGACGCTTTCCCTGTCCACTAGCCTGGAGAGCTGAGGGTGGAGTCCCTCGGGAAGGCTCATGTGCCCGTCTCGTGTTGGTGGTCTGGCTATTGGCTGGGACGCGGGCTGGGCTCTGGGCTGAAGCTCCCCGCTTGGCCTTTTCCATGGCCTGGTTTCCTCCCGGCATGGAGGCTGGGCCCTGGAGGATGCTGCCAGGACCCCGGCAGAGCCAGAAGGAAGCCGAGCCTCAGAAACCCTCTAGTGTCCCTTCTATCATGTTCTGCTTGAAGGGGGTGAGGGGGCGGGAGGGGGGGACGTGCATTGCTGTGACCGTCCGAAGGAAAGGCAGCTGACCCTGTACTCGCAACGGACTGTCCTTTCCCTCTCTCCTCACCGCACGTCTCACAGTTCCCTGGGCAGGCCCAGCCACCCCTGTTCCTGGTTCCTGTTGCCCAAGACCCAGAGAACCCGACGCCCAACGCCTGAGCCGCTGGCTCCCTTTCACTTGCAGGCCCTGACTCCAGGGGCGCCCTCTAACCTCCGCTGCTCCTGCGCTCGCCCCACACACTGTGGGGTTCTCTTGTTAGGATTCATCTCTCGCCACTCGAACGTAAGCCCGTGGAGGCAGTTCCTGTTCTGGTCACGTCTGTGTTTGCAGCAGCTCACCGGCCTGACGCTGCCTGGCACCCAGTGGCTGCTGAATGAACAAAATGGGTGGGTGGCGGTGCTGGGTGGGGTGGGTGGAGGAGGGCTGGGTTGGGGGCTGGGTGAGTGTGTTTCTTTCCTGGGACTCTGTGGAGGCTCCGTGTTTAACGACAGGGTCCTGCTGCCATTATTTATATACGTCTCAGCCCACACCAGAGCTCTGTGAGAGTGAACACTCCTACGTTCTGATTCTGTCAGAGATGACGGTGGCTTGGAGCAGGCCCGTCGCTTGCCCAGGGTCACGCAGCTCACATGCCACGGAGCTGGGATTCGAGCCCAGGTGCCCAACTCCAGCACAAGGCTGTCCTCACCGCGATGCTCGAGAGCCGACTCTTGCTTGGCCTTTCTGAGATGAGGATGGTGGGATTTGTCTCCGAGGCCACCCGCTGGTCCAGAGCCAGGCATGGAAAGAGCCAGCACCCCAGGAGCCAGTGACTTAAGCCCCAGTTGAGGACACCAGTCCTAAGCAGTGGGCGGTGGGCAGTGATTTGTCTCCCTGGACTGGAGAGGTCGGAGGGAACAGGCGCGTGCCCTTCAGTCCACTGCCAGCGTACAGCAGGCTCACCGGGGCACTGGTCCAGAGCTGGCGTCTGCTTCCCGCCAACTCTGCCTACCTGCCCCTCCGTGTCTGCACTGGGCTTCCCTCGCCAAGCCCATCTCACCTGCTGGAGCTCCTGAGCGGGCATCACCTGACCCAGGTACAGAGCTCAGAATACGCCAGCTGCTCTGTTGCCATGGCTACCTGGCAGGCCTAGGAGGGCGGAGGATGGGATGCGGAGATGGCCCAGGCGGGGCTCCAAGGCTCCAGGCAGAGCCCAGCAGACCTGCCCTGCGGTTGGCATTGCACAGCCTGAAGGTGACTGACCTAGCTGATCTCTAGCTGTAAATGAGAGAGTGGACAAATAGATGCATACGGTTTGGTGACTCTATTAACTGGAATAGTCGTCTTTGTAGGTGGATGGTTGCCAAGATCCTGATTATAAGAAGAGATGGTGTGATAGAGAAAAATGCAGTGATGTTTTGACTTCTCGTTCTGGAAAGTGAAGGGAACACACAGGCATACACACACCAAGGTTTTATGATGTCTCGTGCAAGGGACTTTTTCCACTGTGCCAGTGAAAGAAGAGAAAGAAAATTCCATGAGAGCTTTTAATGAGTTCTAGTTTTAGAAGCAGTCTGAAAAATAATTGCATGATTTAACCATCTACTAAGTTCTGGGTCTCTCCCCCGCTCTCCCGCTCTCTGGCTGCCGTGCCAGGGCATAGCTTGCCTGTCCCCAGAGAACAGCACCAGGACTGCCGCTGCCCTGGAGGGCTGCATCCCGGGCAGCCCCAGCCCCTCGTGCCGGCCCCACCCTCCTCAGGCCTGGCCTTGGCCTCTCTGTCACCCCAGGACTGAGGACTGGGCTTCTGCCTGGAACTTGGCTCCCACCTAGGCCCATGGGGGAGCCCAGATCTCTGGCAAGTCCCCCAGGTGTGCCTGGGAGTGGAGCTGCGCCTGCCCCAAGCTTCCTTCTCAGCAGCTGGGGCCTGCCCAGGGCCCACAGTGCCTGGGGGGTCCCACCCATGCTAGCTGCCTGCCTGAGAGGCCCTCCTCTGGCTCTTACGGTGGGTCCTCTCTGGGCCCATCCTTGGGATCTGTCTGCACTGTCAGCGACAGGCCCAGCTGCAGGTCCCAGCCCCACTGTGCCTGCCTGGCTGTCTCACAGCCACAGGGCGTGTTCAGCTCTTTATTCCTCTGTTCGTTCTGAGACCAGCACTGGACCAGGACGAAGGAGAATCCCCAGTAAGTCCCGGCTGCTCTGGTGATGGTGACGGAGGAAGAGACACAAAGGCAGGCAGTGCCTCAGGCTTCCTGCTTCCTTCAGGAAGCTCCTATGCAGAGGGCTTGGGGCTGCCTGGTGGAAGTGCTGGAAGTGGCCCATCCCTTCACATCCGGGGCCTGCAGGGCAGGCCTCAGGGCCAGGATGCACCCTGCCCCATCCTGAAACAGCACAGTGTGTGTGCGTAGCCCGAAGCCCATGTGGCTGATGTGGCAGGACCTGGGTTTCTGGGGCTGCCTGGGCCCTGAGCAGCTCTCTCGGGTTCTGTGAGATCCCGGCCCGGTTGCCAGGAGGGATAGCGGAGCTGTGGTCTCCAGCCTCAGGCTGGGGAGCAGGGAGGGGCCCCAGGCTCGCTACCCGACTTCAGCATCCTTTCCCTTCTATACAGTGAAGGACTGGGTCCGGCTGGCCCTTCCCAGGGCCTGTGGGCAGTGGTTCTCTGTGGTGAGCCATTGTCCAGAAACAAGGGTCAGGGGTTTCTTAACTGTGGCTGCGTGCCTGGAGCCCGAGCTTATGTTCAGGCTTTGCTTCCTGCTTTGTTCGAGGTGAACGACATTCACTCATCACTGAGCGCCTCGGCACGGGGTGCCTCCGAGTGGGCTGGGCCAGCTGGCACCTCACCCGTCTGCTGGGAAGTGGGACCGGGTCGATGTTTGAGTGCCAGGCATCTTAAAGAGAGGGGCGTGTAAAATGAGAAAGAGCAGACTTCACATAAATGCTACGTTTGCTCCTAAGAGGTCAGGGAGTGGGAACCTTTCAGCATGCGGCCCTGAGGCCCTGCCAGCCCTGCCGGCCGAGCCTCTTAAAGCTGGGCTGCATGAGCCCGTGGTGCCAGCAGCCATGGTCCCCTCTCACAGGAGGCACAGCCACCGCACTGAAGGCTTGGAGTCTGTGTGTCCCGCGAGCTGGCTGTGGTGCAGATGAACATTCTGTGTCTTAGCTCATCCCAATGGACAGTTATCACTGTTCCTGCTGCTTCTCTTCTGAGTCCAGCAACGAGTGGGCGGGAGCCCCGGCAGCAGCCCCAGCCCAGAGAACACGCCCCCCACCGTCTCCTCTGTCTGTGCGCCTGACATGTTTCTGGTAAGGTTGGTGGGGATCGCAGGTGGCCCTGCCAGTGCCGGCTCCTGTCAGCCACCCTCAGCCCCAGCACTGACTACAAAACGCTTCTGCCCAGGAGGACCTGGGGCCCTGGAGGAGCAAAAGCCCCCCGTGAAGCCAGGCAGCGGCAGTGAGTGTCGGCAACGGGACAGAAAATCACTTTGGCCACTGCGTCTCTGGGTGCCGCCCCCAAAATCTAGAACGCAGGCCATCTGTGCCCTGTGGGTGCCACAGCGTCTCTGCCTATCTTGGGAACACCATGTCCCAGCCCGTGCTTTCGGGGTTGTGGAAGTTGACTCTGATGTCATCAGGGAACGCCCAGTGCAGTGGCCATGTACGCACAGAGGCGTGCCTGGAACGATGAGGCGGAGCCTCAGGGACTCACAGCTGCCTGTCTTCCACCCTGCCCCAGCAGCTGGGTGTCCCAGGCCCCTGAAAGGCACTGGACTCGGCCTTGCTCAGCCACACCCCTGCCTGGTATCTCTTACCAAAGCTGCCTCCCCACAGGCCAGGGCAGGGGCTTGGAGCCGTGCTTCCCCCCAGGGACACAGCATCGTGCCAGTGCGGCCCTTCTCTGCTCCTGCTCATGGGAAGCTGATTCATTGGTGCACACATTTGAGGCCCATCCCATGCTGGTGGCTGCAGCATGGGAGGTCCTCAAGGGAAGCCCACCGTCCCTGAGATCTGGCCGGGGTCCTGGGTTCCACGTCCTGGAGGGCGGCCCACCGTCCCTGAGATCTGGCCGGGGTCCTGGGTTCCACGTCCGGGAGGGCGGCCCACCGTCCCTGAGATCTGGCCGGGGTCCTGGGTTCCACGTCTGGGAGGCGGCCCACCGTGCCTGAGATCTGGCCGGGGTCCTGGGTTCCTCGTCCGGGAGGGCGGCCCCCCGTGCCTGAGATCTGGCCGGGGTCCTGGGTTCCACGTCCGGGAGGGCGGCCCACCGTCCCTGAGATCTGGCCGGGGTCCTGGGTTCCACGTCCGGGAGGGCGGCCCACCGTGCCTGAGATCTGGCCGGGGTCCTGGGTTCCACGTCCGGGAGGGCGGCCCACCGTGCCTGAGATCTGGCCGGGGTCCTGGATTCCACGTCTGGGAGGGCGGCCCACCGTGCCTGAGATCTGGCCGGGGTCCTGGGTTCCACGTCCGGGAGGGCGGCCCACCGTGCCTGAGATCTGGCCGGGGTCCTGGATTCCACGTCTGGGAGGCGGCCCACCGTCCCTGAGATCTGGCCGGGGTCCTGGGTTCCACGTCCTGGAGGGCGGCCTTGGTTGCCGCCCCGTGTTGGTGGTGGTAGTGACTTGGGTTGGAGGCTGTCTCTGTGGGTTGGATGCGGATTCTAGCATTTTCCAGCTGCGTGTCATTGGGCAGTCACTAACCCTCTCAGTGACTCAGTTTCCGTCTTCCCTGTCAAATGGGGCAATAACAAGTGAGTCACACGCCATGTGGGGAGATGCTTCTGCCTGTGAAGCCCTTGGGAAGACCCCTGCAAGTCCCTAAGGCCATGAGGCACCAAGACCAGACTCAGGGTGCACCAGGCCTGGGTATGCTCAGTGGCCAGGGTCGAAGTTGGTGGTGGTGGGGTCATGCCTGGCTTCTGACGGGGTCAGGTCTGTAACTGGGAAGCTTGTGGAGATGGGGACCCGCCTGGCTGAGCCGTGCTTCATGACCTTGCTATCCCCGTCATAGGACGGAGCCTAGGCTTGGTCTCCAGAGCCGGTGGCCTCCCTGCAGCAGAAGGTGGTGGTGATGAGAACAGAAACCGGCTCGGGCCAACCCACGCCCATCCTTCCATTTGCTGTTGCCCCCATTGCCGCCACAGATGCACACCGAAGCCATGACCCCTGGGCCCACCTTCTCGCTACCTTCGCAGCCACTGCCCAGTCCCTGCAGAGTGACCGCCTGCCTCTGTAGCACATTTAAGCCCCAAAATTGAATTGCGGTTGATACCATGTGTCCGTTTAAGATCATGCTAATGGTTTCATTTCCCAGAATACTCCTAAAGAGAAAATGAATTCCCTTGTAACATTTTGCAGTGGGGTGAAATGACCCTCATGGAAATCAATCCCAGCTCTGGAATGAGCTGCTGACTGGATGGGTGTGCCAGGGCACGGGTCACAGCAGGCCTGAAGGAGCTTCCCCGGGACTTGGCTGGAATCCAGCCATGTGCCAGGCATTGTGTGAGGAGGGTTGGTTTTGTTCAGGTGTTAAGTGAGCAAACCTGGCTTGAGGTGACCAGGCTTGCCCAGGGCCATGCATCAGGCCAACTGAGGAGCCATCCTAGGTGCAGCGTGGCAGTCAGGGAAGGAGTGGGCATCTGGTCGGTGAGCAGGGATCTGAGTCCCAACTCTTCCCCTTTCTGAGAGGCCCTGGAGGCCATGGGACCACTTGAGCCCCCACTCCCTGCTCTGTTAGATGGATGCTAGGATGCCCCTGGGTGGGTGCCAGGTGTGAAGGGATGGTATGTGCCCTGCCTGAAGCACAGCCCCAGTGTGTGCTCTGAGAGTGGCGTGACCACATCCCTTAGGATCATCAGGGCCACTTTACTGGGCAAAAGGAGTTAGGGTGAAGGTAGACAGTATGGAAGATGGAAGAGGCCAGCACAGTATGCTGGGATGGAGGGATACCCCAGAGTCCTCCTGGCCCAAGTTTCTGTTCCTTACTCTGTTCACTAGTTTCGTGGAGCCACTCAGTCCTTGGATAGCAGTGGAGCAACCATCCACCTAGCAGCTCATTGACCTACTTACCCACCCACCCACCTGTCCATCGTCCGTCCACATATTGTGCATTCACTCTTCCATCCATTTGCCCACTCATCTATCCACCCATCATCCATCTATCCCTCATCCATCCATCATCTACCCACCCACCCGCCTATCCACCCATCTACCCACCCATGCACCCATCCACCCATCCATCCACCCATCCACCCATCCATCCACCTACCCACCCCTCAACCCCTTCATCTATCCATCCATCCACCCATCCATCCATCCATCCATCCATCCATCCATCCATCCATCCATCCATCCATCCATCCATACACACACACACACACCCACCCACCCATCTATCCAACCACCTATCCACCTACCTACCCATCCATCCACCCCCCCACCCATCCATCTACCCACCCATCTATTCATCCACCCACCCATCCACCATTCCATTTGTCCACCCTCCTATTCACCCATCTGTCTGTCATCCTTCCATCTACCTATCCACCCATTTGTCCACTTCTCTGAACCTGTTCGTCCATCTATGCCACTTCTTTAGGATTTGCTGAGCAGTGCCTGTGTGCTGGCCCATGCTCAGTGCTGCTACACAGAGAGGGAAAGGCAGACTTTCTGTCCAGGAGCCCTCAGGCAAGTGGGGATGGCGTACCTGCCCTAGACATTCTCTGCTGTCCTGCGGTCAGGCCTTTATGGTGCTGGGATGCCATCCTTCGCTAGACTGCACATCCTGGAGACAGGCCCTGAGACCCAGGGAAGCAGCTCACAGCCCCTGGGGCACCTGGAGAGCTTGGGGTTTGGCCTCAAGAGTCAGGAGATGGAGCACTCAGATCCCTGCCCTGTCTCTGGCTTTTGGGGTGACCCTGGGCTTGCCCCTGCCCTTTCTGGGCCCAGTCATGCCTTCTCTCACAGGAATTGGACAGACCAGCTGGTCCCCGGCTGTTCTCTGGTTCCTTGTTCTGCAGGTGCCGCCCGGGTCCGCCCCAGGCTCCATGGGAACTTTCAGGTGCCCTTGGTGTCTGCCCCACAGCCCTGCTCCTGACGTGGCTGTCTTGTTTCCACAGAGCAACTTGCTGGATGTGAATCAGATCATCAAGGACTTGGCCTCCATGGTGTCAGAGCAAGGAGAAGCTGTCGGTGGGTACTCGCCCCAGCCTCGGGCCACCTGCTGCCCCGAGGGCCTGCCTGCCAGCCCCCAGTCCTCACCCCTTCACCTAAGGGTGGGTGGAGCAGCCTCTAAGAGGAGCCAGGCCCAGGTTGGAGTCCAGGTCTGAGCTTCTGCTCCCTCCCCACCCGCCCTGTCTCCTCCAGCCCCTCAGGAAGGCTAAGAGCAGGGGGAGGCCCACACAGGGTGGCCCACCCACTCTGCTCATTGACAGACACTGGCCCTGCTCTACTCATTGACAGACACTGACCCCGCCTCTGCTCATTGGCAGACACTGGTCTCCACTCATTGACAGACACTCGCCTTCACCCTGCTCATCGACAGACACTGGCTCCATACTCTGCTTATTGACAGACACTGCACCCCCGCCGCCCGGCTCATTGACAGACACTGGTCCCTGCTCCCCTCCCTGACAGACAGTGGCCCCACCTCTGCTCATTGACACTGTCCCCGCCTCTGCTCGTTGACGGACACTAGCCCTGGCCTGTCTCTTATACACATCTAGATGTGTATAAGAGACAGCCCCTCTGCTCATTGACACTGTCCCCGCCTCTGCTCGTTGACGGACACTAGCCCTGGCTCTGCTCATTGACAGACGCTAGTCCCACCTTTGCTCGTTAACAGACATTGGCTCCGCCTCTGCTCGTTGACAGGCACTGGTCCCGCCTCTGCTTATTGACAGACAGTGGCCTCCCCTCTGCTCATTGACAGACACTGGTCCCGCCTCTGCTTATTGACAGACACTGGCCTCCTCTCTTCTCATTGACAGACACTGGCCCCATCTCTGCTCACTGACAGACACTGGCCCCCACCCCGCTCATTGACAGACACTGGCCCCCGCTTTGCTTATTGACAGACACTGGCCCCACCTCTTCTCATTGACAGACACTGACCCCACCTCTTCTCATTGACAGATACTGACCCCGCCTCTTCTCATTGACAGACACTGGTCCCTGCTCTGCTCAGTGACAGACACTGGTCCCTGCTTCGCTCATGCGTAGACATTAGCTCTCCCCTTGCTCATTGACAGACACTGGCCCCATAGTGATCATTGACAGACGCTGGCCCCTGCTCCGCTCGTTAACAGATACTGGCCTCCACGCCTTCGTCCTGGGCCTCTGCCCAGAGACTCCCCACAGTGAGGCTGTTCTGGGGTGGGTAGGGTTGTGAGATTGCAGAGATGTGGAGGCCAGAGCTGTGGTTCTGCTGTGGATGTGCCCGTGCTGGGAAGGGTGTGGGGAGAGCGGCGTGGGAACGTGCAGGCCCGGCCAGGGCATGGTGTCCTGAACTCCCTGCATCTACGAGAAGATGGGATGCACCACAAGCCAGGACACCTCCCGGCCAGAACCGTGGCAGGGCCTTCGAGGGGATGCTGACCTTGCCCCCCTCCCATAGGGACCCCATCCCTGCTGTGTTTTGGTGTCTTCCCCGCTCCCACTCGAGGGCTCTGACCCATTAATCCCGCCCTGTCCAGACCTGCTGCTGCCAGGAGCCCTGGCTCCCAGGCTGGCAGGGCAGGGGCCCCCGGCTCTGGCTGGGTATCTCTCTTCCTCAGTTGAGGAAGAGCCAGGCTACCCCTGGTGCCCACAGGCCGCCCCTGGTGCCCACAGGCCTTTGGTTAAAGCATTTGGCTGCCCACCAGGACTCTCGGGCTCCGCCCCACCCACCTACTCTCCCTCTGTGCCCTGGCCAAGCTGTGGCCTCACCTTGGGGCCTGTGCCGAGACCAGCCTCCCGGTCCCTCCTGCTCTGACAACTGGCACTGTGTCCGGAGACCCTCACGCAGCTGGCGTCCTCTTCCCGGGTGCTGTGCTGTGTCCCCAGGAAAAGAGGGACTGAGGCTCAAGCACCCTGCTGCTCCCTGGGATGGGGCTGGGCCAGGCTCGCCCCTCCATCCCCTCGGAGCCTGGGCTTCCAGCTGCTCCGTGGCCCCATATGGCGCCTGCTGGGCTGCCCTATCAGTCCCTTACTGCTTCCTCTCCCCAGGACCCTCCTGTCTCCCTGCCCTCCTGCCTTCTCCCCACTGTCAGCTTCCCGAGGTGGCTGTAGCCGCTTCTGCCCCTGGCCAGCTGTCGCAGGCTGGGATATGCTGAGCGTGTGGAGTGCTTTGTCCACTCCAGGTGCCCACCCAGTCCCAGTGACGGGTTCATTGAGGGGGCACTCATGCCAGCAGTTCAGGGAAGGGAGCAGTCGTGGGGAGAGGGACAAACCAGGGCTGACCCACCACACGTGGTCAGGGCCCCAGGGAGGCCAGAGGGCACCTGTCGGGTGGACAGGCGGGAGGCCTAGAGAGCGGCTGAGACACAAGGGGCCCAGTACAGTGGATGCAGGCTGCCTATGCTGGGTGCCGACTGTGCACAGATGCACAGATGACCTGTGACCCCGAACCTGGCTGCTCTCCCCAAGGTCTCTGCCCCCTGCTCAGCCTCTGGTGCCTTTCCAGGGTCCAGCAGCAGCAAAGCTATGTGCCGGCAGAGCTGCAGCCCCGAGCCGGCCACGGTGGCCCTGCTGCCAGGTGCCGGGCCGGGCTCCACGCCCCTGCGGCCAGGCCCCCACTCCCGCACCAAGACACGCAAGCCCAACTTCAGCCCCCAAGAGACGGAGGTGCTGGTGCAGAGGGTGAGGCGCCACTACCCGCTGCTGTTTGGGGCACTGCGGGGCACGCCTGCCCGAAAGCACCGCGTGTGGAGCCGCATCCTGCAGGCAGTGAATGCGCTGGGCTACTGCCGTCGCGACCTGGGTGACCTCAAGCACAAGTGGCGGGACCTGCGAGGCGCTGTGCGCAAGAAGCTGGCAGAGGGGGGCGCCGCCCCCGGCCTCATCCTCACGCCGGTGGAGCACATGGTGGCCGAGACGTTTTCTGCCCACGGTCCCCAGGGCGAGGGCCAAGCCATGGAGCCCCTGCCAAGTAAGTGGGCCCTCCCTACAGCCCGCCTCCCCGGGACCACCCTGCCCTGGGGCAAGCAGGGCCGGCAAGTGGGCTGTGAGCTCTCTGCACCAGCTCCCAAGAGGGAGACCCTCCGAGGGAGACCCGGAGGCCCATGGAGATGGCCCACCACCCTCCTGGCCTCTCTTCTTTTAGGTGGGGAAACCACGGGCTGGGGCCGGGGGGGTTCTGCCTGTCTCTGGAGTGGAAGGGCTGCGGCTCACGCCTGGGGTCCCAGCTCAGGGTCCTCCCGGCATTGCCAAGCATGTGCCGCCAAGGGGCTCAACCATAGGCGCCACCTCGAGCCACGCCCACCGGGTGTCCAGATGGGACGCTGGGGCCTAGTTCTACGTCACTGTTGAGTGGTGAGCACTACCATGGGGAGGGGTCACAAGGTGGCCGCTGGGACCAGTGCCTGGTGGGGACAGAGACGAGGGCAGAGCTCCCCGATGAGCAGCAGCAGCGGGTGCAGCCCTGGGTGCCCTGGTGCCCTCCAAGGCCCCCATCTTGGCCTCTGCCATTCCTGCCTGATGTCGTGTGGCCAGGAGGCCTGTTTGGCCCTGGGTCCCAGCCTGGCCTTCTTCTCCACAGGCAGCCCTCCCCTCCCGAATGCAGTCCAGCAGTGGGCACAGCTGTCCTTAGGCAGCCAGGTCTTCCAAAGCAGTGGGTCCCAGCAGGGAGAAGGCCCCACTTTCCCGTGCAGAGCAGCAGGGCCCGGCTGGCCCCAGGGTCTGAAGACAGGGGTGTCTGGGAAGAAGGGCTTCCCTCCACTCTCCCCCAGCCCCGGAGCCCCAGGGTATGGCTGCCATGAGAAGGCAAGGTCAGTCAGCAGGCAGGAGGATCGTTTGCCCGTATGCACCTCCAGCCGATTGGCCCTTGCCACAACCCCCAGGGAGCAGGAGGTGACCTGTCCATTCATTGGTCACTGTTGAGGAGTTTGGGCAGAGCCAGGGAGGAGCCTGGGCCCCAGCTTGACTCTCCCCCACCCTCTCCCCCATGCTGTGCCTCGCTCTGGCCTGCAGTGGCCTCCCCCTCCTGCAGGCCCTTACCTCTGGGCCCACGTGGAAGCCCCACGTGCGGTGCTATCCAGTGACTCTCAGCCTCTCAGGACACGCTGTGCCCCCTTCTGAGCCCACGGGCCCACTCCAGGGACCACCGGAAGCCAGGCATTTCTGTCTAGCTGGGCCTTGTCTGCAGCCCCCAGCTGCCCCTGGCTCTGAGGGTGACGCTGGCTCCGAGGGTGATGCTGGCTCTGTGCCTCCTCCTGCTGCCTCCGTGCCTCCTCCCGCCGCACCTCCTCTCCTCCTCAAGACACCGCGCCAGGAGTTCCTTCGCCGTCCTCCGCATATGGTGGCCCAGCCTTCAAAGCAGAGCCGCGCTGGACTCTCCCCTTCCTGGGAGCTGCTGGAAGGACTTGGGGGACGAAGCCCTGGAAGCAGGACCAGCTCCTTCTTGAGGGCCACAGAGTAGACAGAAGGACTCAGCCTCACTGGACAGGCAGGGGCTGGCCTCAAATGCCCCCACTGGCAGCCATGGTAGAACTTGGAGTTCTGGGGCATCTCAGCTGCTCCTACTCACAGCGGTGCCTGAGGTTGGGACACCCATGGGCAGAGTGGGCCGGGCTGGTTGGGAGATGCATGTAGACCCAGGGTGCCACCAACCCTGTGGCCGGCCTTGGACTAGGGGCCTGGGCTGTGGGCCTTGTGATGGGGCTTGGGGGATGGGCCTGGTCAGTGGGCCTCATGATGGGGTGGGGTTGGAGAAGGACCTGGGTCCTCCTCTCAGGCCTGTGCAGGCCAAGGGTGGCTGCATCCACCCCCAGGGAGGCCACATTGTGTCCTGCAGGGCAGGTTCTTGCAGCCCAGGATTCTATGGGCAGAGGCAGACCTGGTTTGGGGGTGCGTCACAGCAAGGGTGGACATGTGGTATGGGACTGAGAAGGAAGGGCCTAGCAGGGGTAGCACTGGTGTGGCCCGGGTGCTTAGTTCTTTTCTGCAAGTCCTCAGCCCTGGAGGCTGCAGGAACTCAGGTTTGCTCACCCTGTGGTTCCCTGCCCTAGACTGAGGCCCAGCCTCAACTTCTGTGACCCCTGATGGATCAGCCACTCCAGGTCCGCTGGACGCTGGGCTCACCTCCATCAGGGGAGTCTTTGGTGCCTGTGGGCTGCTCTGAGTGACCTGCCCTGCTGCTGACAACAACTGACATGTGTTGAATTCCTGAGCGAGAGAGTGCTTGGGACAGGGCTGGACTTCCCCTTGTGGGCGCCGAGGCAGGAAGAGGGAAGTGGCTGCCAAGCCTGATGGCAGGATAGGGGCATCCCAGCTGCAGGCCCAGGTGTCCTGAGCTGGCCATGCTTTCCGCTCTGCAGCAGCACTGCCTGGGGCTTGGGCAGGGCCAGGCCTGCAGGGCTGATCACGGCTGTGGGGCTGGGGGCAGCGATTTGACACAGTGCATGGGGGTCTTCCACAGGGGTCCCTGTGCCCTGAGGCCGCTGGGCAGGCAGTTTCCTTTGAGGTGTGTGTCCTGCTCTGCGAGCGTCTGGGAAGGGCGGCACCAAAGGCTGCTCTCTTTGGCCCCTGGAGGCCTGGTCTAGTGCTTGGGTATCCCTTGGACTTTTGGATCTCGGAGATCTGCAAGGGGCCCCCGTGGAGCACCCCCTGTGTTGGGAGGGGCAGGTGCCCAGGGCCTGTGGCTCTGCAGGGCTGACCCCACAGACCGGGAGTCTCCCAAGACCTGGCAAAGCCACCAGGCCCAGGGCTGATGGCCGATGAAGTATTGGAGTGTTGCTCAGTACCACAGGGCCCACGCACCGAACCTGTCCTCACCCCACAAGCAACACAGGGCTGCACAGCGCCAGGAGCACAGGAGCAGCCTCCCTCCCCTTGTGCATCTCTGCACACCACCCTGGGGCGGGACATGGCGTGCCCACCTGGCAGCCTGGGCGCTAAGGGAGATGTTTGCTGGCTGCGGAGCTGGGCAGTGGTTGTGTGATGTGTCTTGAATGTGGGCAGTGCCACGCTGGCTAAGAATGCTCCTTGGACCGCCCTGGGTCTGTGGCCCGCACATGCAGCCCTGGAGCAGGTCACATACTACGATCAGAGTCCCCAGGGCCAGGGCTTGGTGTAGAGCAGGATTGGGCACCGGCTGAGTCCAAGGGTGGGGTCCAGGGCTTGGCTGAGGCTGCCTGTGGTCACGGGGCAGAGAAAGTGTCCAGCCAGGGCACGTGGCCTGTCCAGCACCAGCTGTGTTAGCCCAGACCACCATGGCCTTCCTGTCTCTGCTGGCAAATGCTCTCCAGTGTCCACATTCACCTGTCAGCGACAGAAGCGAGGCCAGGCTGTTGCCCCTGCAGGTGTAAAGTGGATCCTTTGCATGTGAACAGGGCATTGCCCGGGCCCAGGCTAGCGCCTCCTCCCTGGCAGGCTGGTCCCTCCTGGGTGGCAGTTGTAGGGGGATCTGTCCCACCTCTGGCCCCATCTTCCTTCCCTCTCCTCCTCCATTGGCCGAGAGGGTCGTGACCCTAATGTGGCAGGACATAGAGAGCCGATTTCATTTGGGGGCTGTTTGCATGTGAGCAAAGGGGTGCTCTGCTCCAGGAGTGGCTGAGGGCATCACCCATACCCGCCCTCTCCGGGCTTTGGCTCCTGTGCAGGAGCCTGGCTCTCCCCTCCCTGGCTGGGGCAGGAGCCCCCCGATGCGGCGCTCAGGGCATGTCTGTGAGTGCCTGCGGCTCCACTAGGGCCCTGGGCTGGGGGCCAGGCTGGGGTGGAGCTGGTGACCAAGGGATCAAGGATCCCTGTGAGGCCTGGGTGGGGGCTTCTGAAGGCAGAGTTCGTGGCTTCTACCTCCTGCCCGGGGGGCTTGCAGAGATGGAGCCACAGTTCCGTGATGAAAGTAGGGACGGTGGACAGTGGCCTTGTCTTTCTGAGGACCCTCCTCCCTCAGAACCAGTCCTGCCAGGCCGGAGGCGATGCTGTGCCTGGCAGCAGTCCCTGTGGTTGTAACGGCTCCTCTATCCCAGGCCTTAAGACTTCTAAGGCTCAGTCAGCTCAGGCCCGTGCCCAGGTGGGCATTGCAGGTGCACAGTTTCTTTAGGTGTCCTGCCTCCCAGGCTCTTCTCCAGTTGCCTCATTGGAGGCAGGCCTTGCAGGGAACCTCCCCCCGGGAAGAAGGCTTGCCCGTGCTTGTGTTTGCATCTGGCTCTGTTGCAGACCCGGGCTGCACCCGCAGTCCTGGTGCCCAGGTGGCACGTGTCCTTCCCTTGGGTGGAAGAGAATGCTGAGCACCAGGGGCTGCCCAGGTTGAGCACCTGTGTTCAGGCCCTGCTCCTGCGGGGGGCGATGCCTTCGCCGCTCACTGCCGCGAGCCCACAGCCAGCCCTGCATTCCTTGTGGGGCAAGGACGGCTTAGGTGCGTGTAGCACCTGGTACTGCCATTTTGCTGCTGGCGGGGTGGTGTGGAATCTTCCGGATCCCTGGGGCTGCCCCGGTCCTGGTCTTGTGTCTCCTGTGGGCCCTGCTAATGTGGTTGCCCTGGGTGGCACTGCTGCAGCCCTAGCTCGGCTTTGCGCCGGCTCCTGTGAGCCCCGCACGGTGGCACAACTTTCTGATCAGCTCCCTGAGCTGAGTCAAGGGCCAGTGTGTGTGGCCAACCAGAGCCCTGTGCTTGCAGACCCAGTCTCCATCAGCCCAGTCACAGCTCCACAGACATTAAGGCAGGGGCTCTGCCCCTTCAGAGAGGGCCGTGGCCACAGTGGAGGGGCCTGCCCAGTCAGGGTCATGACAGAGCAGGACTTGACCCCAGCCCTGACCTCCCCTTGCCACTCCCACCCTTTCCGGGGTGGGCTCTTCCTGCCCCACCCGGTGTGGGCACTGAGGAGTCCCCTTCCCTGGGCCACCTCCAGGTTTCCGTTCGAATGTCATTGCTACTCACTGCCCACAGCACGCAGCGCCCTCAGGGCATGTCTGGCAGCCCAGCACCCATCCCTGCAGCGTCCGCTCCCCTGGAGGCCCTGGGCTCAGGCTCCCCTGGGCTCGCCTTTGTGGGGTGCCCTCAGGGCAGGGGCGGCTGGGCCTCCATCTGTAATTGCCTTCTGTTGTCTTGATTTGCAGATAGTATTGAAGCCAGCCTTGAGGCTGCGTCCTCGCATGCGGAGGCAGCCCGCCAGCTCCTGGCTGGAGCCAGCCGGCACCAAGTAAGTCCGTGTGAGGGCCACAGTGCCCGGCCGGCCCGGCCTCCGTCCCCTGTCCTCCAACCCTCCCTCTGTCTGTCTGGAGGGGCCCAGGCCCTGCCCTGTGCCTGGGAGAGGCCTGCCCACAGGCCTCCTATGAACCAGTCCACTACCTGTGCCCTGGGGGCTCTGGGAGTGGCGGGGTTGCGGCAGCAGTGGTCTGCGTGGTGCCCACAGCAGTCGGCACCGTCTCTTCTCTTGTGTGCACCACGCCGCCCTCTCCCATGAATCCCGGGTGCAGCCGGGGGGAGGGCCTTTGGGGCCTTCCCGCTCCACCTCCCGTGCTGATGCTGGCATGCGGCTCAGTGTCCATCCTGGGGCCGGGGACTGTGGAGGGGACTTTGTGGTTGGGGCATGTCAGTGGCTCAGAGAGAACAAGAAAGCTCAGGCCTTTATTTTCTTGAAGTGGGACTTGGAGCTGCCTTGAGGACCAGCCACTCACTGGGCCTTGTTGCTGACTTGTGGTCACCACAGGAGGACCTGAGAGATCAGGCTGGCTGGCGACTGTGGCCCAGCTGAGATGGAGGCCCAGCCACTGTCTTCCCCTCACCGTCTCTGTCCCCATTGTGGGCTGGTGCTCCCCACTGGCCCTGACAGGCAGAGATGACCAGAACCTGTTCCTCAAGGAGTCCCAGGGGCCAGGCAGGCTGGACACTAAGTCCAGCAAGGTGAGGGTGGCATGGGCCACCGTGGGAGCGCAGAAGGCCCTGGGCCAGCTGGGGCCAGGAGAGCACATACTCTTGACGGCGAAGCAGGGGCAGTACTGGCAGACGGGATGGTGGAGTGTGTGAGGCCAGGGTCCGGGAGAGTCTGACGAGCCCAGGACATCACAGGCAGGTGTGATGAGAGAGGAGCCACATCCCCAGGACGCTGGGATATCACGGCTGTGCCCGCAGAGGGTCCTCAGTTGCCTCGGGGTGCAAGAGGGAAAGAGGTCCTGACTGGAACCACGCAAGGGCCTGACTGGGTGGAGAATGAGGGGAAAGGCTAGGGCCGCCTTGAGCTTCCCTAACGGGGCCCAGTCCGGGCACCGCCGCCAGGGGAGTGTGTGGTAACGGCGAGGCTGGGCCTACTTCGGGCCTCCCTGTTTCTGTCGGGGGCCATCAGACTCAGGTCAGGGTCACTAAGGGTTGGCCCCTGGTGACAGCTGGTGAACGCCAGGCCGGGAGACAAGACCTGGAGAAGCTGTGCCAAGGTCATCTGCAGGATGGTGTCAGAGGCAGGGCTGGGGCTGGGTCTCCTGGCACCAGCTCTGGGCTGTTTGACCTTGGCCCTTGGCCCGCCACCTCTAGCCGTTGAGGGCAGCTAGGCCCAGGGGCCTCCAGGAGGCAGAAGGTGGAGGCTCTGCTGATGGGCTAGGCGGACTCGCCAGAAACTCAGGGCCACACCACGCAGAGGGCCTCGTTTCAAGAGGAAAGCAGCCAGCCAGCAAGATGACCCCTCCTGAGCACCCTGGGACCACCTGGTCAGAAGCAGCGCTGATGCCTGGGACGGCAGGAGGACGATGGGACAGTGAGGAAGAGGAGGAGGAGAAGGAGGAGGAGGAAAGGAGGGCGGTGGCAACTGGACCAGCCACCTGTGCCGTGGACGCCCTGCTGCATTCCCAGTGAGCCTGTGGGCTTGGTCCTGGCAGAGCAGGCACCCTCCACACTGCAGAGGAGGTGGGCAGGGCTCAGGCCCAGGAGGCGGCCATGAAGTCACCCCTGTGTAGACTGTCCTGCTCCTGCCCCCAGGGGGACTCACCAGGGAGTGTCAGGGAGGGACGAGGTGTCTGTGAAGTCGCCTCTGCATAGAGTGTCCTGCTCCCACCTGCAAGGGGCCCTCCCCACGGTTTGTCAGGGAGGGACGTTTGTTCACCCATTCTCCACACCCAGGGAACTGGGAGGGCCAGAGATCCCGAACCGAGAGACTGTGAAGCCAGGCCTTTAATTTGCAGACTGCGGATTTGAGGCCTGCAGAAGAGGCGGTGTTTTCTAGGGTCGCACAGCTACTGAGACCAAGCCGAGCTGGCCTTGGAGCCCACGTCTGCTGTGTCTCACGTTCAGGCCTCTCCATGTTGCCCTAGGGAAGCTTGACCCTCTTGTCTTCCTGGGGACATTCACTTCGGTGGATGGGTACCTGATGGACAAGGGCATGGCCAGACGGATGATTGGAAGAATGGATGCGTGTGTGGATGGATGGAAGGAGGAAGGTGTAGATGGGCGGGTGGATGGAAGGAGGAAGGTGTAGA
>NW_012106964.1:603637-604494 GCF_000951045.1 Mandrillus leucophaeus | reverse complement strand
GGTCCTGGTCTTGTGTCTCCTGTGGGCCCTGCTAATGTGGTTGCCCTGGGTGGCACTGCTGCAGCCCTAGCTCGGCTTTGCGCCGGCTCCTGTGAGCCCCGCACGGTGGCACAACTTTCTGATCAGCTCCCTGAGCTGAGTCAAGGGCCAGTGTGTGTGGCCAACCAGAGCCCTGTGCTTGCAGACCCAGTCTCCATCAGCCCAGTCACAGCTCCACAGACATTAAGGCAGGGGCTCTGCCCCTTCAGAGAGGGCCGTGGCCACAGTGGAGGGGCCTGCCCAGTCAGGGTCATGACAGAGCAGGACTTGACCCCAGCCCTGACCTCCCCTTGCCACTCCCACCCTTTCCGGGGTGGGCTCTTCCTGCCCCACCCGGTGTGGGCACTGAGGAGTCCCCTTCCCTGGGCCACCTCCAGGTTTCCGTTCGAATGTCATTGCTACTCACTGCCCACAGCACGCAGCGCCCTCAGGGCATGTCTGGCAGCCCAGCACCCATCCCTGCAGCGTCCGCTCCCCTGGAGGCCCTGGGCTCAGGCTCCCCTGGGCTCGCCTTTGTGGGGTGCCCTCAGGGCAGGGGCGGCTGGGCCTCCATCTGTAATTGCCTTCTGTTGTCTTGATTTGCAGATAGTATTGAAGCCAGCCTTGAGGCTGCGTCCTCGCATGCGGAGGCAGCCCGCCAGCTCCTGGCTGGAGCCAGCCGGCACCAAGTAAGTCCGTGTGAGGGCCACAGTGCCCGGCCGGCCCGGCCTCCGTCCCCTGTCCTCCAACCCTCCCTCTGTCTGTCTGGAGGGGCCCAGGCCCTGCCCTGTGCCTGGGAGAGGCCTGCCCACAGGCCTCCTATGAACCAGTCCACTACC
>NW_012106964.1:588937-600549 GCF_000951045.1 Mandrillus leucophaeus | reverse complement strand
GATGGAAGGAGGAAGGTGTAGATGGGAGAGTGGATAGGTGGATGGAAGGAGGAAGGTACAGATGGGCAGGTGGCTGGGTGGATAGACAGACAGCATGGATAAATGGGTGAGTAGACGGATGGATGGATGAATAGAAGGAAGAGGAGGTTGGAGGGGGATGGCTGGACAGTGATGAACAGATAGGTGGACAGATAGATGAGTGGACAAGGCAGGCCCGTCCATGTGGAGGAATAGACACTGGGTAGCAGGATGGCGGGTAGACCAGAGGGCAGGCGGACGAGCGGACGGAGCACAAGGGAGTCAGTGGGAGGATGCATACAAGTGGTGCTGTGGTGGGTGGGCACGTAGGCTTTGCACTTGGACAGGCTGTGGCTTCAGTCCCAGCACTACTAGAGTAAATGTGCCCACATCTCTGGGTCTGTTTCCTCATCTCTCAAACAACGGGTGCAACTCCCACTGCAGATGGAGCATCGTGAGACCCAAACAGCTCCGAGTGCAAAGGCCTCACATGGGCACTGTCCCTGCGCCGTGCTCACCCCCCAGATCACTGGGTTTTGGACATGCAGGCTGACATTTCCCTGTCTCCTTCTGTTAGCCGATGAGGAGGACGAGACCCCCAGCTGCTTGTGGCTGCCCCTGCGGACCCTGGAAGGGCCCAGTCCGCCTGAACCTGACCCCCTGGACTTACGAGGAGTCTTCCATGCACCCACCTCCTCACCCTCCCCACCTGCTTCCCCAGCCTCCACCCCACCAGCAACCACACTCATGGGGTCCTTCCAGCCTTCCCCGCCCTCTTCAGCGCCAGCACCTCCCTTGCCCTCCAGGAGGACCCCAGTGGCAGCATCTGAAACGTCCGTGTTTGAGCAGCGACTGCTGGACTCCCACCGGCGGCAGGGTGCCCTGCTCTCCTCCTGGGCCCAGCAGCAGAGCACACTCATGGCCCAGCAGAACCTGCTGCTGCAGCAGCTGGCTGAGCAGAGCCAGCGTCTGGCCGATGGTGTGGAGGCCCTCAACCGGACCCTCGAGAGGCTGGTGGAAGCACGCCCCGCCAGGGAAGCCTCACCCTCGCTCCGGGACGCTGGTCCTGCCGGTGGAGTGGCCCAGGGGCCTGCTGGAGGCTCCCAGGACAGCCCCCAGGGTGCCCACTCGGGGCTCGAGGTCTTCTCAGGGATGATCTTGAAGGTGGAGGAGGAGATATAGGGCTAGTCGGGGGTGCTAGCAGAGCCAGAGGGCAGGAGCAGGGCCTCCGGTCTTTCCCCTGCTGAGTCCAGGCAGGGGAGAGGTGCAGTGAGTGGGTCTCCAGGGCGCCGGGACAGCTCGAGTCCAGGAGACCGGAAGGATGAGAGGACGTGGGCTGTGTACCTGTGGTGCTGCGTCCTTGCCATTGCCTGTGGAGTGTGGTGACCTGCAGGGAAAGTCTGCAGAGAGCCGACCTGTGGGGCCCAGTGGACCAGGTCTACTCAGGGATGATGCTGTTGGAGGCTCCAACCCCGTGTGGCAGTGGCTGTGAAGTCTGCAGCCAGCGCCCCAGCAGGCAGCTGGAGGCAGGGGAGGTGGGGAAGATGCACTTCGGGGCCCCCTGCTCACCGGAGCTCTGGAAAGGGTGGCTTGGCCAGGCCCTAAAAAGGTCCCGACTGTGATCTGGCGTGACTCCTGAAAGCCCCTGTCCCCTTCATGGGCGTGTACCCTCGGAGGCTGGGGCTCCTGTGTCCTACCTGATTCTGGCCCAGGGGAACCGCATCCCATGAGCCTGGAATAATTTCTCTCCGATTTTCTATGTTATTATAAATACATAAAGCTATATATATATATCTATGCCCATATATTACTTGGTACTGTATGGGGCTGGGATGATGTTTTGTACTTGTAGATTTTTCTTGCAAAAAGTATTTTTTTACATAAGCATGAAATAACAAAGCAGCAGCAGTGCGGCTGCCGAGGAGTACATGAGTTGGAGCCTGCTCCTTGGGCCTGGCGGGCGCCGCTGCTTTCAGCCTCCCTGCGGGGTTCTGGGCACGTCCCTGCATCTTCAGATCCTCTTCCTCCATTACTTCCTTTGACTCTTGGGAGATCCCTCGGCGGGGCTGCCCCATCTCCAGTCCCTGCACAGCAGGGCACAGTCTGCAGCCCCCTCAGCCTGGGCAGCTGTTAGGAGCGAGCAGGAGCAGGAGGCGGGACCAGCCTGGGCCTTGACTGGTCTGGGGCCTCTGCGGCCCCTGCCTGGCTCCCAGGGCCCAAAGCCTGTCCCAGGAGCAAGATGCTGGCTGACTGGCCTGAGTGGGAAGCATGCTGGTCCCAGCAGCTTCTGGGGAAGCTCTGGCACAGCCAGGAGTCAAGACTGTAGCGTCCCTGAGAGCAGGGAGAGGGGCCTTTTCCTCATTTCGCATTTTTCCGTGGAGCCAGCAGCGTGTCAGTAACTCTTGTCTGTGAAAGAACCTGAGGTGTAGCCACATGTCCAGCTGCCTTCCGTGCACACCTGACCTCCCTCCAGGCTATCCCCTCTGTAGGTGCACATGGTTCTGCTGTTGGTTCTAGGCGGGGCCTCCACTCTGATGGTTCCACTCGGGAAAGCTGGCTTTATCCTGCAAAACCAGCTGACCTCAGTCCCTCCACCTCCAAGAAGCCGCTTTAGATCTTCATTCTGGGTTCTTGTCCACTAAAAATACCCACCATGGGCTGGGCACAGCGGCTACGCCTGTAATCACAGCACTTCGGGAGGCTGAGGCAGGAAGATCGCTTGAGGCTAGGAGTCCGAGACCAGCCTGGGCAACAGCAAAACCTTGCTTCTACCAAAAATAAAGTTCAATCAATAAAGATACCCAGCACGGCTAACGGTGGCCTCGTATGGTCGTGTGTATTTTCTGTCTTGTGTTACAGTCTTAACCTGGATACAGCCTCTACTCTGGTCCTAGCTGAGCCCCAGCCTTCACCCCACACCGTGTCCTGACTACAGTTGCATGTTGAGCCTTGACCCTGGTCACACACTGAGCCCTGATCCTGGTCCTGGACTATGTCCTGACCCCAGTTACACATGGAGCATTGGTGCTGGTCACTGACTTAGCCCTGATCCTGGTGACAGACCTGGCCCTGATTCTGATCACACACTGAGCCTGATCCTAATTACACACTAAACTCTGGCCCCAGCCCTAACCCTGGTCAGTCCAGGCATCTTCTGGGAGTATCCTCTGGCCTGAGCCCTTACTAAGTGCTGAGGATACAGAAGCAACCAAGTCAGACTTGGGGCCTCTCCTTCCCGAGCTTAGCGTGTGCTACAGAAAACATACACTAAGCAAGTCAATACATATTTGATGAAAGTTATTTTGTGTATCAGTTAAAAATCGATATAACTGCATTTGGTAGGAAACAGAGAATAGTGTGTCTTAGAGTGGATAGGCGTCATGGCTCCTGTGTCACAGACATCGGTGACCTGGAGCTGGCAAGGCAGGGCCACAGTCCTCAGAGGTCTAGCTGTCTTTCTGCTCCCTTCTCTGCCATGGCCCTCATGGCCCAGGATGGCTGCAGAACTCCCCCCCGTCACACTCGTGTTCCAGGTAGCAGGGTGTAGGAAGGTCACACATACTCCCTTGAAGGAGATCTCTGCCTGCATCTCAGCCCACTGACTGGGAGTTAGATGCCCACATTTCATTGCCTTAGAAGCTGGGAAACACAGCTTCAGCCCCAAATGGGGATTTTGTTACTAAAATGGAAGGGACTGGATGCTGGGGGATGGAATGCAAGAAGCACAGCCCCCGAGGTGAGCAGTGTGAGACCGGATGCTTGGCGTGCAATCTGCCAGGCTGGGGCACTGAAAGAGCTGGGTTTGCACAGTCTAGAGTGTCAGGGGCTTCCTTGCAGGATGGACAGCAGAGGCCTCCAAGGTGATTTGGCAGTAATCACTGCAGCCAGTGAGGGGCAGGGAGAGCTGGCTCCACCTCTGCTCTGTGGCTGAGGAGCAGAGACTCGAGAACTTAGGGGCAGAATGGGCGAGTCCTGGTCCATGTGTCTCCACAGTGCACGCGTGCCCTTTGCACTCTAAGACAGTTTCCTAAGAGCCGCTCAGATGCCGAGAGGCCAGGCAGGAGCATGGCCAGGACAGCAGATGGCTGTCCGTAAGGCTCCGTCATCCAGCCAGGGTACGGAATGGCAGGCGGCACGCAGGGAGGGCAGAGGCCATGCCTGGTCTTGAGGGCAGCGTGTTTCTGGATGAAAGGAGAACCAGGAGGGTCCAGGAGTGTCACCCTCAGACCTGGGCCTGGAAACTCCTTCTCTCGGATGTGGACCGGGGGGAGCCTGAGGTTTGCCAGGAAGGAGACTGTGGTCTTGGCTTCAACGGGAGCCCGTCAGGATCAGAGCTTTTGAGGAAGGAATGCTCTTAGCAAGCGTGTGAGACAGAGGCAGCCAGGAGGACCTCGAGGTTGCCGACCTGTCCCGGATGGGATTTCAGCGGGATTCACACCCACACTGCTCACCTCGGGGGCTGTGCTTCTTGCATTCCATCCCCCAGGCAGCCCAAATGTTTACCAGGAGAGATTGGGAGGATGGTGAGTCTGTGATGAGAAACGGGATGTGGCATTCTGTGGCAGAGCTTGCCTGCAGGGTCTTCTGAGGCATGTTTTAGAAAAGAGGCTGGAGGAGTGGCAGGGATGGTTCCCGTCAGAGCTAGAGAGCCCGGGTCCCCTCACTAGGTCCCCCATTTTACAGACAGACTGAGAGCCCATGGTGGTGGAGGAGAGGTGGTGGTGAAGCTGCAGGGTCATGTCCAGGTTCACAGAGAGTGCTAGAGGCAGGCCTTGAACCAGGTGTCTGGATTCCAAGTTCATGCCCCTTCCCTATGCGGTGCTGCGTTCCAGGTGAGTGAGGATGGTTTTCAGGTGCCTCATCCATCTGGCTCAAATGAGCATGGCCAGCTTGCCTGCCCTGGAGGATCTCAGGAAACGAGGAAGTTTCTGCAGATCTGCTCCTGAGGAATGGTGGATTGGACAATGGAAGGGCTGTTCCACGATACAACAACTTAACTTGGAAAAAGCCATGGTTTTAGATGTTTTGCTGGCTTAAGGGATGAGCCGATAGCCAAGGTCTTGCCCCTCACTCCGTCTCTCCTCCCCAGCCTAACATGCCAGCGTGGGAAGGTAAGGAAAGGCAGGCTCGCCCTGAGCCCAAATAAGCACCAGGTCTACCTGTGGATCCTGGATCCAAGCAGAAGGTTCTGGAGAAAAGATCCCCTAGTCAGGACTTTGGGATACCCACATAAGGAGAAGAATCATTTGGGCCTCCAGTTGGAAATCACTTAGTCTGTAATGGGGCAAGCCGTTGAGGGAAAAAAGCAGGAGGAAGAACCAACAAGAGCAAAAATACCAAGTTTAGACCCCAAAAGACTTCAGCTGTTGGAATTAATCAGACAGAATATGATTTCTGTGAAATAGTTTTTAAAATAAAAAGATGAAATCACAAAAATGAGCAATAAGATTCTAAAAAGGGGTTAGGCCAATCTGTGAAAGATCAGTATAGCTTTTAGAAATGAAGAACTTTGCAGATGGGTTAAGCAGCATAGTCGACATACATGAAGTTAATAATAGCAAACTTGAAGATTTCTAAAGAAATAATAATATTGCAAAGAGAGGTAAGATAATAGAAACTATGACAGATGAAGAGATGGGGATAGTGGAACCAGAGATGCAGCCTACGTCATCTGGGAGTCCCAGAAGAGGAGGATCAGTGAAATGGAGGAAAGCGATGTGTGAAGAGGTTGTTGATGCGACCTGTGATTCCATGGACACAGGAAGCACCATGTATTCCGTATGTATACGGAATACATAAATGAAATACCTTCCTGGGCCGGGCGCGGTGGCTCACACCTGTTATCCCAGCACTTTGGGAGGCCGAGGCGGGCGGATCATGAGGTCAGGAGCTCGAGACCATCCTGGCTGACATGGTGAAACCCCGTCTCTACTAAAAAATACAAAACATTAACCGGGCGTGGTGGTGGTGCCTGTGGTCCCAGCTACTCGGGAGGCTGAGGCAGGGGAATGGCGTGAACCCGGGAGGCGGAGCTTGCAGTGAGCCGAGATCGCGCGGCGACAGAGAGAGATTCCGTCTCAAAAAAAAAAAAAAAAAAAAATGAAATACCTTCCTGGACACAACGTGGATGAACTGCAGAACAGCACAAAGAAAGGGAAAGCCTTGAGCAATTTGAAAGAAGAGAGAAGTGCTGACGTTTCATGTTACCTTGGCAACAGAAGAAGCCAGAAAATGGTAGTATCTACAAAGTATTGAGAGAAAGTCAGTGTCAACTTAGAATTCTGCAACCGACAAGGCCACAAGGCTACCTTTAAGAGAACAAAGGCAAAATACAGACGTTCTATCCAAATAAAAACTGCGAGGACTTCAAGGTGAAGGACTGGAATCCCAGAAAGAGTATCTGTAATGCAAGAAGAATAGTGAACCAAGAAATTGATAAATATATAAGTAAATCCAAATACTCATTAAGGTTTTAAAAAGTCCGTAATTACTAGAATGTCTAATTTGTGGAATTGAATTTTTATAAAGGATGGAACTACTGGACAATGATAGTATCTTAAATGTGAAGAATTGTTCAAATATTCTGAGCTCCCTGTATTATTTGCAGGGAAGTTAAATACTGATTAATTTTAGCCTGTGCTAATAACTGTACATCATGAAAAAGCTCAAGGGTTCCTTTATCAAAATTGAAAACTTCTGCTCTGCAAGAGATCCTGTTAAGGGAATGAAAGGAGAAACCACTGACTAGTGGAATATATTTGCAAATCACATGTCTGATGAAGGATGTATGCAGAATATATAAAAAGCTGTCTAATTTCAACAGAAAGAAAACAATTCAATCAGAAAGTGCACAACAATTTGATCCAACACTCACCAAAGTAGATATATGGGTAGCAAGTAAGCTCATGAAAAGATGCCCCACAGCAGTAGCCATGAGGGAGACGCACATTAAGCCCACACCGCGATGCCACTGCCTGCGGCTAAAGTGACTAAGAGGTACGGGGATACAGAGAAATGGCTCACTCATGCACTGCTGATGGGGATGTCCAATGTTACAGCCACTCTGAAAAACAGTTTTGTAGTTTCTTAAAAACGTAAACATAACACTATACAACCCAACAGTTTCACTCCTGGTCACTTATCCTAGAGAAATAAAAACTCATGTTCACACAAACACTTGCACACAAATGTTCATCGTGTCTTTATCTGCAGTAGCCCCAGAGTGGAAAAGCCCTGCTGTGCCTCTCAGTAGGTGAGCAGGTGAACAGACTGCCACAGCCACACAGTGGAGCTCTACCCAGGAACAAAAGGAACCCACTCGGAAATGCCAGCAACTCAGATGGTTCTTAAGGGCATTGTGCTTGGTGAAAAAGCCAGTCTCGAAAAGGCCATGCTTTGTGACTCCATTTCTGTAACATTCTCGAAAGGGTGAGATTATAGGGATGGAGGGCAGAGCGGTGGCTGGTTGTCAAGGGTTAGGGAAGTGGAATGGGGTGGGGTGCAGCTGTAAAAGGCTGCAGGAGAGCCTTGTGGTGATGGGACAGTTTTGTATTTTGAACATGGTGCTGGTGACATGAATCTACATACATGATAAAATTTCATAGAACTATACACACACAAAAACCGAGTAGAAAGTAAATAAGAAACTTAAGGCTAAGGTAACCTAAAAGAAGAGTATTAGAGTATATAACTTCCAAATCAGTAAAAATGGAATAAGAATACAGTTAAAGAAAAACCTATGTTGAATAGAAAGGAGAAGGGGAAAAAAGCAACAAAAAGAAAAGGAGAAGCAGATAATACAGAAGAAAAATGCAGAACAGGGTGAGAACACAAATAAACATTTGGAATTGTCCAGTGAGCAAAATAAATGCAGACAGATGAAAAGGGCTCATCAGAGTTAAGGACTGTCAAGTTGGAGGAAAAAATAACACCTCTGCTATTGACAAGAGAGACACTCCAACACAAGGCCATGGGGCATTGGAAGGAAAGGTGTGAAGATTTGCCAATCAAAAGCAATGCAAAAGAGAGCTTAAGTAGTAATGTTAATTTTAGACAAATGGACTTTAAGACAAAAAGTATTTATTAAGGATATACTGGAGTCACTCCAGAATAGGTTCAGCTCATCAGGAGGATGAAAAATCCTAAACCCTTATACACTTAGTAAAATACATAAAGCAAAAGTGGGTAGAATTACAGAAGGAAATCAATGAATCTGTCAGGACAGTGGAAGGTTTCAGCACATCGTTTTAGAGATTGATGGGGAGCGTCAGCAGGAAACCTAAAAATATGACCACCAACGCTGAGCTGCACAGATACTTACAGAACCCTCTTCTACACAGATAGAGGGCGCTCATTTTCTCAGGTACAACCAGAATATTTCCAGATTTTGACCATGGACTGGGTCATAAAGTAAGGGTCAAAACATTTCAAAGGATCAGTAATGCATAGAACACTTCAATCATTAGAAAATGTGGTTAGAAAAATGCAGTCATTAGATATTGGTGGCAAAAAATAAAAAGGTCATTGTATGTTTGGCAATTTTATTTTATTTTATTTTATTTGTCTTTTTTTTTTTTTTTTCCTTTTTGTGGAGAACGGGGTCTCGCTATATTACCCAGGCAGGTCTTGAACTCCTGGGCTCAAGCTATCCTCCCGCCTCTGCCTCCCTGAGAGCTGGGATTACAGGCGTGAGCCACCGCGCCCGGCAATTTTAAAACAGTTCTACATAACTCAGAGGCCAAAGAAGAAATCATTAAGAGGTATGTAAATTAATAGCTAGGTACAAAGACATGATTGGATAATAATGAAAATACTGAATATCAAAATTTGTGGGATACTTAAGTGAAACTTAGTAGACTTCAATGCTTATACTATCAAAGAAAGCTGAAAATTAAAATAGACATTAAAAAGACTTTTTTAAAGTAAAGAAACAACAGAATGAACCCAAAGAAATAGAAGGAAGAACCTTGTAAAGACAGGAGCAGAGTTAACTTTAACTTTTGTTAAAGTTTTAATGGAAGACTCTACAAAGTCCAAAGCCAGTTCTTAGGAAAAACCATTCAAATAGATGAACTACTAGCAACAGCAGTCCAGAAGAGAAAGAGCAGACATTTCAAAATAACAAGAGGAGTCCATGAATCATCTTATGCCAACACATGGGGAAACTCAGCTAAAAAATAGACAGATTCCTAGAAAAGTCCAATTTGCCAACATCAACTCAAGACTAAATAGCCTCAGTCATTCTTTAAAGAAATTGAATCAGAAGGAAAAATTCTTTCCATGGTGAAGACACTAAACCCAGATGATTTTTAAAGCGTGTTCTACTGAATTTTCAAGGAAGAAATCCAGTCTTATACAAACCTTTCAAGGAAAAAGACAAAGAGGGGAAATTCCTAAATGCATACTATGAGGAACAAGCATGTGAGAAGGGGATGTTAGAGTCCAGTCCACCCCTTGAACTAAACCGTGGTGATTCCAAAGAAAACACTAGCAAACTGCAACCAGAAGTGTTTAGAGATACGCCATCCTCGCCGGGTTGGATTTATGCTGCAAGTGGATTTAACACTGCTTATTTATTCATTTAATCAATAGAAAACCTATAAATAGAATTCACCCCACTGGAACAGAAGAAATAAGAAAAAGCATGTGATTGCCATTTCTAGACATCCTGAGAAAGTATTTGTTACACTTGAATACCCATTCATATTTTAAAAACTTATCAAAATAAAAAGGGAAGAATTTTCTTAACTGACCAGGATTATCTACCAAAACCTCAACAGCAAACATTCATGGTGAAACATGAGGTGCCCTCCTTTAAAAACAGAGAAAGTTGAGGTGCTAGCTGCCTCAGTTAGAAAGGAAATGCAATCATATATAAAGACTGGAAAAGAGGAAACACGACTGTCTTTATTCATAAAGAGAACTCCTGGACAAATTAGCAGAATTTATAAGAGAGTTTGTGAGGTGGCTTGTCTAAAGTCCACATATTATTACAATCAAATGCGTTTCCATACATAGTCAATAAGTGTGTTAGTCTATTCTGGCTTTGCTGTAAAGAAATACCTGAGACTGGGTAATTTATAAAGCAAACAGGTATGATTGGCTCACGGTTCTGCAGGCTGAACAGGAAGCATAGCGGCTTCTGTTTCTGGGGAGGCCTCAGGAAACTTAATCATGGTGGAAGACAAAGGGGAAGTAAGCATGTCTTACATGCCTGGAGCAGGAGCAAGAGAGAGGGGGGAGGTGCCACACACTTTTAAACAACCACGTCTTGTGAGAACTCACTATCGCCATGACAGCACTAGGCAGATGGCATTAAACCATGAGAAACCGCCCCCATGATCCAGGCACCTCCCACCAGGCCTCCAACACTGGAGATGACAGTTTGACATGGGATTTGGGCAGGCACACACATCCAAACCATAGTAATAAGTAAGCTGCATTTAAAAACATACCATTTACAATACCAACAAAAATACCATGTGTAAAATAACAAAACATGAGGGCAATATTTGTGGAGAAAGTTATAAAGCTTAATTACAAGACATTAAAACAATTTTAAATAAATGGACACACACACCATGTTCATGGATAAGAAGAGTTGGTCTTGTAAAGCTGCCAATTCCCAAATCTACAGGCCCAATGCAATTCCAATCAAAATTCTGATCGTGTTTTTCAAGGAGTTTGGCTGATTATAGTTTGTGAGCAAATGAAGGCCCAAAAATGGCCATGCCACCTGCAACGAGAAGGACGAGGTAGAGAGATTGCTCTCCCACCATGGAGTCACCGCAGGCCTGAAGGGGACTTGAGTGCCTGGCTGGAGGGCTGGGCCTTGTCTCGTTATTGACTATGAGCAGGTGGGCGTGAGCGGCTTCATGAGCCTGTGAGAGGGACGCCAGGCAAGAGTTGATGGGGCTGGGAGCAGACTGGCCCCGCCGTGGGATGGAAGGAGTGGCTATGGGGGAGATGCCCTGGGCACCTGTGGCCGGCAGGACTCTCCTGGGCATCAGCCCTGCTGCCCAGGTTGGACTTGGCTAGAATCTGGCACCGTGACCTGTGCCCCAAGGGCAGGTCTGAAGGACAGATTCACAGCATGTTGGAGGAGGCTCTGCTGGGTACAATGAAGGCAGCCTCAGATTCCTCTGTACCCAGGACCTGTCTTGTCGGAGCTCATAATTTGGCAGGAAGGCCAGGAAAACACAATCATTAAAGGAGAATAATGATAACCCCCTGCACCCCCACCCCGGGGCTGTGGCCAGGATGAGGGGCGAGGAGAACTGTGGCCTTCACAGATCCTTCCTCCGCCAGGAACATCCTGGGGCTCACCTGGGTCGGTGCATTGAGGTGTCACAGCACCTGTGCAGTGGGAGCTGCTACAATCTTCGAGTAACTACAGAAAGCAGAGGGAGTGCCAGCATCCCGGCGTGCGCTGAGTTCTCAGTAGGTGTTCACCATGCTCCCTCCATCCCTCCTCCCTCTCTCCTCCCTCTCTCCTCCCTCTCTCCTCCATCCCTCCTCCCTCTATCCTCCCTCTCTCCTTCCCTCTCTCCTTCCCTCCCTCCTCCCTCTCTCCTCCCTCTCTCCTCCATCCCTCC
>NW_012106964.1:564748-587981 GCF_000951045.1 Mandrillus leucophaeus | reverse complement strand
CCTCCCTCCTCTCTCTCTCCTCCCTCCCCCTTCCCTCTCTCCTCCCTCCCTCCTCCCTCCCTCCCTGCCTTCCTTGTCCTCTCTGCATCCTGCCTTGCTGGTTCCCCTTACATCTCAGATATGTGCTTATCAGAGGATCTACCCTCACCTTCCTTTCCCTCCCTGACCCAGCTGCGGAGGCTCTGCCCTGTGGGCTCCGTCCCTGCGGAACATCAGCTCCATGGGCAGGGCTTTGGTGCCTGAGGCGGAGCTCTGCATGCAACAGGTGCTCAGTAAAGGCAGATCACAGAGTGCACGTGCCCTCTGTGCTTCCCTCAGGAGCTGGTGAGGCTGGGGTGTCAGGGTCTTTCCCGGGGGACTCAGCCAACTGTTGGGGTGAGATGAAGACATGTAGAGAGGTCTCTGGCCACACTGAAGCTTTCCAGGAGAACGGGGCTCAAGGTTCCGAGAAGTGAGACTGGGTCAGATGGTGGCTAAAGAGTTTGGGCTTCTGAGTTAATCCAAGGCCAGCAAAGGGCAAGGTTAGCTGATAACCCACCGTGGGCCCCGGCCAGTGTGTGCCCCAAGGGAGGACAGAGGGAACCTGGACAGGGAGGGCTGAGTCCCTTGAGGGTGGGCTGCCAGTCCCGGCCCCAGTGCACCTGCTTGCTCATCTGGCCCTCAACTTTCCGACTCACTTTTCCTCCCTCCTTCCTTTCTCTCTTTCCATCTCTAAACAGATGTGTTTCTGTGGCTCTCAGGCTCTGAGCTAGCTGTCCTGAGATCACGATTTGACTTTTTCTACTTTCTTCCCTGTAAAATTAGGGGCTTGCACCAGGGTAAGATATTGCACACTTTTTTGAGGTGTCTTCCAGGTGGCAGGCTCTGGGTTCGGGGCTGTGGAGACCTGAGGAAGGAGTTAGCCATTGGCTCTGGGGAATCAAGGGAGGCTTCCTGGAGGAAGAGGCACTTAACTGTGCCTGGAAGCCAGGCCCAAGCAGAGGCGGGTGGGGGGAGTGCAGAGGGTGAGTCCTGGGTCTCTGCAGCCGGAGGGCACCTGGGCAGGGCGGGGCTGGGTTGGGAAGGTGCACCAGGCCCTGAACCACGGTCCTGTTCCTGAAGGCCAAGTTTCCTTTGCCACAACGGCCTTCAGGGTTTGCTGCGAGGCATCCTCTAGGTGCCCCCGAGGGAAGGCGTGCCACCAAGTCTCCTTCCAGAACCCCTTAGTTGCATTCTTAGCAACTCGGTATTTTAATGCTGAGAGCCAGGAGCGGCCACCTTGCCGGTGGGAAGTCGCAGAACGGTAGGGGAAGGGGCCTGTGCCGGTCCTGGGCTGGCAGCCCTGTGAGCGGCTGCTTGTGGGGGAGATGGGCCCGTGTCGGGGGCGAAGGAGGCTGCCTTTTAATTTGGAGGCCATGCGGGTTAAATAAACAGCAATTGGATTTTGCTGAGGCCTGAGCTGCCTGCAATGTCCCTGGGTACAGAGAACACTGGAGAATCTCATTTTCGTGATCAGATTGTTATAGATTCTTTCCCCAGTCTGCTGAGAAATGTAAATGTGAATTGTGTTTCCAGGCGCTGTAAAGGGTAGCCTGTAGGGGATGGGGGGCAGGGAGGGTGACCTGGTCTGAACTCGGCCCTCTCAGGCCTGGGGCCCCAGAGGCCGTGCCCTTTCCTGTCTACAGAGGCTCTGGCTGTGCCCACTTGACCAGTCCTTCTCTGGGAGAATGCTAAGCAGAAAAATAACCCTAGGCAAAGATTTAAATCAATCTGCCGCGTTTAATAAATACCAGGCTCACAGCTGAGGGAAGGATAGAGAGAGCAGCCATGGGAGGTGGGGTGCTGTCGCCCTGCCGCCCTGTGGCCCTGTCCTCAGACCACGTGCCTGTCCTCAGACCACGTGCCTGTGTTCAGACCGCGTGCCCATCCTCAGACAGTGTGCCCATCCTCAGACAGTGTGCCCGTCCTCAGACCACGTGCCCATCCTCAGACAGTGTGCCCGTCCTCAGACAACACGTGCCCAACCTCAGACCACGTGCCCGTCCTCAGACCACGTGCCCATCCTCAGTGTGCCCGTCCTCAGACAACACGTGCCCAACCTCAGACAACGTGCCTATCCTCAGACCACGTGCCCGTCCTCAGACAGTGTGCCCGTCCTCAGCGTGCCCATCCTCAGACCACGTGCCTGTCCTCAGACCACGTGCCCGTCCTCCTCACCTCACCTGGGAGTGTCCTTGGTGACTCAGGAGCAACTTCAGAGTCAGACAGGCCTGGGTTCAAGGCGGGCTACGCCACGCCTCAGCTGCAGCATGACGGTGGCCGGATGTCTCACCTGAGCTCCCCGGACGGTGCAAGGCGGTGGCTCAGAGGCCTCTCGGGCTGGTGGTGGGAGCAGGGCCCCGGGGATGCTGGACCCACGCACACCTGTGGCTCCCTCTGTCCTGGTGCCATGCCCTGCGTCTGGGGCTCTTCCAGACTCTGAGCTGGGTGGGTTCTGGGGTCTCTGAGATGAGAAACAGAAAGGCATGCGTTCCGGCCGGGCATGGTGGTTCATACTTGGAATCCCACACTTTGGGAGGTCAAGGTAGGTGGATCACTTGAGGTCAGGAGTTTGAGATCAACTGATACAGTGATGGCCCAACATGGCAAAACTCTGTCTCTACGAAAAATATGAAAAAAAAAAAAGCAAAACCTTGTCTCTAATAAACCTACAAAAAAATTAGCCGGGTGTGGTGGTACATGCCCGTGATCCCAGCTACTTGGGTGGCTGAGGCATGAGAATGACTTGAGGTTGCAGTGAGCCTAGATTGCGCCACTGCACTCCAGCCTGGGCAACAGAGTGAGACTCTGTCTCAAAAAAAAACAGAAGCACAAGTTCTGCAGTTGACTGGGTCCCAACTGAAGGAAGGCAGAAGGCCCAGGGGCTCCTGCCCTCTGAGGGCCCCTCCTGAGTACCGGCCCTGCAGGGGACCTTGTCCTGTCCAATCTGCCCCCTCCAGCTTTGCATGCTCAGTTGGGAGGGTCTGGGAACCCCGGGCTGCTTCAGTTGGGTGGGCTGCAGTCAGGGAGAGGAGGTTCCCTGTCTAAGGTCACCCCTGAAGCGGGCACCGTGCTAAAAGTGGAGACTTGCCTCCCTTGGAGAGAGGTGATGAGGGACACCGCCCCACGTCAGGGTGTCTGTGTCTATGGTGATTGGGGGATGGGTATGTGTGCGTGGGAAGGTCCCTTTCAAGGCAGAACAAAGCAGTTTGAAAGTGGTGGGGAATTGTGGCTCCTTTTCAGCAGCTGTATGCAAATGGAATGCAAATGAGCCTGTTTTCCTTCCAGTACCTGTGGCTCAGAGCAACAATGTTCCCCAGGACCCCTGAGGCAGCCCCTGACCCTGGTCCTCATTCACCAAGAAAAGCCCCTACTTCAGAAATTGTGCTGAGTAGCAGTGGCTGCCACTGTTTGCTTAACAAATGAAGATTGTCCCTGGAGTCAGGCAGAACCCAGTTCTAATCCCAGCTCTGCCAGTGACCAGTTGTGTGCAACTTCAAGCAAATTGCTTAATCTCTGCCCCTCATTGCGCTGTCCTCTAAAATATAATACCAGGAATGCCTCAGGATTGCCTGCAAAATCATGTGGCACAGTTACTTCTGCTGATTGTGGTGGTAATGGTGATGATAGTGATGGTAACGATGGTGGTGGTGATGGTGGTGACGGTGGTGATGGTTGTGGTGGTGGTGATGGTTACAGTGATGGCGATGGTGGTGGTGGTGATGGTGGTGGTTGTTATGGTAATGGTGGTGGTGATAGACATGATGATGGTGGTGATGGTGATGGTGGTGGTGGTGATAATGATGGTGGTTGGTGCTGGTGGTACTAGTGGTGGTAGGAATTATGGTGATGGTGGTGGTGATGGTGGTGGTGATAGTGATGATGGTGATGGTGGTGGTGATAGTGATGGTGATGATGGTGGTGGTGATAGTGATGGTGGTGATGGTGGTGGTGATGGTTGTGATGATGGTGCTGGTGATGGTGACAGTGGTGGTGATTGATGGTAATGGTGGTGGTGATAGCCATGATGATGGTGGTGAAGGTGATGGTGGTGGTAGTGGTGATAATGATGGTGGTTGATGCTGGTGGTACTGGTGGTGGTAGGAATTATGGTGGTAGTGATGGTGATGGTGCTGTGGTGATGGTGATGGTGCTGTGGTGATGGTGATAGTGATGGTGCCATGGTGATGGTGGTGGTGATGGTGGTGGTGGTGGTGATGGTGATGGTGCTGTGGTGATGGTGATGGTGCTGTGGTGATGCTGATGGTGATGGTGCTGTGGTGATGCTGATGGTGCTGTGGTGGTGGTGATGGTGATGGTGCTGTGATCGTGGTGATGGTGGTGATAATGGTGGTGGCTGGTCTGGTAGGGATGGTGCTGGTGGTGGCTCTTGGTGGTGGTAGGTGTTAGGGTGATGGTGTTGAGTTCTCCATACTAGGCACTGCATAGGGCACTGGCAGAATGGGATAAAGAAAGTGACCTCTGTCTTTGAGTGCTGAGTTCCTACTGACAGGCTCATGGGGCTGGGGACAGAGGCCCCACCTGCCTCACTCCCCTTCAACCGCTGGGAGTCTCTGTCTCCGAGACCGCCCCTCTTGCCCCGGCTGTTCTCAGTCATGCAACAGGGATCTCCCTTCCCCACCTGGCCTCAAGATCCTCAAGAGTGGCGCAAGTCTGTCCCCTCAAACCACCCAGGCAGTCAGCACAAGGCTGGGCTGCGAGTGAGTGTCCAGGACCAGCCCAGGGAGTGGCAGGCAGGGGAGGGCATGGGGTGTGCAGCTTGAGCACCAGAGCCCCGGGTGCAGCACCACCCCTGTGAGACTCCTCCCCTCGGCTGTTCTCAGCCCAGCAACTGCCCGCGGCACTGTTTTGTGTTGTCCTCATTCTGTAGATGTGAGACCGAAACTGGGGTGGGGGCTGGGACTTGCCCCCATACAGCTGGCAGGTGGTGAGGCCAGGGTTTGAGTCCAGGCCTCTCTGATGCCCCCTCTTCCCCATACCCCGGAACACCTCTCCCGCAGCCAGCATGGCGGGGGAGGAAGCATGTTCTCTGCCAGGGGGGCTGGAGGGAGGGGGAGGAGCCAGGGAAGGGGCTGCTCTGGGAAGAACATGAGAGGTGAAGCAAGACGGGTCCCACAGGGAGCCCCCGCCGCTGCTGTGCACAGAGGGGCTGCTTAAAGGTGCATCGCTTTCTGGGAACTCAGGAAGCGTTTCTGTCCGTCTGCGGGCTCCAGGTGGTTTGGAGTGTTGGCCAGGTGGGCTTGGACCCTTCCTCTGGGCTGGTGGATGGCACGTCTTCTGCAGGCAGCAGCAGGCAGCAGGGCGAGGCCAGGGCACAGGGAGGGCTTCCATGCCAGGAAGCGTGGCCCCACGGGGCACTGGGGAAGCCAGCTGCAGCCTCTGACTCCTGGAAGCCCCAGCAGAACTCAGCTGGCTGTACACTGCCTCCCGCAAACAGATACAGATCGGTTTCATTAAAAAGCCTAACACACTGCCAGGCTTCCAGCCTGCCGGGCTCCCGGGGCCAGAGCCCACGGCTCTCTGGTGCCTTCTGCCAAGAAGAAGGTGGAAGGGAGGCACAGGGCGTTTTATTGCTCTCTAAACGAAAGCCAAGAATACCTCTGCGTGGAATTGATTTCTGTCTTCTGGAAAAGGCTTGGCGTCTTCTTTCAGCCCTGCCGCCATCCTAGTCCAGTCTTGGGTCTGATGGGGTTTGGAGGGATCAGTGGGCAGCCCTGGATTGGGGGAACCGGAGGGCTCCACCTCCCACCTCCCTCACCCACTGTCCTGTTCTGGGCTCGGGAGTCCGTGAGGGTGGCGACTCACAGCAGGGGCCACGTACCAGGCCCCGGGAAAAGGCTGGCCACACATTCCCACTGACCTGCCTCAGGGGCCTGTGGGAGGCGTCATTGCCACGTGGGGATGGAGCGATGGAGATTCAGCGAGGTCACCCATCCTGCCTGAGGCATTGCGAGGAAGTTGGTGATGTCAGGGCAGAGTGACCTCGAGACAGTGGCAAACACAGAGCCCAGCTGGTGACGAGGGGGTGACCGCCCTACTGCAGTGGGTCCCTGCCCAGAATGACCACTGGGGCTGGTGACCAGGGGGTGACCGTCCTACCTGCAATGGGTCCCTGCCCAGAACAGCCGCTGGGGCTGGTGACCAGCGGGTGACCGTCCTACTTGCAATGGGTCCCTGCCCAGAACGGCCGCTGGGGCTGATGACTCGGGGTGGTGGGGGTGACTGCACCCTCAGGGTGATGATCAGGAAGGCCTCATGCCTGGAAGCTTGTCCGTGCCTCTCCTGGACTGGGCCCTGTGACCCGGTGCAGACGTGGCACGTGCACTGGTCTGTGCCCCGCTTGTTGCCTGTGCTCAGGAGGTGGCCCCAGCGGCCCTGCTTCTGCAGGCACTGCCGTCACCACTGCTGTGAATCCACTGCTACCGGCCCTCTTCCCGTACCCCTAGTGCCGGCCTGGGCTGTCGCCAGCCTGTCCACCTCCGCACTCCCACCCGCGGCAGAACCCAGTCTCCTTGCCAGGCTGCCCGTTCGGTTTCTACCCCAGATACTGCACCTGGGAGTGGGCACATCCAATCTGTGAACAGGCATATGCCCTCCTGCAGGCCTGGGGAGGGGATGTGGGCAGGGCAGGGCGGAGGCTGGACCTTGTGCCCTGCTCTGAGCATCCCCACACTTGGGCCAGAGCGGACGGAGAGCAGGCGTGTCCGTGCTGTGACTCAGCCGAGCCTCATATCTGCCCCACTAGGGCAGTGGCCAGGAAGCAGCGTCCCATTGTGCAGAGTAAATGGTTGAGGGGTGGGGAGGGGAGGACCTGCCAGGTCCGCAGGGGAGCCAGGATAGGGGCTCGGGGCGGAGGTCACTGCGGCAGCCTGCTTCCAAACTGCCGCACACGGGAACGGAGACAGCAGGCATGGTGGGAATTAAACAGCGGCCCTCAAGGTGCTGTTGGCACCGCTGGGGAAGGAGCAATGCTTGGAAGTGCCCTGGCCTGGCTCCTGGCTGTGTTACTTGCTTGCTGTGTGACTTGTGACAAATCGTGTTGTCTCTGAGCTGTTTCTTCCTCACCTGGAGCTTTAGGAAGATTAAGTGACACCACGCGGGTAGCTCCTGCCGGGGTGCTGGGCACAGGTGGCTGCCGCTTCTTCCCCTGAGCACTGTCACTGGCAGCACCACCTCAAACCTCAGGGCAGGATGGGGTCTCCAGTCTCATTTACAGATGCAGGAAAGAGAGGCTCAGAGAGGTTCCAAGGTTTGGCCTGAGACACACAGTCAGTAGGCGGCAGAGCCAGGACAGAGCTGGTGCCCTGGTACCGGGGCCCGGCCCTTCCTCCTCCCACCTGCAACCCGTGCATTACGAATGCAGGCCTGCTTAGGAAGATGAAGCAGCCGTCTGTTTACCTCTTGACAGCAGAAAGGGAAAACAACAAAATTAAACCAAACAAACCGCCCAGACATCAAACAAGCTCCCTCAACGTGCGTGCTCTGCAGATAGAGAGCGCGGGCGGCGGGTACACGGTGCCCGGGCCCTGGCAGGAGGCACTCAGTGAAGGGGGTCGAAGGCTCCTCTCGTGAGCCGGGCCCTGTCTCTAGGCAGGAACACGACGAGGGCCTGATGGGTGCTCTCAGAAGACAGAGGGTGCCAGGGCAGCGCCGCTCGGTCGGACAGGTGCCTGCCCCACCTTAACCGGGAGGACAGCCCCTGCCCTGAGCTGCTCATGGGCCCACTGCTTATGGGAGGCGTCGAGACCCGCAGGAGGGGCGTGAGTGGCAGGGCCACACTTTGCAGCCCTTTCTGTCAACTTCCCTCAGAAGCAGGAGGAACCAAGTCTCCTTTCTTGACTGTGGCTTTTGCGGGGGGAGGGGGGCAGCGTTTAGTTTCTCCCTTCTCAGCCCTAGCTGACGGGAATCTCAAGCTCTGACATGGCCTGAGCCAGTGGTGTGTGGCATGGGGGGCAGGCTGCGGCTTGCAGGGGGGCTGGGGTTCTGGAGACTGGTAATCTGGTGGAAGGCGACGGGGGCCTGTAGGGAGAGTCTGGATCTGATCGCAAATGCCCTGGGCTGAAACTCCTCACTTGCCTGCCGGGTGACCCTGGGCCTCAGCATTCTCATCTTTTAAATGGGCACATGATCTCCAGCAAAGCCCTCCAGCCGGTCGGCTGCACCCCAGCTCTGAGCTCCAGCACCACGGGTAGCTCCCATGACAGCCAGCTGCTCCCGGGAGGCTGAGCCGCCCTCACGGAGTCTCCTTGGCCTTTACTGGGTCAGACCTTGGGCCTGGGGCAGTGGTGATTCACGCTCATCCCTCTCCGAGAGCACAGGCAGGGAAAGGCTAGCCCCTTGTTGGTTGGCTCCTGTGTTCGAGGCATTCTGCATGTGGACTGCGTCCATCACCACGGCAGCTCCTGGAGCAGGCGGCTTTGACTGCGGGTCTGGGAAGCGGGGCTGGCCAGCCTCGGGGTCAGCTGCCTGTGCTGCCGTGCCCTCGGTGTTGCCTCCCCAACGTCTCCAAGTGCCTGGGGCCGCAGCTCCATGCTCCCTAGCGCCTGGGCCCTAGCTGCTGCTTCAGGTGCATCCAGTGAGGGTTCATTAACGCTGCCATCAACAAGACAGATGAGAACACTCCGAAGGAAAACAAAAGCAGCAGCGGGCATCTGCGATCGGGCCTGGAACCTGCTCCAGATGCCTTCACTGGCGGGCGAGCGTCTGCCTCACCGAGGAGCCCAGGGCGCTGTGGCTGTTTTCCTTCTCCCCTGGCTCGTCCCCACGCCACTGCTTGGAAAGGAATCTGGGATTATGCATAAGCAGGGATTATGCCTTGGCACCCACTGCTCCAACCTCGCACCCTGAGCAGCTCTAACTCGCTCCTACTCCAGGGGAGGAGGCCTCATTAGAGCGCCATTTTTAGCCTGGTGAAGAGCTCCCCCATGTCCCCCAAATTTGCATTTTTCCCTCAAAATGCTCTTGCCGCTGGCAGGAGAATGGCTGTAAAAATCCGAGAGGAGCACATGGCTGGAAGTGTGAGTGGCTGCCGTGTGGATTTCGTTAGCTCAGGGCCTGCATGCATTAACGACTCCAGCACACTGCCGTGCTGCCAGCCTCGCTCCTGCAGGCCTCATGCGGTGCACTCTGAAGAAGGGCGTGGGAGGCCCAGAGAGGTCTCTGGAGCTGCCCAGGACCCCCCAGCAGGTTTGTGGCAGAGCTCAGCAGTCCTCTGGCCCCCACTCTAGGACCCCGGCTGACAGGGCGGCTCTCTTGAAGACATCACGGGCTCTAGGTCAAGAGGAAGAGGGAGGAGGAGCCCCACGGTTGGCCTGAAGGGATCTGCTTGGAAACAGCACATGTCACTGCTGCTCCACCGCACTGACCAGAGCATTTCTCACGAGCCGGTCCTGACGCCGGCGGCCTGCTGTGCAGCACCCTGCCTGGAGGAGGGAGAGGCGCCCTGAGAAGGCAGCACAGGCTTGTGAACAATTATCCAACCCACCGTGTCCTTGAAACCGCTGCCTCCGCCTCGGTCCGGTCCTCTCTGTTTCGGCTCCCATCCTCCCTGCTTCCTTTGGCCTCTGCCCAGGACCTGCCCTCCTCGGGGATCTTGGGAATCGCCATCCAACCCCCACTTTCCAGGTCGGCTGTCCCCCTTCCTAGTTGTCGCCTCCTCCTGGGTCAGGGCTGGGCCCCAGGCCCACCTCACATACATGCTGACCTCAGCAGATTTCCCGGTGGCCCTTCCTGTTCCTCGCCGGCTGCCCAGCCCACCCTCTGCACACAGCGCTCCTCCAGGGAGAGAAGCTGCCTGGCATAGGCCTGGGTCCACCGCCCGTGCCCCATCCGGATGATGTCCCTGGGGCCTGGGTCCACCGTCCTCACCCCATCCAGATGACGTCCCTGGGGTTTGCTGAGCACATCTAGGTGTCTGGTCTTCAGCCCCTTCCTCATGTTATAAATTGGGGTCAAGACAATGGCAGAGTCACAGTGTGGCCCCGTGAGGAAGGGGCGTTGGGCGACTATGTGTGGCCTGGTGGGGGCCCGGTGTCTGCCTTGGTTTAGTTCCTGTGGGGGAGGTAGCATTACGAATGGGGACTCGGGCTTTGAGAGGTGGATGTCCTGCCCAAGGCCACAAGGCTGGCTCCCTCCAAAGGCATGGCCCTTCTAGAGGTGGAGGAGGCGTGGGTAGTGGGCACAGCAGTGCCCTCCCTGCTGAGCACCCAGCCCTGTGAACGAGGCCCTCAGCTGCCCCTGCTCCCGGGAACCATCCGTGGCTGGCAGGAGCCTGCAACCGAGTGATACAGGGCCGCGGGAGGCTGGCCTCTGTGCCTCCAGGTGGGGGATGACTGGTGCAGTTTGTGCAGCCCCTCCCACATGGAGCCCCGGTGGGTCAGGCTCAGGGCAGACACTGTTGGAGCCCAGGATGCCCTGCTTCCCCTCCCTCCAGGCTTCCCAGGAGCTCTACCTCCGTAAACCAGACCCAGATCCCAGCCCAGGCCTGCTCCTAGGGAGCCCATTCTCAGCGCCACGAGTCCCCGGGTTCGAGACCATCTGCAGCGCCAGCAACCTGCTCTGTCCAGAGCTGGTCCCACAAGGCGGCATTTGGGAAGCACTTCCTGGCGTCTGGTGGCTGCGTTTTCCGCCTGGGAGCCAGACAGAGATCAGTGATGCAAGAGCAATCTTTATGAGTCTGAGAGAGAGAACACCAGGAGCCCCGTGGGTGCTGAGTTTCTGGCTGGGGCTCTTTGCCCCGTGTCTCAGTGCCTTTGCCTCCCGTGGGGAGCTGTCCTGGAGCTGCCATGTGGGTGCCCTCAGAGCCCTCTTCTGAACTTGGGTGTCTTCATCCATTTATGCTGCTCAACAGAATACCTGAGACTGTAATTTCTAAGGAGCAGAGATTTACTTCTCGCAGCACTGGAGGCTGGGAGTCCAGGGTCCGGGTGCCACGTGTTGTCCGGGCAGGGTCTCCCGGCTGCACCCTCAGGTGGCAGAAGGCAGAGGGCGAGGTGGAGGAGGCTGCGTGAAGCCTCGTAAGGGCCTTGGTCCCTGTCACGAGGGAGCAGCCCCCAGGCCTCATCACCTCTGGATACGGTCATGGTGGTAACACCTGGATTTTGGAGGGGGCCATTCATACCTTCGCATTCTGTCCCTGGTCCCCAAAATTCATGTCCTTGTCACGTGTAAAACAGCATCATTCCATCCCAGTAGCCCCCACATCAGCTCGTTCCAGCACCAACCTTAAAGTCTTAAGTCTAAAGTCCCATCCAAACACCACGGGGGTGCCGGGCCTGGCGGTGCGTGCCTATAATCCCAGCTACTCGGGAGGCTGAGGCAGGAGGATCACTTGAGTGCAGGAAGTCTGAGCCCTTCAGGTGTCCACATTAAGTTCAGCATCTATATGGTGATCTCCTGGGAGCGGGGGACCACCAGGTTGCCTGAGGAGGGGTGAACCGGTCTAGGTGGGAAACAGAGCAGGTCAGAACTCTCGTGTTGATCAGTCGTGGGATCACGCCTGTGAACAGCCACCACACTCCAGCCTGGGCAACACGGTGAGATCCCAGCTCTTAAAATATCACGTGGGCGAGACTCAAGGTACGATTTGTGCTGAGGCCAATTCCCCCACCCCCCACTGTGAGCTGTGAAATCAAACAAGTTATTCACTTCCAAATACAAGGGTGAGACAGGCACAGGACAGACATTTCTACTTCGAATGAGAGAAACAGGAAAGAAGAAAGGGGTCACTGGTCCCGAGCAAGAGTCCGAAACCCAACAGGCAGACAATACGACATCTGAAGCCTTGAGAATAATCTCTTTGACTCCATGTCCCACCTTCTAGACACACCAGGGCGGGGGCTGGGCCCTGAACCTCGGGCAGCATGGCCCCCACAGCTTTGCTGGGCTCAGCCCAGGCAGCCTTTCTCATGGGCTGAAGTTTCATGCCCGCAGCTCTCCCGCGCTGGCTCTATAGGTCTGGAGTCTCGGGGCGGGCACCTGTCTGCTGCTCCTCCCTGCAGCCCACACCCGCGCGGGCTCAGGGCTCTGCTGTCACATTTGGTTCAGGACTAGCACTGGGGTTTCTCCAGTAGGAGAGAGCTACATGTACAGGGCATCGTCTGGCCACAGCTGGTCGCAGTACCTGGTGGGCACAAACGCGTGTTCATGGAGAAGGGGAAGGATTGGAGAGACAAAGGAATGACTGAGTGCTTGCTGCGGCCACTTCAGAAGGCAGCCTTCGTGACGGTCTTTGCTCATCGCTGCCTCACACATTCTCAGGGTGCTGATGCGTAGCAGGTCTAACACAGGTTGGTGAGGATGACTGGAAGGAGGAGTGTGTCTGGCCACCCAGAAGGCAGAGGCACAGCAGGCGTTTGGGCTCAGGCCCAGCCTGTGCGGCCCTGGACAGCTCTCCTGTGTCTGTGCATCTTACTTCCCAAGTCCTCGGTCAGCCCTCCATTTTCCCAGCCTCCGTGGGGAAGAGGAGGGGTCCAGGGCTCAGGGAAGCCAAGAGGCTTCCCCAAAGCTACGCTTGCAGGTGGCAACGCCAGGTTTGCACCCCGCCTGCTTGACCCTAAGTCCAAGACCCAACTTTTTAAGCAGTCCAGGCTGCCTCCTTCTCCAGGGATGAATGAGTGAATGAAGCTGGGATTGTGCCCAGGGGAGGAGAGGGCATGCCAGGGACGGGGTGGGCAGAGGTGTGGAGGCTGGCTCCTGAGTCCTCAGATGGGAGCAGGCTGGTGGGGGCAGGGAGAGCCAGCGGCAGGAGCACCGTGGTTCTGCCCAAGAAATGGGCCCTAGTGTAACTTGGAAGAGGGGACCTGGCCCACCAGCACAGTGTGGAGCCCTTGAGAGGACCCTCAGCCCAGCCCTGCCATCTCCTAGGGGTCCCCCAGCCCTGCCTTCACGGGGGTAGGGGTGGCTACAAGGTGCTGCTCTGCCCTCCCAGGGCTGGCCACTGAGGACGGGCCCCGAGTGCCCTTGGCAAGTGGACACCCCCTTTGGGACCCTTATGGGACGGGGGCTGTGGAACCGAAGAGTGAGGGACTCTCCTGCTGGGAAGTCAGGGCCTTAGCTCCGTGCCCTGCTGTGCCGTGTCTTCGGATAATTGGAATTGTGGAATTAGCATGTTCGGATCTTAGAGCAGTGGAATTTCGGAATTGTGGAGGGTTAGAGGTGGTCTGTACAAACTCCTAGCTTGTCTCAGTATTGTTGTATGAGCTTTTCCTGATCTGTTATTCAACAGCCACACAAGGTTGTGTGTAGCGTGTATTCAGGATATAAAGGATAGTGATGTAATGAGTGTCTGTGAACCACCTCCTAACCCAGGACCGACAGGACCACTGCTTGCTCAAGGGAGCAGCTCTGCCCCATTGCACCCTCTGCCCTCACCCCAACCTAATCTTGTCCCCAAATGGCGTGTCTGTCATTCCATTCCTTTTACGTAGTTTTAAATGGTTTTGTCTTATTTTATGCAGGAAACGTTGGTAAGATGTATTCACTACTAAACAATGTATTGTTTGGTTTTGCTTATTTTTTAGCTCATAAAAATTGAGCCACACTATTAGTATTCTTCCGAGACTGGCCTTTTGTCATCCAGCTTTGTTTTGAAGACTCATCCATGTGCTTATGCATAGCTACGGTTCGTAATTTTCACTGATGCAGAAGATGACATTGCGTGACTGTATCATGATTTATATCCGTTCTCCTCTCAGTGGATGCGTTTTTGGTGAAAAACCAGCACTGCTCTGAGCACACTTGTGTCAGCTGCTGCTCCGACAGGGGTGTCTCCGGCTCTCTAGTGAGTGTGATCCCTGGGTCTCAGGGATGTGGGTGCTTCCCCTCTGCCAGCTGAGACTGAATTGCTTTCCAGCCACGTGGTTACCGCATTTTCACCAGCAGTAGACGAGCTCCTCTCAATCCGCTCACTGACTGTCTTGTATCGGATATTGTCAGACTCCTCAATTTTTGCCAGTCTGCTGGGTATAAAATAGTAACTAATTGTGGTCTCAATTTGCATTTCCCTGATTACTAACGAGGCTGGAATTTTTCATGTGTTTATATTTGTGTTTTGTTCACTGCGAAAAGTCTGTTCATGCCTCTTGCCCATTTTCAAAATTGGATTGTTGGTTTTTTTCTGTGGTAATGATGGTGGAGCGTCTGCGCACACGTGCGTGGGCTCCGACGTCGATGCCAACACTCTCTGAGTCTACACGTGTTGCAAATTTCCTCTCTGGCCGATGCTTCCCCCTGCGGGTGCCAGAAGGCCCCCTGCAGGTCTGCCCTGCTCCCCCTGCTCCCCTGCGGGTGGCAGGTTCTGTGCCAGGCTCCCTTTCTGCTCTGTGGGCCGCCGTGAGCGTCTCTCTCCCTGCGTCCCGCTCACTGACTTAGTTGCTACTCTTCTGTATGAAACAGTGAGACCTGGTTGGGCTGGCCTCCACCTCCCGGATTTGTTCTAGGAGTGTCTTGGGGACGTTGGCCCTCGCTCTTCCATGCAATATTTGGAATCACCTTGTCGAGTTCCATAGATAACCCTGTTAGCATTTTTATTGGCATTGCATGGAATCTGTGGATCAATGTGGTCAATCTTATCTTCATGATGGTGAGTCTTCTTGTCTGCGAAGATAGTATATCACTATTTACTGACGCCCTCTTTAATGTTTTAAAATACATTTAAGTGATGATTTTCTTTATGTATCTTTCTTTTTTTGACTTATTCCTAAACATATATTTTGTTTGCTTCTATAAATGATGTCTCATTTTAAAACCACATTTTCTAATTGGATGTGACTGATATATAGAAATGTGTGTGATTTTTGTAAATTGAGTGTATAGTCAGCCAAGTGTTAATTTCTCATTATCTCTAATAATTTGCCTAAGAATTTTTTAGGTTTCCTGTGATGATAATTCTATTATTACCAATCATGACAGTGTAATGTCTTCCCTCCAGATCCTGATCCCTTTAAAATCTCTTTCTTGTTGCCTTGTGGCCTGGAGCCCTAGTTCAGTGCAGACTAGGCGTGGGGGTGGCCGCCCGTCTTGTGCTCCTAATTTTAAAATAAATGCTTCCAACATTTCCCCATTAAGAATATTAATCTCAAGTTTAGTGTAGATACTCTTTATCTTAATCTTCTGGTAATCTGTAGGTTACCGGAAGTCTGCTAAGGGTTTGCTAAGAGGTTTCTGTTGTTGTTGTTAATCCTGGTTGGGTCGAGTGTTCAGTTTCATCAAATTCTTTTTCTTTTATTGCATCTATTGAGATAATTACTTAGTTTCTCTCCTTTAATCTGGTGGATGACATGTACAGATTTCTTTTTCTTTTCTTTTTCTTTTTTTTTTTTTTTTTGAGATGGAGTCTCGCTCTGTCGCCCAGGCTGGAGTGCCGTGGCCCCATCTCAGCTCACTGCAAGCTCCGCCTCCCGGGTTCACGCCATTCTCCTGCCTCAGCCTCCCAAAGTGCTGGGATTACAGGTGTGAGCCACCGCGCCCGGCCGACAGGTACAGATTTCTAACATAACCACCCTTTCATTTCTGGGGTAAACTCAACTTGACCAGCATCTGTAAGAATAAGGGCAACGACCATCTGCGTTCCCTGATGGATGAATCCAGTGTGAAAATACTTCATTTAGGATTCTTGCATCTCTTTTGGTCTCTGTGTTTCCCCAGTTCTGGCCTTGTCTGATTTCGATATCAGTGTTATATCCGTCTGAGACACTGCATTAGGGATTACTCTCTCCTTTTCTTATTTTTATATTTTTAAATAGACAAATGCCAAATTGCATATATTTATGGTATTCACTGTGATGTTTTGATATAAGTATTATTGTGGAAAAATTAAATCAAGCGAATTCACGTACCTATCCCTTCACATACTTATTTTGTGATGAGAACATTTAAAATACATTCTCTTAGCAATGTTTAAGTACACTATACATTATTATTCACTCTAGTTACCATGCTCTACGGTAGAGCTCCAGAATGTATGATTCTTGTCTGATTGGAACTTTGTACCATTTAACCCAGATCTCTCCACCTCCTCCGCTGCTCCCCCAGCCCCTGCTAACCACCATCCCCGTCTCTGCTTCTGTGAGTCAGGTTTTTTCTTTTTTTTTTTAGATTTTACGTATAAGTGAGATAATGCAGCATTTGTCTCTCTGTGCCTGGCTTACTTCACTTAAGCACGATGTCTTCCAGGTGCCTCCACGTTGTCACAAATGACAGGATTTCCTTCTTTAAAAAGCTGAATCGTATTTCCTGGTGTATATGTACCACACTTTCTTTATCCGACTTTGGATGGACACTTAGACTGATTCCATGTCCCGGCTATTGTGAATAGTGCGGCGATAAACATGGGTGTGCCAATGTCCCCTTTGACATACTGGTTTTATTTCCTTTGAATATATACCTAGTAGTGGGATTGCTGGAACATATGGTAGTTCTAGTTTTAATATTTTGAGGAACCTCCGTACTGTTTTCCATGATGGCTGCACTAATTTACATTCCCACCAACTGCGCAAGGGTTCCATTTTCTCCACGCTGTCACCGACGTTGATCTTATACATATATGTGTATGTGTACAGAAAAGCCATTCTAACAGGCGTCAGGCGATACTTCATTTTGGTTTTAATTTGCACTTTCCCGATGAATAGTGCTGTTGAGCACCTTGTCATATATCTGTTAGCTTTTTTTTTTTTTTTTTTTTTTTTGAAATGGAGTCTCGCACTGTTGCCCAGGCTGGAGTGCAGTGGCACGATCTCAGTTTACTGCAACCTCCACCTCCCAGGTTCAAGCAATTCTCCTGCCTCAGCCTCCTGAGTAGCTGGGATTACAGGTGCCCTCCACCACGCCCGGCTAATTTTAGTATTTTTAGTAGAGATGGGGTTTCACCATGTTGGCCAGGCTGGTCTCGAACTCCTGACCTCAGGTGATCCACCCACCTTGGCTTCCCAAAGTGCCGGGATTACAGGCATGAGCCACTGCGTCCGGCCCTGTTAGCTTTTTGTATATCTCTTTTGAGAAATGTCTGTTCAGGTCCTCTGCCCACTTTAAAAATCAGGTTATTTGTTTTCTTGCTATTGAGTTATCTGGGTTCCTCATAGATTTTAAATTTTAGCCACTTATCAGGTGTATGGTTTGTACATATTTCCTCCCATCCTGCAGGTTGTCTCTTCACTCTGCTGACTATTCCTCTTGCTGGACAGAAGCTTTTTAGTCTGATGCAATCCCTTTTGTTTATTTTTGATTTTGTAGCTCATGGTGTTGGGGTCATATCTAACAAATGTTTGCCAAGACCAGTGTTAAGAAAAAGAAGAAGTCTCCCTATGTTTTCTTCTAGTAGTTCTACAGTTTTAGGTCTCACATCTAAGTCTTTCATCCATTTTGAGTTGATTATTGTATATGGCATGAGATGCAGATCCATTTTTATTCTTTTATGTGTAGATACCCGGTTTTCCTAGCACCATTTACTGCAGAGACTGTTATATCCCTGTGATGTATTGGTGATAACTTTGCCAAAGATTAGTTAACCGCAAATGCATGCATTTATTTCTGGGCCTTCTCTTCTGTTTCATTGGTGTGTATGTCTGTTTTTGTGCCAGTACACTGCTCTTTTGGTTACTATAGCTTTGTGGATTTTGAGATTATTTAATGTGACCTCTCCAGCTTTCATCTGTTTGCTTAGGATTGCTTTGGCTATTTGAGTTCTTTTGTGGTTCCATACAAATTTTAGATTTTTTTTCTATTTCTGTGAAAAATGTTGGAATTTTGATAGGATTATGTTTGATTTGCATATTGCCTTGCATAGTATAGACATTGTAACAGTATAAATTCTCCCAATCCGTGAACACAGTATATCTTTCCATTTATTTGTGTCTTCTTCGATTTCTTCATTAAGGTTTTATAATTTTCATTGTATACATCTTTCACCCCTTCCTTAAATGTATTCCTAGGTAACTTTTTATACTATTGTAAATGGGGTGGTTTTCTTGACTTCTTTTGTGGATAGTTCATTGTTACTGTATAGAAATGTTACTGATTTTTGTATGTTGATTTTGTATCCTGCAACTTTTCTGAATTCGTTTGTTACTTCTGATAGTTTTTGTGCAGAGTCCTTAGGGTTTTCTATTGGTAAGACCATGTCGTCTGCAAACAGAGAGACAATTTAACTTCTTCCTTTCCAATTTGGATGCCTTTCACTTCTTCGTCTTGCCTAATTACACTGGTGAGGACTTTCAGTGCTGTGTTGAGGAGACGTGATGAGAGCGGGCACCCTTGTCTTGTTCCTGATCTTGGAAGAAAAGTTCTTCCCTCTAAAGTTGGATGCTTGGCCCACGAATTTTCAGCCTTTCTTATTTTCTAACGTAAGCATCTAGAGCCTATACATCTTCCTGTAAAGGTCTGCTTATACTGCATCCTGTGTTTTGATACATAATATTTCCATTATTGTTCAGTTTAGAAACTGTATATGTCTATTATCATTTTTCTTTGACCATTACTTAAGGAGATTATACAATTTCTAAATGCATGGGGATTTTTAATTACTGTTTTTTTATTACCTTCTAACAATTGCATTTTGCTCAGATAATTTCTTTTATGTCCAACACTGCTTCTTTGAAATTTGTCAAGACTTGCTTTATAGCCTAGAACTTTCCATCTCTGTAAATGTTCCATGTGTGTCTGAGAAGAATGTGCATTCTTTAATTAGTGCACGGAAAGTTCTCTTGGTGTCCCTCAAATCAAGCTTGTTAACTTTGTAGTTCCGATCTTCTATATTTTTACCTCTTTTTGTCTGTGTAACCTATCATAAATTGAGAGGAATATGTTGACATCTCCTACCCCACTGGTGGATTTGGAAATTTCTCCCAGTAGCTCTATAACTGTTTGCTTTATGTATTCCGTGGCTATTTTGTTAAGGTTGTATACAAGTTTAGAATGTATCATCTTGGTGAAGTGAACATTTCAGCATTATAAAGTGACCTTTCTGATTCCACATAATGCTTTTTATCTTAAATCCATTTTGTCTGCTCTTAACAGGACTATCCCAGCTTTCTTTTGATTAATGTTTTCGTGATATAGTTTCCTGTACTTTTTCATTTTTGGTATTTCTATGCCTCTGTGCTTTTGATATGCCTCTTGTAAATAGCAGATAGCCGGATTTAAAAAAATCCCATGTGACAATCCCTGTCTTTTCACTGGTGAGTTTAATCCATTATTGATATATTGGGACTTGTTTCTCCCTTCATACTTTTTGATCTGTATTTATCTTGATGTCTGAAAGCTTCTTTATTTTTTATTGCTAGAGTTTTAAACTTTTTACTTTGAAAATATTTCAAATGTACATAACAGTCGCAGGAATAGGACACCGAGCCCGGCTTCTTTGGGTCCTATCTGCCATTGTTAATTCTTCCTCATCAGGATGCTCCAATCTGCAGCCCTTGAGTAGCATCAGGAAGAGCCGAGATTCTCCCGCACACCCTCAGAAGTGGCGAGTTGGCGCTAACCACGTATTTAACATGACTCGCTAATCACAGGCCCCACTCGAGTTTTCCTGATTACTCCACTAATGCTTCCTGTTAAGTCCAGGATCGAATTCATTGCATCTGGTGCGTTTACTTTTCATGTCTCTTTAATCAATGGAGTTTTTAAAAGTTAGTTCATTTTTTTCTTGCTCCATTTTTAAAAGTCTTCTTCTACACTTTATTTCAATCTAGTAATTGTTTCCCTTGAAATGTTGCCAGGTCATTCTACTGAAATGAAGTCTCAGGTTAGACATCATCCTAGCCCCTTCCTGAATAATGCATGGGCTTTCAAACGCTTCAGCTCGGATTACTCCCTTGCATCTTCCATGCTATTGTTACCCGTTATTTTTAGTTCACGCTCTCCAGGCCTGTCTTGGCTCTTACCCAAGGGGCTCTAAGGCTCCCTGTGGAAAGGACGTGGCTGCCCCCGGCCACCTTCTTCTGCAGAAAGGAGGGGTGTCGGCTCTGGGAAGCCCACTTGGCTGAGGTTCGGCTGCTGATGGCAGCGGAGGCTCAGTGGGACCTTCAGTTCAGTTTTCTGGCTGTGCCAAGCTTTCCCTGAGCCCCAGAACTTTCTCTCCCATAGGCCTTCACCCAAACCAGTCCCCCTTCCTGGGGGCCTTTCCTGCCTGCCCTCTGGCCCCACCTCTCTTCTGGGCGGTCTTTTCCTAATCCCTTGCCTCTCGTCCCATCCGTAGGCCCAGCTGGTGCATCTGCACATTTACTTACCAAGTGTCCTGAGGTCTGCAGTGCCAGGGATGAGCCAGACATGCCCCCTGCCCCGGTGGGATTCTGTAGAAGCCGTGCCAGCAACTACCCCCCTGGCTGGTGACCACCCCCCCGGCTGGTGAGCAGGAGCCTGGCGGGCTTCCTGGAGGAGATGCCACTTGAGCTGAGTTTGGGAGGTGGAGTAGGCATGAGCCAGGTGAGGAAGGGTAGAGAGGTGTTCGGCAGAGGCAGGTGTGTGCAGGGGCGGGTGTACAGTACAGGGGCGGGTGTGCAGGGGCGGGTGTGTGGGGCGAGTGTACAGGGGCGGATGTGCAGGGGTGGGTGTGTGGGGCGGGTGTACAGTACAGGGGCGGGTGTACAGGGGTGGATGTGCAGGGGCGGGTGTGCAGGGGCGGGTGTGCAGGGGCGGGTGTGCAGGGGTGGGTGTGTGGGGCGGGTGTGTGGAGGCAGGTGTGCAAGGGCGGGTGTGCAAGGGTGGGTGTACAGGGGCGGATGTGCAGGGGTGGGTGTACAGGGCTGGGTGTATAGGGGCAGGTATGCATGTACAGGTGAGCACCAGGAGTGTGCAGAGGAGGGGCTGGGGAGGTGAGGCAGGAGGAGTTTGGCTCGGAGCCTTGAGCAGGGGAGGACTGTGGTCAGGTTTGATGGTTCTGGCTGGGGAATGGTGTGGAGGGGAGAAACAGGGCTCTGGGCAGCAGCTGGCAGATGGTGGCAGGAGAGGTACCACGGTGTGGGGTGGAGCAGATGTGGGGGCTCCATCTCCTCGGGTTCCGGCGCTTGCCTCTGGCTCCCAGCATCTGTCTGTCGAATGTGTCTCCCTGCTGACTGGGCTCAGCGGCACGGTTTTCTTCCTTCCGTGTCCCTAGCTCCTGACTTGTGGCAACAGTTCAGTTAATGGAGCGGAAAGGAGGCAGGAAGGGAGGGGGAACAGGATTGTCAGGTATGGAGGTGACAGGTGGTGGCCCAGGAGACAGGAGGATGTGAGCCGCCAGGAGCCCTGGGTTGCTGCCCACAGAGAGGCCGGGCCCAGTCGAGGCCCAGCACATTCTGAGCAGCCTGGGAGGGTGGGGACATAGGCCAGGGTCCTGGGGACTCAGGGAGACAGATGGCACTCCTTCTCCCCAGGAAGAGGCTGACAGGGGTGCGGGGTGGAGGGCAGGTAAAGCAATCACCAGGATGTCTGACAATCACAGCATTAGGTGAAGCAGACATGCTTCCTGGGTCGGGTGAGGGAGGCGACTGCCTCCCTAAGTCAGATGCATGGAGACCCGGGCGGGCGGCGTGGACAGGCTGGTGGCGTGGGCCAGCAGGGGAACGGGAGGCACAGGAGAGCCTTGTCTCTGGTGGACTTGCCTTCCCCCAACCCAACACTTCTCTAAGTCAGTTGCATTAAAAAGCTGTAAGCCGCCCTGGGGGCTGGTGCACAGGACTCACGAGCAGCCACCGCAAGCATGGCTCAGGAGAGACAGGCCCAGAAGAGATCTGGCTCACGGGCCCTCCCTCCATGTCCACCTGGGGCCTGCTGATAGGACCGCATGACTCCATCCTTCGAGTGACAGTGTCCAGGCACAGCCCCTCCGCCATCCTCAGGAGGACTTGCTTGTCAAAATGTTTGATTGATAAGGAAACGGAGGCTCAGGGGAGGGCCCGGGTGGTTCCGCTGGCACACAGCGGAGACAGCCAGGGCCTGTCCACTCACGGGGGCCCCTTTTGTGCCAGGCCCTTTGGGTGGAGAGGCCATGAAAGGCCCCATGGCTTCACTTGGTGGGGATATTCAGCAGGGAGGTCCACAAAACCACAAGCCGCCCGTGTGCCAGTCATTGACCCCAGCTTAGGGCTGGGGACGCAGGCCTGTGCAGACCAAGACTCCCTGCCTTCATGGAGCCACCCACTGGTGGGCGGAGCAGGCAAGGAACAGCAGGAGGAGAAAACCTCAGCCCCTCCAGGGAGAGAGGTCCTTGCAGGGAGAAGCAGGAGGGGTGGCGGGCGTGTGCCGGCAGGCGGCAGGTGAGTTGGGCGGCAGGAGGGGAGGCTGAGCAGGAGGTGGGCTCTGGGGAAGAACTGGGCAGAGGGAACAGCAAGCCCAGGCTACACGCTCACCCGTTGTTCTGGGAACCTCAGGCCCCTGGCTCCCAGCTTTCGATTGCCTAAAAAGCTTCCGCCTCATAACCGTGGGCTCTTCCCTCCCTGCCTTCAGGTCTGGACTCAGAAGCCACCTTGGCAGTGACCCTTTGCTGACCAGCCCCTGCCCATTTTCCTTGTCATCACCGCCACGGGGTGCATTTCCTCTGTGACTGCTTCCTGTGTCTGCACCAGGGGCGGGGTCTTTGTTTCCTTCCCTGACATCCCCAGCACCTAGGACAACCCCTGCACACAGGAAATTAATATGCGCTGATTAACTAATTGATACGGAACATGAGGAGAGGGACTGGGGCAGACAGGTGTGGGTGTCAGCTCGGCTCAGGGAGGATGGGAAGAGGTAGCGGTCTGGAAGACAGGAATGAGCTCACCTGTGTGGAGGCGGGGTCTAGGGGAGCCTGGTGTCTTTGGGGATTTCTTAATTTTTTCATTCATTCATTCATTCATTCAGCCTCCAGAGTGAGAAGGCCTGGGGATCAGCCTGGGACTTCAGTCACAGAAACAGGAGAGGGGGCCAACTTGGGGGGGTTCCTCACGCCTGACCAGCCCGGGAGGTTTTTTGGCATAGGGAAGGTGCCCAGCGGAGACTTGGTGCAGAAAGAAGGGTGGGGACGGTCACATCACCTCGGGTGAGAGTCCCAGCCCTGGGCTCAGCCCTGGCCAGGCTCTTCCTGCCCCACCTGCCCCTGCCAGGCTCCCCACCTCCTGCCTCTCTCTGCCCCTCTCTGAGCCTGCCCTGCCCTGAGCCCATGGCCTGTGTCTCACGGGCGGGTCCGAGGAGCAGACGGCTTTTTTTTTTTTTTTTTTTTGAGACGGAGTCTCGCTCTGTC
>NW_012106964.1:555743-564698 GCF_000951045.1 Mandrillus leucophaeus | reverse complement strand
GCTCTGTCACCCAGGCTGGAGTGCAGTGGCCGGATCTCAGCTCACTGCAAGCTCCGCCTCCCGGGTTTACGCCATTTTCCTACCTCAGCCTCCCAAGTAGCTGGGACTATAGGCGCCCGTCACCTCGCCCGGCTAGTTTTTTTGCATTTTTTTTTTTTTTTTTTTAGTAGAGACGGGGTTTCACTGTGTTGGCCAGGATGGTCTCGATCTCCTGACCTTGTGATCCGCCCGTCTCGGCCTCCCAAAGTGCTGGGATTACAGGCTTGAGCCACCGCGCCTTGCCCAGAAGCCTCTTTAAAAGGCATCCCTCTTTGCATTTTTGTCTCCACAAGGGAAGCTCATTGTAACAAAAATCAAACTGAAAGAAAGCATTCCAGGATTCCACCTCCAGAGGAAACTGACCAGGGAAACTGAAGCCTCGAGTGGGCAGAGCCACATGGCCACACAGTGAGGCTGCGGCTGGAGCCTGGCTGCCGAGTCCTTGCCCTGAAGCTCCAGCATCCTGCACAGCCTGGGGCTAATCAGAAGAGACCAGCTTGTCTCCCCTGGGGGTCTTGCAGCACTCCATGCCCCCACCTCGCCAGGTAAAGCCCCTCCTGCATGCCCACCTCCTCCTGCCCCGCCATGCTCCTCGACTTGTCCATCCCCCACCCTGCATGAAGCCCCCCCGAGAGGCAGGACTCCTGTGTCCCATGCCAGACCCTGGCCGGCCCTGGCACAGAGGAAGCGCTCAGGGCATCTTCCCCTTCGGGACAGTGGGAGCCAACGCCACGTGCTCTCACCCGCTGCCGCCCTTGGCCTCAAGTGAGTGCCCAAGGACACAGCATTCCTGAGATCCAAGTCATAATTCTGTAATTTTCCCCGGCAGAATGCGCCCATTTCAATAATTACAGCATTTGTAATCCACTTAGAAAACATGGTATTTTTGACGTGAACATTTAAGAAACAATCCGTTCCACACCCATCTATCCAAATGGCTCCGATTTTGAATAATTCTTTTGAAATGGAGTCTAAATATATACAAATAGATGTTTCTGAAATGTCATGTGTTTTGAATGCATTTGCATGGGAAGCGGATCCTGAGGAATGGGGGGCCAGGGTGCAGGGGGGTCAAGAGGAAGGGGCTGGGGGTAGGGGTGGGGGTGGAAGGGCAGAGGGAGGAGCAAACCAGGTGGGGATGAGGAGGCCTCACGGCCCCAGGAGGGCGCTGGGGCCTGCGTTAGATGTCCAGCATCCAGGTACCTGCTGGACCCCACCTGTGGGTATCATGGGTGAGTCACATCCTTCTCTGGGGCTTGTGCTGCCCTGGACCATGGGCACCAGAACGCAGGGCGCTGGGTGCAGTCAGGTTCCCCTCGGTCCCCACAGCCCCAAGTATGTGCCCAAATGCCTGCCCTCCCTGAGGACCGTGGTGGCGGCCGTTTTCTCCTGATCCGTGTCTTTGAATTTCTTTCTGTTTGTTCTGCTTCCATTCTTTTTGCTGGGGTCACTCCTCAGCCATCTGGGGTCACTCCTCAGCCATCTGGGGTCGCTGGTTTTCTGCTTGTATTTAGACTGGGACACTCACGCGCTGGTGGGAATGTGTTGTGTGGGACAAAAGGACTTCAGGAGGTGGAGTTTGGGTGAGGATGTTGTGGGGGGATGAGGGGACTTCAGGAGGTGGAGGCAGGGTGAGCCTCCCCAGATGTGAAACCCTCTCTAGGCTTGGTCTCCCCGTTCTGTGCCTGGGGGTGCACGGTGGATCCTCATGCTGATGGGATGAGGGAGTAGGTGGATGGGGTGCCTGTCTGTGTGCCCCACCTCACTGACAGCCCTCCTTCCTCACCTGGACAGGGAGCTGCAGAGGCCCAAGGGACTGCCCTGGTCACACAGCAGGGCTGGGCTGCCCTCTGGGCAACATCTACAGAGACCTCATGGAGCCTTCCCTGAGCCTGTGGCTGGGGTCACGGCACCATCCTGGAGCCTTCCCTGGACCCGTGGCTGGGGTCATGGAGCCATCTTGGAGCCTTCCTGGACCCATGGCTGGGGTCATGGTGTCATCTTGGAGCCTTCCCTGACCCGTGGCTGGGGTCATGGTGTCATCTTGGAGCCTTCCCCAGACCCCATGATTGGGGTCACTTGTTTTCTCCTCTCTCTTCTTGGTTATCATGTTTCCACTGAGCACCTGCCACATTCAGATGGCGAGGGTGGCCACACCTCATCCGCCTCCCACAGCTCCAGTGGGGAAGGAGGTGAGGCTTGAGCTGGGAGGGTGCAGCAGTCGGTTCTGTGCAGAGGGAAGCCAGGGCTCTGGACCCCAGAAACTCAGCATGACTTGGGGCATCTGGGAGGGCATCCTGGAGGTGGTGGGGCTGACGATGGTGATGAAGAGCCAGCAGGCGGAGGGAGGAGCCCTTGCCTAGGCCCGCAGGGAGTAAGCTGCCTTCCCAAACCGTAACCGAGGCACTGGTTCCCGCTGGGGGCAGGAGGCACAGCAGACAGGGGAGGGGCTCAGCCTCTTGAGGAGGCGAGCTTGTGTCCCTGGGCCTCATCGCCAGCCCTGCCCACACAATGAGTTAATTAAACACGAGCACACCGGCCCCTCCTGGCCCTGTTGCTGAGATGGTGTCAGCTGTGATCCCATGATGCAGGGAGGTCTCCCAGGTTGGCATCCTGGCATCCCCCAGCCCCCTTTCCCCTTTGACAATGAGGCAGGGCAGAACTGTGCCCCAAGCACAGGCTTGATGTGGATGAGGCCAGGCTTCCCCAGCATGAAGTGTGGGGGCTCCTGGTGGGCTCCTCAGCCTTGACTGTCACCCTTCTAGAAAGCCCTGCTTGGGTCCTAGGCCCTCCCATCCGCACCAGGAAAGCTGCGCTGGCTCTTCTTGCCTCAGGGGCCTGTCCTGCCTGTCCCCCAGACACGGTGATACTTAACAGGAAAACTCATCTTGCCTGGTTAAGGAAGGTCCCTCTGCACTCTACTTAGGTCACGGATGTGGTCAAAACATTTTCATCAGGGGGCCAGAAAGGTCAGCCCTATGAGTGGGCGCTGTGTGCATGGCCAGCTGTCCCCTCCCCCAGCTTGGGGAGGGTGGCTTCTCCTTTGCAGGGCGGCTGCCTGGGTGCCTGCTGGAGTGAGGAGGGCCCAGGGGGCTGCAGTGAGCCCCAGGTCAAGGTTGGCCACAGCAGGAGCTTAGTCCCTCCTACCGGGCAGCTCCTCCCTTCCAGGGATGTTGCTGGGCTGCAGCAGCTGGCGTGGAGGCTGGGGTCAGGGAGGGGAGCTGGACAAGTCTGGGGCTGCAGAGCCCTCATCAAAGGCCTGACTCTGCCTCCGTGACCAGAGATGGAGCGGTGGCTTGGCGATGGGTAGAGAGGAGGCTGTGGAGGGGCCAGGCTTGGCAGCAGCTGACCGGAGCTGAAGAGGGTCCCCGGGGGTCCTTTCCCTTCCCTTCTTCCCCAGATGCTCCCTCGGGCTCCTCTGGGGCACATCCTTTGCTACACCTGAGTCCGCCCCTTTGGCCTGGCCGTTCCTGTGGTTCCAGCTTCCTTGCCTCCCTGCAGCCTCCCTCCCCTACTCTGTTGAACCCAGCGTGTTGGGGAATGGAGGGTAGACACAGAGAGATGTAGCACGGGGAGACAGGCTTGACCTGGGACCATGTAAGGAGGCTCTCGGTTGGCCAACTTTAGGGCCATAGGAAGTGGCCCAGGGCCCAGTCTGGGCAGGGCACAGGGGCACAACACCCAACTGAAGAGGAGTGTGAGGCTAGGCTGGGCCTGTCAGCTGCCTGGGGGCTGTAGCTGGGTGTGTAGATGGAGGCCCAGGGCAGTGCTTCCAGCGAAGGCTACCAAGTTCTTCCCATGCACCAGCTCCTCCAGCTGGCACCCCAGATCAGAGGCTGGGAACTGCAGCTGCCGAGAGGCCCAGCACTGTGCTCAAGGCCACGGTCAGGCAGTGATGTGAGGACGGGCCTGCAAGCAGAACTGCTTGACCTCAGCTCCTGTTTCCTCTCCATGCCCTTTGCTCCCCTCGGGTACCCAGGAGACCCTCACACCGTGGTTCGTCAGGCTCCCTCTCAGCGTGGGTGACCCAAGTGTGGGAGTAGGGCTGGCACGGGAGAATTCAGCTTGCACTCTTATGGCCCATACAGGGCACAGGTAGCTCCAAGTGCATGGGCCTTATGGGGCAGGGTGTGGAGTCAGCAGCAGGCTCTGTTGTTGGGTGCCCAGCTCCAACCCTGGCTCTGCAGATCTCAGGCTGGTGGCTTTGGGCAGGCCACATTACCTCTCTGAGCCATCTCCTCTTCTGCAGACCGGGGGTGTTGGTGGGACCACCTCTGTGCTGTGGTGGGGGATGATGCTCAGGAAAGGGCAGCTGTATTGCTGACTGGGATGATGCTGGTGAGGGGACCATGGACCCTACAGACACTGGCCACCTACAAACCCCAGTACCCCAAGCCATGGGCACTCTCATGGGTCCTGAAGTTGTCCTTAATTCAGAGCACCTTGTCCTGTGCACTGATGCAGAGCCCTGTCCCTGCCAGGAGGGTTGACTGCCCTCCCCACCCCCACCGGTAAGCTGAGGGGTTTGTCTGATTCACTGTTGGACTCCTGTCCCCTTCCTTCCACTCCCTCCACCCCTCATCACCCTGCCCACATCCTAGGATGTCCAGGCAGCAGCATGACTTTGTGACAACAGCTACAAGGAGAGAGACCTGAACCTCAGATCTGCCACACACTGTGAAGCCTGGGCAGGTCTCTACCTTTTTGAGCTTCAGTGTCCTGGCCAAGAACATAGGTAGCAACATGTTTCCCAAGGCTGGGAAGCGGTGCTGTTTCAGCAATTGCTCATTTTCAGGTCAGTATGTGGGTCCCTCTTAAGGTGGAATGACAGTTGCACCTTAATTGAGGCAGTTGAGAGAGCTGAGCTGGGGGCTGGTCATCTTGATGGATAGCTGAATAGAAGGATGGGTGGATAGATGGGTGGGTAGATGAATGGGTGTATGTTTGGATGGATGGATGGATGGAGAGGTGGGTAGGTGGATGGATGGATGGATGGATGGATGGATGGATGGATGGATGGATGGATGGATGGATAGATGAATTGATGGGTAGATGGGTAGATGGATAGGTGGGTAGATAGATGGATGGATGGATAGATGAATTGATGGGTAGATGAGTGGATGGATGGGTGGGTAGATGGATGGATGGATGGATGAGTGGATAGATGCATTAATGGATTTTCATCCCAACATTTAACTGATGACCCAGAGGGGTAACCGGGGATACTAGTCCTTGGCTTGTCCTCTATACTTCACTCCTCTTGCCTATCCAGTCAATCCTAGGTTATGAGGATTCCACCTTCTGGTTTTGACTCTGTTCCGTCTTACCTTCCCTTCTCTGCCCTCCTCTAGGCCCCTGCCCATCTTTCACGGACACGCCAGTCTTCCTCCTGTCTGGCATCCTTGTCTCAGATCTCTTTTCTACCTAACCTCTTGTCTGGCTCCCTGGAGTGCCCTCTCCAACAACACACTGCTAAATATGTCACTCTTCTGCTCTAAATTCCTGTCTTCCCTGCTATCTAGGGGTGGTGTCTAAACTCCTTCACAATTTGCAGGACTGTCTCATCCCAACCTGTCTCCCTTCCCATTCCCTGTCCCCTGCTCCCTGATTTGGATACTTGGTACTTACCATTTTATTTAAGCTCCAAGTTTTCTCTGGGTTCTCCCTTAATCCCTTGCCTTTCAGTCCCCGGTCTGCCTAGGGGTTTCCCACCCCACATTCAGGACCTGAATGAAGCATATCCTTCTTCAGGAAGCCCCCCAATTCCTCTTTAATCAGTCCCCTAGCACAGATCAATGTCTTTCTCCTCCATGAGACCTTTGATGGTGGGTCCAGAATTTGTTAAATCAGTAATAGTCACAAGAATATACAAGTAAGACTATCTGGTGAGGACTATGTGTCTGGCATTCGCCAGGCCCCAGGCTATGTAGTTTCCAGGCATCACCTTAATTTTAAGGCTTTCAAATGTCTCCATTAAGTCCATGGCATCATCCTATCCTTACAAAATAATTTAAGGTACCAAGAAGGGAAACAGCTGAGATCCCTCAGCTCAAGATGGACAAAGCATGAATCACACCCATGCCTGGCTGACTCTGGAGCTTAAGCTTAAGCTGAGTCTCCTGCCTCCCTCCCTTTGAACCTGGTTCCAGAGCCAGCCCAGAGCAGTCCTTCAACAAACAGGCATGCCAGCTCAGGGCAGAGCCCCTTGCAAGACACAGGTTCTGTCTGGACCCTGCCCCAGGGTGGGCTCAGCCCCTGCATGCCACAGCCCAAAGTATGCACAAGCCAAATGCCCCCTGAGGATGGGAGGTTGGAGGACCAGGACATGGAAACAACCTCTCTCTCTCTCCCAGTTCCAGAGACACAAGATCAAGTGCTACTTCCTATCAGCTGGAGTCACTGCCCTGCTTGTCATCATCATCGTCATCGTCACCTCTGTTCGAAAGTGATGCCACCCGTGGTGAGTGCCCTACCTGCACCTACACCATCCATTCATCTGCACATCCACTATCCATTCATTCACCTATCCACCATCCATCTAACCATCCACCTCCATCCATCTATCCATCTACCCATTTATCCACCCATCTACCATCCCTCTGCCCATCCATCCACCCATCCACCATCCATCCATCTATCCATCTGCCATCCATCCATCCATCCACCCACCCACCATCCATCCTTTCATCTATCCACCATCCATCCATCAATCCACCCACCGTCCATCCTTCTATCCACCCAACCACCATCTGTCCATCCATTCATCCACCTTCCATTCATCCATCCACCATCCACCCATCTCTCCACCCACCCACCATCCATTCTTTCATCCATCCACCATCCATCCATCAATCCACCCACCGTCCATCCTTCTATCCACCCAACCACCATCTGTCTATCCATCCATCCACCCTCCATTCATCCATCCACCATCCACCCATCTCTCCACCCACCCACTATCCATCCATCTATCCATCCACCATCCATTTATCCATCCACCATTTACCCATCTATCCACTCATGCACCCATCTATCCATCAACTTATCCACCCATCTATCCACCCATCCACCACCTGTCCATCCATCTACCTTCCATTCATCCACCCACCATCCACCCATCTATCTACCCACCCACTATCCATCCATCTATCCATCCACCATCCATTTATCCATCCATCCATCCACCATTTACTCATCTATCCACTCATCCACCCATCCATCCATCAACCCATCCACTCCTCTATCCACCCATCTACCATCTGTTCATCCATCCACCCATCCACTTGTACACCATCTGTTTGTCCATCTATCCACCCATCCACCATTCATCCTTCTACCCATCCATTCATCTATCACCTATCCACCCATCATCCATCTTTCTGTCCTTCCTTGCTTGCATCCATTCATTCTTCCTTCCTTCATCATCCTCTATGTGTTTGTTGAGCACCTCCTGTGTGTTAGGCACGGGCTGGGCTCTAGGTTCCCAGTGGTGCACATGCCAGAGGGATGCCCTGTGTTCTTGCAACTCAGAGCCACTGGGGCAAGGCCACCCTGAAGCCTCCCTTTTCCTAGGCACTGACCTCCAGAAGTTTATGACTGGCAATTCCTCTGGGGCTAGCAGTCAGTGCACAGAGCATGCTGGACCATGTGGTGAGTGTGCCTTGAGAGCCCAGAAGAGGGGAATGAGGCACCAGTGAGGAGAGCTCACCAGGAAGCTTCACCAGCTCCTGTAGGCAGGGAGGAGTGGGTACTGAGACACATGGCTGGCACTGGAGCATGGCTGTCCCCAGGACACAGGGCCCTGGGCTGCAGCTGGTCAGGGCTGGGACAGAACATGGGAAGGCCTTTAGTGTCAGTGGAGCCTTTGAAGTATGTGAAGCATGTATATCCATTACTGATACTGCATGCCAAATTAGCTAAAAGCTTAGTGGCTGAAACCAAATCAATGTTTGTTATCTCACAGTTTCTGTGAGTCGAGATTTGGAAGTGGCTTAGTTGGGTGGCTCTGGCTCCAGGTCTCTTGTGAGGCTGCAGGTAGATGTTGGCCAGGGCTGCATCCTCATCTGAAGACTCAGATGGGGTTGAAGGATCCATTCAAAGCTGGATCTGCATGTGGTTGACACTGGTGCTGGCTGCTGGTGGGCTGGAGGCTCAGTTGGTCTCCATAAACTCTGGGAAGGCTGGCAAGGGAGCAGGGTGGATGCCACCCTTGCTCAGTTCTGCAGTACTCAGCTGCTCACTCAAGGCTGCCCTACTCGAGTCTTACTGAGCACTGGAGACTCCCATGGTTGGTCTACTGTGTGCCAGGCCATGCGTTGTACATCCATTATCTAAATCCTGTAGCCTCCTGAGGAGTGCGGAAGCAGAGTCCAGGCATCGGGGCCAGCATGGCCAGGACAGCATGGACTCAGTAGGTCTTGGATTTGTGTGAAGACACACTGTGAACCTTCCAGATATTGTGTCGCATCCCTGGGGTCTCCCCAGTCAGCTCATCCCCTCACAGCAGGGCTTCTGTGTGTTCACATTAGGCAGGGCACGTAAAGACCCCAAGTGGCCTTGCCTCATTTGGGTCAGCTGAGGTTTTGCTACTAAAATCCTGGATGGCAAAGAGAACTCCTGGTGTCCAGAGCTGCTGGTGTTGGGGCTGTGGGCAGAATGGGGGGCCTGGCTGTCACTGGGGTTATGGGCAGAAATGGGGGCCTGGCTGTCATTGTGGTTGTGGGTGTAGTGTGGGTCCTGGCTGTCACTGTTGTGTGGGTGCAGTGGAGGTCCTGGCTGTCACTGGGGCTATGGGCAAGATGGGGGTCCTGGCTGTCACTGGAGTTGTGGGCAGGAAAGGGGTCCTAGCTGTCACTGGGGTGTGGGTGCATTGGGGGACCTGGCTGTCACTGGGGTGTGGGTGCAGTGGGGGACCTG
>NW_012106964.1:555038-555693 GCF_000951045.1 Mandrillus leucophaeus | reverse complement strand
AGCAAAAACAAGGCCCCCACTCCTCTCCCCTCCTACTCCCCTCCCTCCCCTGGGCCCCAGGGAGCAAATCCCTGTCCGAGGGCCCCTGGCTCCTGGAGCCACAAGCCTGGGCCCCAGTAAATAGAAAATTACAGTATCCAGGCAACGATCAATCAAATATTTTTCATAAGCACAAAACATTTAAGGGGCTAAGTGGAGGAGCGTTCACACACCAGGCATTTACAGGACGTGACAATGCACCACACTCACAGCTGCCATTTATTGAGTGCTTGCTGTATGCCAGCAAAGAGTGAGTACTTTACACAGATTCTCTCCGTCAATCCTTCATCTCACAGAATCTTCTATGGGACTGCCAGGTCCCACATTCCACTGCCAGGAGGTACGGTATTCAGCCCGAGGTCGCACAGCTAGCAGGTGCCAGGCCAGGTTTTTAGCTTGGGTCTGGTTACCCTGAGGCCTGGTGGGCTGCACTGCCTGCCAGTTGGGGCTTTGTGCTAGGGTCTGTTTGCCTTTTGGTGGCCCAGGACAGTTCAGTGCATGCTGTCTTTGGGGCGTGACCATGGTGGCACCTTTCACTCAGAAGCCTGGGAGATAACGTAGATGCCCCTCTGTGATGAGCAGATCAGAAGCCCAAGGGGGCCTGGTTCCCTGGTCT
>NW_012106964.1:550923-554604 GCF_000951045.1 Mandrillus leucophaeus | reverse complement strand
CCTGACTGTCACTGGGGTGTGGGTGCAGTGGGGGTTCTGACTGTCACTGGGGTGTGGGTGCAGTGGTGGTCCTGACTGTCACTGCTGTGTGGGTACAGTGGGGGGCCTGGCTATCACTGTCATAGGGGTGCAGTGGGGGTCCTGACTGTCACTGGGGTTGTGGGTGCAGTGGTGGTTCTGACTGTCACTGGGGTGTGGGTGCAGTGAGGGACCTGTTATCGTGTCTGTTTTCCGGATGAGGCTCAGCAGCTTGCCCAGGGAGCAAGTGAGGTGCTGCAGGACCCCCAGGAAGGGAATGGGCCTTTGAGCCCTAGGTAGGGCCCTGCCATGGGGAGCCCTTCTTGACCCCTGCTGCTTCCTTATGCCGGGAACTGCTGTGGTCCTGCCAGGCTCTCTCTGGAGGTTCTTGGGGAGAACCTCCTTGAGGAGCCCAGGCTTCTGCCTCTATTAGTCCTGGGCTTGGGGCAGTGACCCCATTCCTTCAGCCCCCCAGGACTCCAGAGCCCATGCTCTTTAGCCGGAGGAGTGAGGCTGAGCAGAGTGGGTGGCCTGAGGGGGCTCTGAGTGTGGGGTCTGGACAGAGTCCTGTCTCTGGGGGCCATCAGGGTCCCCTTCCCAGCTCTGAGTCCTCGAAGTAAAGGTTCTCTGGGAGAGGATCCACAGAAGAACAAGCAATAGGGGCAGACGCAAGCAGGACAGCGTGGGCTGAGAGATGGGTGGGAGGCGCCAATCGTAGCTCAAGTGCAGGAGCCGGGCTGCAGAGAGGACCCCTGCCTGCAGCCGGTGCCGCCTCCGCGATGCATGCTGCGTGTATGCGCAAGCCCGTGTGTGTGCCCGGCCACACTCCGAGCAGTGCCCCTCCGCTCTCGCCCACACTGGTGTGGCCCCAAGCCAGCCAGAAACCAGCCCTGGCCATAGTAATAGTTACTGTGGCGATGGTGACGACCCCTGTACAGAGCTGACTTAGTCCCTCCAAATCAGGGTCTCCACCCCAACACCTGTGAACATGGCCTTATTTGGGAACAGGTTCTCTGCAGATGTAATGAGTTAAGATAAGGTCTTACCGGGTTATGGTGGGCCCTAAATCTGATAGCTGGTGTCCTGAGAGGAAGAGAGGACACAGAAACACCCAGAGGAGAAGGGCACATGGAGAGGGAGCAGGGATGAGGTGACGCAGCCACCAGCCCAGAAACACCTGGCACCACCCGAAGCTGGACGGGGCAAGGAAGAACCCACCTGGCACGCACGGCCCTGCCAACTCCTCCACCCCAGACTCCACCTCCTGGGCTGTGAGAGAACACATGGCTGTTGTTTAGAGCCCCCCGCATATGGTACTCGGTTGCAGCAGCTGCAGGAAGCCACCACATCTGAGTGACAGGTTGTGGTTTGCAAATGTTACCTATGCTGGCCTCGTCACGGGCGGTAGGGCGGGCTGCACTGGTACCACTGTCCCAGCCTGCAGAGGAGACGGGCCCGGCAGCACATGGTTTGCCTGTAGTCACTTGCAAGGAGGTGTGGAACTGCTCTGAGGCCTGGTGGCCCAGCTGCACCCATGTCCTGTGGTCAGAAAGCAGAGGGCAGGAGCCAGCAGCAGGACTGCTGAGGGCCCAGGAGTGTCCGGCCTCCCAGTGTAAGAGACAGATGGACACAGACAGTTACAGCATAGCCATGCACGTGAGCACCTGGCAGGGGAGGGTTGGGGGTGGTTATGGGAGGCGGGGAAGGTGGCTGAGCCAGGGGCAGGGAGCACTGCAACCCTGGTGCCCTGTCAGTGGAGAGGTCCCAGCAGGGTCAGGGTCAAGGAGCAGAGAAGGTGGTGAGGCAGCAGCAGAGGCCAGACCAGGAGAGCCCTGGTGTCTCGCTGGAGATTCAGAGTGTGGAGTATTCCAAGGGCAGGCGAAGCCAGGGAGGGTGGGAGCGAGGGCAAGCCGTGTCCACATCTGCATGGGTGAGGAGGGTCTGGGGGGAGTGGGGAGGCTTGGCGACCATCAGGGGCTGACAGCAGGGAGAAGTTGGAGAGACACAGTGGGCCTCAGGACCGAGCAGGGAGACTCCTGGCAGTTTGGATGTGGGCTGAAGGGAGGTGAACAGGCCTGCAGCCACACCTCCCTTGGCTCTGTTGCTGGGGTGGGAGCAGCTCCCAGTCTGCAGGCCCATGTGGGGAAGGGGTTTGCTGGCCCCACCTTCACTCCCCTGCTAGGGTTCAATCAGGGCCACCCAGCCCCACCCTCTGCCCCACTCCCTGTGGACTCAGCCTCATTAGCATCCTGACTGCTCTGCCCAGACTCACCCAAGATTGTGGTGAATGAAATCACAGGTACCCGGTCTGGACACACCCCATTCAGAGTGGCGGGCGAGGCCATGCCAGCCAGGGAGCTCCAAGAGGCCCCCAGAGAACCCCTGCCTGGCTCTGACAGCCACAACCCAGCTCGGGCTCAGGTCTACCAGGTCTTGGAAGTCCACCTCCTGCCTGGCCCTCACAGGAGCTGGAAGAAGTCGAGACAGGGCCCTCCTTTGACAAGGGAACAGTGGCTGCCACCAAGTAGGCCTGGCAAGTGCTGTGAGTCTCCACGGTGAGGAGGGACTGCACCCAGCCAGGCTTATTCATCTGCAGGTCCCAGGACCCAATTCACAACTAATGCGAAGGCTTGCCTGGGATCAGGGGCAGGGCCCAGCATGTGGTAAGGGTCAGAGGCCAGCGTGTGGCTAGGGTCAGAGGTCAGCATATGGTGAGGGTCAAGGCTCCATATGTGGCCAGGGTCAGAGGTCAGTATGTGGCTAAGGTCCATAGTCAGGCTTGGGGCATCTTTAGTCATGACAGGCATTAGGGCAAAGCCTGCCTGCCGCACTCGATGGAGCCATTCTGAGTCCCAGCCTTCGTCTCTGTATTGGAGCCTCCCCTTTTCCCACCAGCCACCCCACCCCGGCCTGTGCTGGGGTTTCCAGAAGCCTCTCCAGGCCCCATTGCTTGGTGAGGAGGCCTCTTGCTGTAGATGAAGGATCTGGGCTGGGCTCAGGGTAATGGGGACACAGACCCTACACGCCAGGGTGAGGAGGGCGCTGTGGTGGTGGTGCATCCCTCAGGACTGCACTGATGGCTCTCAGAGGACGAAATGGCCCCAAGCAGGCTCTTCAGAAAGCCCTGCCTGGGCTCCCTCGGCGGTTGGGCTACAAGTCGGGACTGGTGCCCTGGGTGGCCAGGACGTGGTATCGTTCAGATTTCTCAGATGTGATTGTTGCAGAAATGAGCTGGTGGAACCTTGTAGAAGCGAGGTGAGCCCTTGGGATCTGGGTTTTGGACGCCTCCTCTCTGCTTATCCATGATCTCCCCACTCTGGCTCCCAGGACCCAAGCCCCTGCACCCGCAGAAGCACCTTCCACATTGGTCTTTGGTAGCTGTTGACTTGTCTGTGAACTCCTGGGGGTGTGATCTCTCTGCAGGAAAGGATGGAATGAGTGAGTGAATAAGTGAGTGAGAGTGAATGAGTGAGTGAATGAGTGAATGAGTGAGTCAGTGATGAGTGAGTGAGTGGATGAGTGAATGAGTGAGTGAGCGAATGAGTGAGCGAGTGAGTGAATGAGTAACTGAGTGAATGAGTGGGTGAGTGAATGAGTGAATGACTGAGTGAGTGAGTGAGTGAGTGAATGAGCAAGTGAGTGAGTAAATGAGTGAGTGAATGA
>NW_012106964.1:543684-548533 GCF_000951045.1 Mandrillus leucophaeus | reverse complement strand
TTTGCCTTTTGGTGGCCCAGGACAGTTCAGTGCATGCTGTCTTTGGGGCGTGACCATGGTGGCACCTTTCACTCAGAAGCCTGGGAGATAACGTAGATGCCCCTCTGTGATGAGCAGATCAGAAGCCCAAGGGGGCCTGGTTCCCTGGTCTCGGGTCTGGATCTGGGGCACCGCCCTCCCTGGCCTAACCTGGAAGCCACCAGGGCCTGACCCTGCCCTCGGGGTGTGAGAGGCTCCCTGAGGTCTCCCGTGGCTCTCCGGAGGCTTCCCCATCCAGATCTCTCCCCCGGACCCAGACCCAGCCTCCCAGAGTTCCAGACTTGGGGCAGATGGAGTTTGCCCTGAGTACCACCTCTGAGGGCAGAGTCTGGCAAGTGGGCTGGAGGCAGAGCCGGGCCGCGGAGGGCGCTGTGGAGCAGGGGCCTCCTCACTGTGGGGCCTCAGCATGGGGCTTCCCCTCTCTGAGTCTCCGTTTCCTCATCTGTGAAATGGGGCATGCGTGCTACCTTGCAGGGCCACTGAGCATTACGGATGAGGTCCTGCAGCCCGCCCGGCGTCTAGCCTCATTCAGTCATGGCCGTGGAGCTCACTGCCCATCTCTGCTACCCTCGTGGGCTACGTTGCTGTTACGCTGCAGGCGCTCTGCTCTGTGGCCCTGAGGCCCACGGCGGGACACAGCGGTGGTTTCTTTCTGGTGCTCCCACGTGGCCTTCGGGCCAGCAAGACACCAGGACAGAGTGACTGGCCCCAATGGACCCCAGATCCCACCTTTCCCCTCTGTCTCTTCACCACCCCCTGCTGTTCCCAGCTGGCATGTGACTCCCAGCCTGGGCTGGCGCCCATCCACAGTGGGCCGGAGCAAACACACAGCAGCCCACGGGTTGTCCTGGGCAGCGGGCCCTCGGGGTGAAGGAGACTGGGAGCCAGAAGGACGGCTGAGGCCTGGAGGGGCAGGGGGGAAGGGCAGAGCTGTCCTCATAGGTAGGACTCAGGGTCATCCCTGGCATCCAGTCCTGCATCCCTGTCCCCCCAGGACCTCTGCTCTTCTCCCCGGAAATGGACAGGCAGGAAGGCGGGTGAGGGGAGGGGGCCCTGGGGCTTAACTGTGGGCAGCTGCAACCTCTCCAGTAGCAGGGCTGTGTTGGCCAGGAGACCTCGTCCCTGTGGCCCATGGCCTTGGGTTTGAGACCTGGCCAGGTCCACCTGGGCACCCAGGGACAAATCACCGCATTTCCTGGAGCTTTGGTACCGGAATCTGTAAAGGGAAACAGCCTCTCCCTGAGGGCAAGGTTGTAGATACGGGACCCGACCTGCAGGGCCAGATTAGAAGCTGTGCCTGGGGGTGGTAGCAAAAACAAGGCCCCCACTCCTCTCCCCTCCTCCTCCCCTCCCTCCCTTCTATCTCTTGCCATCCTTCTCTCCCCAGCCTTCCTCCTCCTTCCTCATCTCTCCCTCCTTTTCCTCCTGCCTGTCTGGGCAGTGAACCCCAGCATGATATGGAAGGAAGAAATGGGGGTGCTGCCTTCAGGGTCCCCCTCTTAGCAGAAACAGGAATTCTGGCTCCACCCCAGGGAAGTCCCACCCAGGAGGTGACACTCAGGGAACAGGAAGCATCTTCAGCCAACCATGACAGGGAAAAGAAGTTTTGTTTCCTAACCGCAGCAAGAGAGACTTCAGTGGGACACAAGGAGGCATCCCCGGGGTGAAGGCTGCAAAGCTCATTCTGAAATTGGGATGTGCTTGGCAAGACTCCTGCCTCCTTGACTGTCTCCTCTGCCCAAAGCAAGCAATTTTGCTTCCGGGTGCTTCTCAGTAATTGCAATAATAAATTGAATAATTAAGTTAAATCCACAGAAGAGAATTAAATATTAATTTCTAATAAGATATTTGGAAAGTGTCAGCAGTGGAATGTGAATGCACTGGGTGCTCCAGTTGCCCGAGCAGAGCCGGGCCTCAAGGCCCCAGGGCCCTCCTGCACCCAGGGTGGGGCGGGGAGGACTCAGGGCCACACATGCCCAGCCTCTCACAGGGGGCTGGCACCCAGGCGTTCGGACCCTGAGTGTGTTGGGTGGCGGCCTGTGGGTCTGGCATCAGACAGTCAACAGGGGCAGATGCCTGCTCATGCTGGGCTCACAGCTCCCTGGCAGCTGAGGCTCTTCATCGAGAGGTGGCCCATGCTATTTGGCAGAGTGGTGAGTGGGATGAGAGTGGGACATGTCTGAGGGACATTGGCAGTGAGCTGAAGGATGGGCAACATTCCCAGCCAGACCAGGCTCTGAGTGGTCTGTGCTCCAAGAGGGCCTAGAAACCCACACAGTGAAGCTCAAGGGAGCCCACGAAGTGGTCCGGCCCTCAACAGGCAGCTCTCCAGGGTGGACACTGGATATGACCTGGTCACAGGCTGAGCCCTGACCCTGGTCACACACTGAGCCTTGACCCTGGCCACACACTGAACCCTGATCCTGCTCACACCCTGAGCCTGATCCCGGTCACACTGAGCCCAGATCCTGGTCATACGTTGAGCCCTGACTCTGGTCACACTCTGAGTCCTGATCCTGGTCACTCTGAGCCCTGATCCTGCTCACACCCTGAGCCCTGATGAGGTCACACACTAAGCTCTGATCCTGGTCACACATTGAGCCTGATCCTGGTCATACACTGAGTCTGATCCTGATCACACACTGAGTGAGCCCTGATCCTGCTCACACACTGAACCTGATTCTGCTCATACCCAGAGCCTGAGCCTGGTCACATGGAGCCCTGATCCTGGTCATACACTGAGCCCTGACCCTGGCCACAATCTGAACCCTGATCCTGCTCACATCCTGAGCCCTGATCCTGGTCATACTGAACCCTGATCCTGGTCACACCCTGAACCCTGATCCTGCTCACACCCTGAGCCCTGATCCTGTTCACACTCTGAACCCTGATTCTGGTGACACCCTGAGCCCTGGCCCTGGCCACACCCTGAACCCTGATCCTGCTCACACCCTGAGCCCTGATCCTGGTCACATTCTGAACCCTGATCCTGGTCACACCCTGAGCCCTGATCCTGGTCACAAACTAAGCTCTGATCCTGGTCACACACTGACCCTAATTCTAGTTACATTTTGAGCCCTGACCTTGGTCACAGGCTGAACCTAAGCCTGGCTATGGACTAGCCCTGACACTTCATTGACGAGGCCAGAAAGCATGGTGCATGCACACTGTGTTTGCCTGGAACAAAAAGTTGATCTGCCATAGCTAAGGTGGGCGGGTCAGAGCCACCTTTTAGGTGATGAGCCCCGTTCAAGGGCTCAGACTCAACCCGTCATCAGAGAGGCATTGAGGGTGTTTGGAGCTGGGAATTGCCGTGGCCAGGGGTGGGTGGAGCGGGAGGGCTGGCCCTGGGGTGATGCCCTTGAGGCAGTGACTGGGATTCAGGAAGGCAGGGGCTGGAGTAGGCAGAGGAGGTGCCATCTGCCCCTGGCAGGCGAGCTGGGGAAGATGGAAGGTGCAGGCACAGAAAGCAGGGACCCTTGCATGACAGCCTCCCCTGAGGCTGGAGCAGCCGTTGCTGGAATCTGGGCTCTGGATCCTCAGCCAGGCCTGGAGGCTTCTGGGCACCTGGCACAGGCTCAGAGTCACTCGGCCATCTCGCCTGCATCTCGTGACCTGGGTGGCTCCTCCCTCGGACTCAGGCCCGGTGTTCAGTGTAGGAGCCCAGATCCTGCAGGTGGGGCAGGGCCAGAGCAGAGGGGCACTGGGAGGTGCTGGGTAGAGCCCGACCATGCACACCCCTGCCAGATTGCCAGGCTTAGCAAAAGCAAAAAGAAACCCATGTCCCATTCAATATGAATTTCAGGTAAAGGACAAATTATCTTCCAATATAATTAATTCCTGTGTAATAATTGGGATATTTTTACAGTAAGACAGTAATTCCTTGTCTATCTGAAATTCAGACTGAAGTCTTGTATTAACCCAGCAACCTGTGGGGCCCATCCATGCCAGGCTCCCCTGGCAACTGGTGCCCCTGGAGCCTTCCTTACACCCTAGGGCTCCTTTTCCTGGGACTGAAGACCCACAGGAGCCAGGGAAGGCCGACAAGTCATAGCTGGAGGCTACCCCGGAGATCCCCCCCAGCTGAGGTGGGGGTTTGGAAAAGAGCCAGGGGAGACTCAGCCACTCCCTCAGAGGATGAGGCCTGTCACCTGAGCTATGCCTCCACCCTGCTGGGCACCCTCAGGCAAGCCTCTGCACCTCTCTGAGTCTGGCCAGCTCAGGGCAGAATGGGGGTTATAGAACGAACGAACGAATGAATGAATGAATGAGTGAATAAATGAATGACTGGAGCCTGGGTCATCCAGGTCACACACCAAACTCTGATCCTGCTGTGATTTGTGGCCTCCCCTGCCCTCCTCCTCTCCCGTCCTGGGGTCATCCAGACCCCAGTCATTCACTCATCCATTCATTCATTCGGTAATCACTGGTTTGAGCATTCCTTGTGCAAGAGGAATGGGCCTGCACTGGGGTCCCCCCATCCTTGCTGGGGCAGCCACTAGGGAGGGCGCATGAGGGCTTCCTGGGCTGCGCCATGGGAAGTGTGCGGCCAGAGTCTGGGGGTCTGGCTGCATGGTTCAAGGGTTCCACCATCGTTGTGGCTGGGCCTGGCAGCGGCCTGTTTGCCCCTCCTCCAGTGTTCCTGATGCCCCTGCTCACCCCTGCCCATGACCACCTGCCCTTGCCTGCCTGCCGTTGGCCTGCTGGCTCTCGCCTCTGGCCAACATGCAAGCTCTCAGCACCATGGACAGCAGCAGAGGGGCCAGAGCCCTTTCGGGGGTCAGCCATTCCTTAAGCAGTTTCTTTCTTT
>NW_012106964.1:539004-543041 GCF_000951045.1 Mandrillus leucophaeus | reverse complement strand
GAGACAGAGTCTTGCTCTGTCGCCCAGGCTGGAGTGCAGTGGCACAATCTCGGCTCACTGCAACCTCCACCTCCCAGGGTTTAAGTGATTCTCCTGCCTCAGCCTCTTGAGTAGTTGGGATTACAGGTGTGTGCCACCATGCCTGGCTAATTTTTTGTATTTTTAGTAGAGACAAGGTTTCATCCTGATCTGGTGGGACAGATCAGGATGGTCTTGATCTCCTGACCTCGTGATCTGCCCTCCTTGGCCTCCCAAAATGCTGGGATTACAGGCATGAGACACCACGCCTGGCCCTTAGGCAGTTTCTCCATGACCATTCACCTACCATCTCCTCTCCCTGTTTTATCTCCCCTCTGATGGGGGCCTAAACCCTGGTTCCCTGTTGTCTGGTGTCCAGACCAGTGTGGGGCCCAGGGACACCTGAGGCAGATTTGTTGACTGAGAGGAGGATAAACAACCAGGCAGGGTCAGTGCCAAGTATCTGCCCACTTTACAGATATGGGGGCAGGTCAGAGGGGTTGATCCTTGCCAAGGACTTCAGGCCGGCCTGAGTCTGTGCCTCTGCTCATCTCCCACCCCAGGCTTTGCTCCTCTCAGGCAGGAGGGAGAGTATGCAGCGAGGCAGTGCCCTGTGCCCTATGCCCAGGCTGCTGACCAGTGCAGGGAGGGGCGGGGTGGGACAGGGGGTTTTATGCTGCTGTGCCAGGCCGGGAGGCCGACACCCTCCAGCCCCATCTCCCTGAGAGTCAATTTCCAAAACCCTGCGGTAGCATCTTCCTAGAGACTCCTCTTGGGCCCCCGAGCCTACGGCCAGAGGACACCAGAGCCCAGGCAGCTCCTCAGGTCCCAGTGACTATACCTGTGTTGCTCAGCCGATCAGGGAGAGCCCAGACCTCATCCTTCCCAGCCCCACACCCCCAGCCCCTGGTCCGGCCCCTGTCTCTCTGCATTGCGCCAGCGTCCGCCCATCTGTTCCAATCCAAAGGTCTCCCCAGCGGCATTCATTCCAGTGCCATATGGCCGAGGCTCAGCCCTCAGAGGAGGGGCAGGGGCACCATGGCGGAGGTGGGAGCTGCTTCTACGCTGGGCCCTGGGGGTGAAGAGACCCAGCTAGGGGTCTGGAGGAACTGGGGCTGAGGGACAGCAGGGAGCGGGGAAGGCTCACGGCCTGGGCCTAGAGGATGCCACGGGAAGCTCTCCCCCTCAGATCTGCCCCGTCACAGGGCCACTCAGCCAGCAGGTGCCACATGCCATCTGCTGAGGCAGGCAGAGGCTGGGCTGGCTTTGCAGAGGGCCCAAGGGCCATCCATCTCTGGGTGCCCAGCCAGGCCTCTCCCAGAATTCCACAGCACCATGAAGCCAGCCTGGGGTGCAGGCGGAGGGTTGGCCCATTGACCACCGAGGCTCCAGAGCTCAGGGAACGTGGCCCGCACTAGATGCTGAAGGGCGTGTCCAGGCCCAGCTGGGTGGGGCTGAGCTGGCAGCCTCAGCAAAGGTGCCCACGTGGGGCTGCCAATGCCAGCTGGCCTCTCGCCGGTGTGTGCTGGGTGGGGCGGGGACTTCCCTCCCAGGCTGCTGCTCCCTTGGCCTGCCCTTCCCCTCTCTCAGCTCAGTCTGCCTTCCAGGTGTGAGGGCAGGGAGAACTCCCTGGTAGGTCATGGGGGACAGCTCTCCTGGGTGTTCTTAGGTTCACAGCTGGGCCCTGCTGCCCTGGCTTAGACAGAGTGTGTGTGGGGAGGCCGAGGGGTGGTGGTGGACAAGGGCAATGGACGAGACCCAGTTCCCAATCTTGGGGGACACACATGGGGATGGGAGGGGCAGTTCTGGCCAGAAGATGGGGGTGTCAGGCATTGCAAGGCTGCCCCTGACCACCACTGCTGCCACCTCTCATTAGACCCTGTCCACTGAGCAAGGCTGCCCCTGACCACCACTGCTGCCACCTCTCATTAGACCCTGTCCACTGACACCAGGACTCTGCATTGTGTTGAGGGGCACGCTGAGCACCACCATCCTTGGGGCGCCCCCACCCTCATCCCCAGGCAGTAAGGAAGTGGGGGGTCCCTCCGAACACAGCTGGATCCTGGTGCGGCAGTCACTCTGCCAGAGCAGTGCAGTGCCTGGGAGTTGGAAACAGCCGTGCACATTACAGATTTGTTCACTCGATAGATACACATTCATGGTGTCTGTGCAGGCCCTGGCCTGGGCCCAGGGACACCTCCGTGGACACCTCGGTGGACAGGACAGGTCTCTGCCTGCAGGCGCAACCATCTGGCTAGGAGCATGGACAGAGAGTGTGATGAAGCCACAGGTGAAGCCCCTGAGGTGGGAAGTGCTGGGGGAGGGAGCCCTTATCAATGGGAGGTCCTCATCAGCCAAGCACCACAGGTGGCTTCAACCACAGAAGAAACTGCCCTTTGCCCCGGAGGCTGGAAGTCCCAGATCAGGGTGCTGCCAGGGTTGGGTTCTGATGGGGCCCTTCCGGGCTGCTGAGGGCGACCTCTCCTACATCCTCACGTGGCAGAGGGAGGGCGGGAGCTCTTGGGGCCTGGATCCCACGAGGAGGCTGTACCCTCAGGACCACAGCACCTCCCAGAGGCCCTACCCCTCACACCATCACCCTGGGGGTTATTTTCACGTTTGAGTTTTGGAGGAACACGAACACTCAGACCGTAGCAGGGGCTGGAGTGAGGCTGGTTGTGATTTTAAACAGGCCTCACCGAGAGCGAGGTGCAGGGAAAATCATTCCAGCAGAGGGAACAGCCCGGGCCCAGCGCGAGGTAGACCTTGGGCCTGGCAGAGCCCAGAGTTCTGGGCAGAAAGTGAGGGGCCATGTTTTAAGAATGATTGGAGAAATATCCTGAGGGATCCAGGGACTGGGTGCAGTGGGGCACAGACAGGGACCATCCCAAATCCGGGGTGGTGGGGAGAGGAGGTGGTAGGGGGTGGGGCAGCCTCAAGGGGATTCTGGATGTGCCAAGGCCGAGCCCCAGGCTGGAGTGAAGGGTCCAGGGAGACACTGCGGTGTGGATGGGGCCAGGCTTGGGCTGTGGGCGGGGAGCGGGGTCTGCTCTGACTCCAGCTGCAGCCCTGCAGTGGCCGCCAGTCCTTCCTTCTGGGTTCCCAGGGCCAGGCAGGCCACATTCAGTGTCATCGCCTGCTCCCTGGACCTTGGCTATGTCTGAGTTGGCCGGGTCCCTGAGCCCTGATGCTCTCAGACCCTGGCCATGCCTCTTGCCAGCCCTGAGGACCCCCTCTCCATACTCACTATGGAGAGCTTTGAGGGCAGGACAGGTGTCTCCAGGGACTGGCACTTTGGGGAGAATCCTGGAAAGGCCAGGGCTTACCGGGGGGCTGGGCTCTGATGGGGAGCCCCACATTACCAGGTGCCTTGGCCCAGCTCGGCCCTGCAGGAGCTGCCTGCACATCACTGGGCCACCTGCTGGGCACCTGGCTCAGCACCCAAGAGGCCCCTCACTGGCCTAGGCCCACGGCCTCGCCCTCCCCTCGCCTCCCTGCTTCCTGTGGTAATCAGATTTCGGGGAGCCAGCAGTGAGTTTGCCACCAAGTCCTGAGGGGCCCCCTCCCTGGCTGCCTCCTCCCTCTGCTCCTCCAGAAGGCCCAGCTCCTGGCCCCAGGGACTTCGCTGCCCACAGCCCTGTCTCCAGCTGCCTCTGCCCACGGCCAAGCAACTGGCATTTTGTCCTTATTGGACTTTTATAGGGGTTTTCAGTTTTTCTTTTGAAAATAGATTTATTGGTCGTGCAAAAATGATACATGCTCGCTGCAAAAAAGTCATCATGGAAAAGTACGGAGAAGTAGCAGCTGCCCCCTTGCTGTCTGCCCAAGGCTAAAGGGGCACATGATGGGGCCTCAGAAGCAAGTGGCCTGCTCCCCAGGAGAGGAGCTGGAGGAGGGACGTTCTCCCCAGCCCCGGAGTCCACCCAGGATTTCCCTGGCAGGGAAGGATTAGAGAGGGAGGGAGGGAGGGGAGAGTGGGAGGAGAGAAGGAGGAAGAGGGAGGGAGGGGGGAGAGGAAG
>NW_012106964.1:533343-538644 GCF_000951045.1 Mandrillus leucophaeus | reverse complement strand
CCAGGCAGAGCCTGCTGAATTGGGCCTGGGGAGCTCCAGTGGACTCGGGAAGGCTCTAGCCACAGGCGTCCCCAGCCTGGGCACATGGATGCGGCGGGGAAGGATGGATTGGGCAGGGATGGAGTGCAGGGCAAGGGATGGTGCTGAGCGTGGGGACAGGTGACCGAGGCCTGCGTGGAGCCTGACCAGGGCCGGGAGAGTCTGGGCTGGCCCCTGCAGCTGCAGGTGGCCACTCCCCTCTCAGGGCCCTACCTCCACTGTCAGCCCCAGACCAGGCCCAGGTACTTCTCACCCACCCTCTGGCACCTTGGGCTCTCCCTGTCACCTGGTCAGGGCCCCGTCTGAGCCTCCACTTTCTCATTTGCAGCATGGGCCGCTGAACCCTCAGCTGGTTGTGATGTGGGCTCTCCAGCCCCGAGCACCCATCCTGGTCCGGAGCTGGGAGCTAATGGAGTCCACTGCATTGCCAGCTGATGCCGTCACCTGGCCTGCACTGGTCCCGAGAGCTTCATAGCTGTCTGCTGTCCTCCCCTGCGCGGACCCTACTCACCCCTGTGTCGGCCCCAGCGGAGCGAGAGCTTCACAGCTGCCTGCTGTCCCCCACTGCATGGACCCCACTCACCCCTGTGTCGGCCCCAGTGGAGCGAGAGCTTCACAGCTGCCTGCTGTCCCCCACTGCGTGGACCCCACTCACCCCTGTGTCGGCCCCAGCGGAGCCCCCGAATAAACCACTGCAACTTATCCAGCCACGCACCTGTCTTCATCTGTCAGGGACCCCTGAGATGAAGCCTGGGTGGGATCTGGGTGGGAATGGAGGCCAACAGGACTGCAGGAGGCAGGCTGGGGCTTGCTGGGGAGTGAGTGTGGCTGTGTGTGAGCTTGTGTATGAACATGAACCTGTGCTCACAGCTGGGGAGGGGCGTGCTGTGAGCCTTGCTGTGGTGGTGGGTGGGAAGCTGCCTTGGTTCTGTGTGGAGCCAGGGCGCTGCTCCCTGCCTGGGGCTGTCTCAGCCCCCACCAAGAGGGGCTTCATCGAGGAGGAGGCTGCCTGAGCGGTCTGGAATGCCACACCGAGCCCTTGATGGGTGGAGGTCCTTGCCTTCCTCCCTGAGGGCCTAGGACAAGCCCTTGCCCCTCCTGGGACCTCAGTTTCCCACTCTGAAAGCTAAGGGTTGGCTTTGGCCCTGGCTGCTCCCAGGCTGTGGCCTCTCTGCTGCCTGCTGCCCAGCTCCACGTTGGGGGCGTGAAGGGGGTCCCTGGCAGGGTAGAGCCTGCTCTGTGGCAATCCCAGGCTCCTCTTCTCTGCACCTGTTCCCCCAGGAGTAGGGGGTAGGACCCCCAAGAACAGAAGGGTCCATGCAGAGTGGCCGCTCCGCCCACCGTGGCCCAGAGGGCACCAGGAGGGCAGTGCACTGAGGGCAAAGCGTCTCCCCAGCCACCCCAGGCTGCGTCAGCACAGCGGCCAGCACTGAGGGGTCCCCAGCACCCTCCTCAGCCAAGGACTGGGGGTGGGGGGCGCACAGCAGACCCTGCAGGGCAGGCGGAGTCTGTGACCCCCCAGGAGAGAGTGCGCCCCCCTCCATGCGCATTCCAGCCAGGTCTGCAGACGCTGGTTCCTGCTCAGGCAGAGGGAGGAGATGGCCCCAGCCTCTCCCTGCCCCATGCCCTCCGCCAAGGCCTGAAACCGCCAGCACCACACACAGTGCTTCAGGGTTTTAGAGATTCCATGAAGCGATTTCTCAGCAATTTTCTTCCCAGGGGCCTGAGGAACACAACACTGAGGCAGCACTGCTGGGCTCAGTGACAGGCGGGGAGCTGGGCAGACGGCCCCCCCAGAGCTGCTGTCATCTTCTCAGATTTGCCACTGCACAGGCTGGCTCCGGGATGTCCGAGGAGGTGTCAGGGAGCAAATTGGATTTGGCACCTCCTGGCTGCAGGTGTGAGGGCTCCAGAGGCTGAGGAGGCCAGACTCAGTCCGGGCAGGGCCGCAGCTGCTGGGAGGCCCATGATGAGGCCGAGGGAGGAGGCTCTGGGGGCAGGGCAGGCTGAGAATGGATGGTGGAGGGGCCAGGTGCTCACCGCCCAATTCTCTCCTACGCAGCTGGGAACCCAGCTTGGGGGGTGCAGACAGCCCCTGGGCCGGGGTCACGTGCACAGTTTACAGATGAGGAAATGGAGCCTGGAGAGGAGGGGCTTGTCTACAGGGAGGGGCCTGAGCCAGGCTGCCAGGGAGGGGGGACCAGGCTGGGGGCTCTGCCTTTGTTCTCTGTGAGCTACGTGACCTTGGAGGCCATGGGGGAGGTCAGCCCATTGTGGAATGCACTGCTGTGACTGGCTGCCCCCAGCCCCTGCCCCATCAGCACTTCCCCGGGGTGGGCCCTGGGTGGGAGCAGGTGTTCTGGGGTGAGGAGTTCAGGCCGAGCCAGCAGGAGGGGATGCCAGGACAGTGCTGCCTTGGCAGCAGCTGCTACCACCCAGCCAGACGTGGCCTCCCCACTCAGGACTGAAGTGTCAGAGTCACCTTCAGGTCCCCCTGTCTGGAGCAGCAGGAGGCTGAGAGCCCTGCCCGCTGTCCCAGCTGAGCGGCCCCAGCCAGAGAGGCCCACCTGGCGGGTGTCCATCTGGTGCCAGGACAGGACAGGATAGGAGAAGGGGTGGACGGGAAGGCAGTAGCCACAGTAGCACCCCGGGAGGCAGCAGGCCAGTGAGGGAGGGCGTCTCAGCATCCTCACCAGCCCTCTCCTTCTTGAGAGGCCAAGGCCTAGAGAGAGACTGGGCTTCCCCCAAGTCGTACAGCACCTCCATGGCAGAGCTCGAATGAAAATCAGTCTTCTGGTTCCCAGGCTGGACACAATTTATGGGAACCCAAAGGTCAGAGCTGTTGAACTTCCGGGGAAAGTTCCCGCTGACAGGTGATGGAGAGAACACGACGTTGGTGCACAGTAGATGGACCAGAGGTGTCTGTCCAGTGGGCATCATGTACCGGGGCAGGGTCAGGAGTCTGTGGCCCTCTCTCTCTTGCCCTCCTTGCTGGCTCTCTGGTACGATGGAGACAGTGTGGATCACACGGCTCTGCCTCAAATCCTGCCTGGGAGGGTGATATGGACAAGCTTTCGGGGCGTGGAGGCTCAGGCTGCTGTGGGAGGGTTGGGCCTGGCACCCTTCTCATGTAGGAGCTGTGGGGACCCTGCCTTGGGGGAACCCACTGCCCAGGAACTTCTCTGCTGCTGGCCTTAGGACCCCAGAACACTGCTGGGCCCCCTGAGCTCCGAGCCATGGATCTGCCGAGGGAGCTCCCTGGAGAGGTCCCTTCAGCTCGGCAGCAGCCACAGGATTTGGGTGTCCCAGTGCAAAATGAAAATGCAGGGCCTGGACGAGGGCAGGAACATGGGTCCCTTCCCATGGGTCCCTTCCCTTGGGCCCTACATATCCCTAGTCTTATTCACCCCGCCAGCCTTCTGCCCCCCAGGTTTGGCTCAAAGGCTTGGGGCTGGAATCACCTGAAGCCTCAGTCACATGCTTCCTGGTTGATGCTGGCTGTCTGCTGGGACCTAAGCTGGGGCTGAGGGTTCCAACACCCACACGTGTCCTCTCCATGTGGATTGGGCTTCCTTACAAGATGGCAGCTGGCTCCTGGGGGAGCATTTCAAGAGAGTGAGCAAGGCAGAAACTGCATCCTTTTTATGACTTCTCAGAAGTCACGTGGCATCACCTCCATCACATTCTTTTGATTGGAGCTGTCACAAGCCCCCTAGGTTCCAGAGAAGGGGAAGGAGACTCCACCTGTCTTAGTCTGTTTGTGCTACGATAACCAAATACCCAAGACTGAATACTTCGTATCGAACAGAGATTTATTTCTTACAGTTCTGGAGGCTGGGAAGTCCAAGGTCCAGGGGCCAGCATCTTTCAAGAGCCTTCTTGCTCCATGATCTCATGGCAGAAGGACAAGAGCACATGTGAGACAGAGGGAAAGGGTTGTACCCATTTTCTCATCAGGAACCCACTCCCTCAACAATGACGTTAATCCATCGTGAGGGTGGGGCCATCATCACCTAATCACCCTTGCAATAGTGTTGAAAGGCCCCACCACTCAACACTACTGCATTGGCGTTTATGTTTTCAGCACATGAACTTTGGGGGACACATTCAAACCACAGCACCACCTCCTGATGGGAGAGTGGTAAGGTGACCGTTTTCGGAAAATGCAGTTTGCCACAGTTCCCCTTTTCTTCACGCTCAGCTTGTTGGAAGTTATTGTACTGGTGGTGTGAGTCAAACCGTCACTCTGAGGCTGTCAGGCTTGGAGGTCCCTCCTGAATGGGGTCGTGGTGTCTTCCACTGGACATCATGGTAACACAGCTGTATCCAGGAGATCCTCTGGGTCCTGGGCACTCTCTTCATGTGGTTCTTCAGGCCTCTTGTCCTTGATAATCAGGGTTGATTCCCCAGCCACTGCCTTCATGCTGCTTTGCTTGTTAATTTGGTGCCACCAGACAGGTGGCCAACTCAGCCCCCAGGGCAGCAGAGCCATTCCTGTGACCCCTGGTGGAAACATTCTGGCACTGGGCATTATCTTGGGCAGTCCCTAGGAGGGGAATGTGAACTGGTGGAGAATGTGACCATGAGAGACCACCCCATAGGTTCTGCCTGGGGGAGAAGGAGCTCCAGATATAAGTCCCTTGTTCTCAGCACACACCCCATCCTGTAGGACAGTATCCCTCCGCATGGGGCATTGTTTCTAAATGGTGTCTTCAGGCACCCTCTTCGTTGCACAGGAGGCCAGTTGCTTCAGGGTGATAAGGAAGCCAGGGAATCCTGGAGGCATCAGGTGTGACTCTGCTTTTTTTTTTCTTTCTACGAAATGGTTTCCTTGTTGGAAGATTAAGAAAAGGCTCTGGAGTCTCAGGCCCAAAGTTCTTGCAGAGGGGAGAAATGGCTACTTGTTGTCAATAGCTTAGTCTTTTAAATCTGTTTAAACATCTCTCTATCCCCCATCCATCCTCCCATTTCCCATCCATTCAAGCATCCATTTATCCCTCTAACCCCCATCCATCCATCCACCTATCCATCCATTCCTCCCCATCCATCCATTTATCCATCTATCCTTCCATCCCCCATCTACTCATCCATTCCCCATCCATCTACCCATCCACCTACCCACCCATCTATCCCCCAACCCCCATCCATCCATCCACCTATCCATCCATTCCTCCCCATCCATCCATTTATCAATCTATCCTTCCATCTCCTATCTATTCACCCATTCCCCATCCATCCACCCATCCATCCACCCACCCATCC
>NW_012106964.1:531369-532253 GCF_000951045.1 Mandrillus leucophaeus | reverse complement strand
TAACGGTCTCCTCAGTGGTAATTCCAAGACTAATTGTCCTCCCGATCACCCTCATCAGCTGGAGGAAGGATAATGAATTGCTGTGGTTCACAGAGGATGCCGGCCAGGAGCTGCCGGGTCCCCAGCCCTCCCAGCACCCCTTCCCTGGGTCCTCCCTTTCAGGCCAGCCCTTGCACTGTGAGCTGAAGTCCTCCCAGGGGAGGTTCCACTGTCAATGGTTTCATCTGTTGGGCTCAAGATAGGGCGAGTCCCAGAGAAGAGGGCAGACCCTGCCCCTGCCCCTTCTCCTGCCTGGTGACTGCTCTGCAAGTTCCCATATGGCAGGGAAGCAGGCTGGAGGCCCGTTGAGCTCTGAGGATCTGTGATCTGCTGTGTATCCTGAATGAACCCTTCTCTCTGGGCCTCGGTTTCCCCATCTGTGAGATGGGCCTAGAGCCCCTTTGGCTGAGACCTTCTGTGAATCTGTTTAGGGCTCAGGGAAAGGAGGGCTGGGCAGTGCATCCTGCATGACTCTGGCTCAGACCCCACCTCTGCTGTCACTTGTCCTTCCCCCTTCCCCTCACATCCCATCGTCCACTCTGGGGTCTGTGTGTCCGTGTGCCTGGGGCCAGCTTGGCACTAGGTGTTGGACCGGCTTGGCTGTGCAGGTGGGCATCATTGCCAACCCCGCTTTCCAGATGGGAACACGGGAGGCCCTCAGGCACCAGGGGCCTTCAACCCAAGAGCCAGGCTTCACCCCAGAGCCGTGTGGCCATGGAGGTGCTGCTCCAGCTGTGCCTGGCCGAGGGCGCTTGCCTGCGCTCCCTTGGGAGAGACTTCTAGGAGCCCTGCATCCACCCTGGGGCTCACTTCCGTGAACAAGCCACACCCTGCCCTGGCATATC
>NW_012106964.1:525256-526539 GCF_000951045.1 Mandrillus leucophaeus | reverse complement strand
CATTCCCCATCCATCTACCCATCCACCTACCCACCCATCTATCCCCCAACCCCCATCCATCCATCCACCTATCCATCCATTCCTCCCCATCCATCCATTTATCAATCTATCCTTCCATCTCCTATCTATTCACCCATTCCCCATCCATCCACCCATCCATCCACCCACCCATCCACCCACCCATTTATCCCTCTAACCCCCATCCATCCACCTATCCTTCCATTCATCCATCTATCCTTCCACTCCCTGTCTATTCATCCATTCCCCATCCATCCACCCACCCATCTATCCCTCCAACCCCCACCCATCCACCTATCCATCCACTCCTCCCCATCTATCCATTTATCCATCTATCTCTCCATCCCCCATTTATCCATCCATTCCCATCCATCCACCCATCCATCCATCCATCCACCCACCCACCCATCTACCTATCCATTTATCTCTCCAACCCCCATCTATCTATCCACTCATCCATCCCCATCCATCCCCCATCTATGCATCCATCTATCCATCCCCTACTCACCCATCCATCCATTCACCCATCCATTCCCCAGCCATTTGCCCATCTTTCCTCCATTCACCCATCCATTTATTCATCCAATCCCCCATTCATCTACCATCCACCCATCCATTTCCTATCCAGCTCCCACCCATCTACCCACCCATCTATCCACCCATCCACCAACCCACTCATCCATCCATCTATGCATTCATTCATTCCCCATCTGTCCCCCACACATTCACCCATTCATTCATTTGTTCTCTGGAGAGCTGCCTTCTAAGCACCCCCATCCCACCTACCTGGGCTCAACACAGGAAGTAAAGCAGGACTCCTGTGCCCCAGAAGCTCCCAGTGTGGTGGAAGTGCATCCATGTAGACAGAGAAACCACACTCACCGTGGGTGGCACAGAGGAGGAAGAACACAGGAACAAAGGTGTCACGGGTCAGGTAACGCTGCTGGGGTCTAGGTAGCTTCCAGACAGGGTGACCTTGACCTGCAGGCAGGGAGGAGCTGGTGACCTCCCTCCCATCGAGGGTCACCCGCACAGTCCTGTAGCAGCCAGACTCCTAGAACCAATTTTTGGACTGAAGTTTTCAGTTCTCCCTTTAACCAAATCATTGCTCCTTTTCCCGGCGAGTTTCCAATTTAAATACCCAAATTGTTTACTCGCTGAAATCAATTGACAAGGGACCAGCTTGTATTTGCGATTCAATTGACTATGATACACTGTATTACAATTACAGCTCGAATGGATTTCTTTTTAATTTATTTTTCTCT
>NW_012106964.1:510821-523841 GCF_000951045.1 Mandrillus leucophaeus | reverse complement strand
GCTTGCCTGCGCTCCCTTGGGAGAGACTTCTAGGAGCCCTGCATCCACCCTGGGGCTCACTTCCGTGAACAAGCCACACCCTGCCCTGGCATATCCTGTAGTGGGGAGAGGGGAGGCGAGGTCTCAGGCGAGGGCTCAGGTGGGGCCCCCAACACCGCCAGGTGGAGACCCCTGCAGGAGAGGCCACCAGAGGCAGAGATGCCACGACCCCCTCATAAGTGCTTCCGGATTTGTCGTGCCTGTGTATCTGTGTTTGTGTCCGTGTTTGTGTGTGTCTTGCTTCTGTGTGTGCACATGTGTGTGAGCATGTGTATGAGCGTGTGTGTGCATGTTTGTGTGTGCATGTGTGAGTATATGTGTGTACATGTGTGTGCATGTTTGTGTGTGCATGTGTGAGCATGTGTGTGCATGTGTGCGAGCATGTATGTGCATGTGTGTGAGCATGTGTGTCTACATGTGTGTGCATATATGTGAGCAGGTGTGCATGTTTGTGTGTGCATGTGTGAGCATGTGTGTGTGCATGTTTGTGTGTGCATATGTGTGTATGCATGCGTGTGAGCATGTGTATGTGCATGCATGTGTTCCTGGCACGTGTGCATATATCTGCATTGTGGTATCTGTGTGTGCCTCTGTTGTGCCCATGTGTGTCTCCGTGTGTGTCTGTGTATGTGCGTGTTTGTATGTGTGTGCATATGTGTGTGCTCATGTGTGTGTCCGTGTGTGTCTCTGTGCATATGTGTGCATGTGTGGGCACAAGGGAGCCACTCACGGAGACTGAAGCAATGGGATCCTGGTTCCTGCCCACCCAATGCCTTCCTGACCGGGCCTCAGTTTCTCATTTGTGATGTGGGGTGAGGGTGAGAGGCGTCTCTGTGGCCCTTTAGAGGTGACCAGATGTCTTCATCCGTCCTTTGTCCTCTGACCTTCACACAAGTGAGGGGTGTGGGGGGTGTATTTAATTACCCTCCTCAGCGCCTGGCAGCCTCCATGGTGGAGCAAGCAACTAGGCCTCTGCCCCTGCCCCCCACCTCCAGCGCTCCCTCCATGCCTTGACACGTGGGAGACACAGAGCTCCCCAGGCTTCCACATGGATTGATTTGGCGGCCCCCGGAATAGATGTGTCCATACATTAGGTGCGTGTGGAAACACGGCCCCAATAACTCCAGCCTGCATGCCTCTGCCTGAAAAATTCTCGCACAATGGGAATTATTTTGCTATTTTGGGGTATATATCCTCACAGGAGCTGAGATGCTGTTTCCATCATGGGTGCCACCATCAAGAAAAGGAGAATCAATGACAGAGTGCAAGGCGGGATGAGTGAGGGGAGCCCTGGCTGTGTCTGGCACCAGAGTCAGCCCTCAGGCTTCCAGAAAGGTCTGGGTGCCAAGGGCACCCAGCTGGAGTCAGCCCTCAGGCTTCCAGAAAGGTCTGGGTGCCAAGGGCACCCAGCTGGAGTCAGCCCTCAGGCTTCCAGAAAGGTCTGGGTGCCAAGGGCACCCAGCTGGAGTCAGCCCCCAGGTTTCCAGAAAGGTCCGGGTGCCGAGGGCACCCAGCCAGAGTCAGCCCCCAGGCTTTCAGAAAGGTTCAGCTGCCGAAGGCACCCAGCCTGTGCCTCCTGGCCTCTCTGAAGCTGCCAGAGGTGAGGTCAGCGAGGATGTCCAGCCACAGGAACCAAGAGCTCAGATGACTCTGTGAACTGGAGGGGACAGGAGACCTCCCAAGGCCACACAGCAGCTGGACATGGGCAGGGTCTTGCCCAATCACTTGAGTTTCTGCCCACAAATACACCAGCCAGAGGGAGACAGGGCCCCTGTGCATGCAGACCCTGATCGACCCCAAACACTCCTGTTTGTGGCGTCCCTGCCCTTGGCCCCACCCCTGCTGACCACCCTGGGGCAGCCCCTTCAGCTTCAGCTCAGATGCACGAGCGGTCCTGGGTCTGGGTTCTGACTCTGGTTTCAAATCAAGCTTGGTGGTTCAAACTTAGGAAGGTCGTTTCCTTGACTTCAGACTCCTTATTTGTACAATGAGCCAATAATACCTTCCCCTGAAGGTTCTGAGTAGCTGGCATTTTGATATGTTAGGCGCCTGGTAAATGCAGCACTTTTGGCTCTTTGGGTCTGTACTGTCTGCAATGGGCTGGGCTGCTCAGAGGCAGTGAGTGTGCAGGCAGAGAGGGGGCCCACTGCTCAGGTGTGGGAGACTGGGTGAAAAGGCTCTGAGGTCTCTTCAAATGGAGTTGAGACAGAATGGCAAGGACACCCAGGATCCAAATCATCCAGTCCTGCCTAGAAGTGCAGACGTCCTTCTGGAGCTGTGCCCCCCATGCTGCAGCCTGGAGGCACGTTCTCCCTGCCCCTGCCCCTGTCCCAGGGGAGGGAGCCGAGGTTCCCAGCGGTGCCTGCCATGCATTGAGATGCCAGGGAGCCTGAATTCAATTACAGACCAGGTGTTATGTATGTGGCATCCCACGGATGCATTGATCTCTCAGGGTGACAGATCGGTTATGAATCAGGTAATAGACCAGCTTGTAAGTGAAATATATTGGATTGTGCAGGCGGCCTGCTCGAGTATCGGCTTGAGGGGAATAGGGCAGATTTACGAGCCTGGGAGGGTGGCCGGGGCATCAGCCGTTCACCCTGCACAGTCACAGCTGCTAGCCTCATACCTGTGTCTGGGGAGCCGGGAAATAGAGAGGTGATCTGGGAGAGGAGGAGGGAACAGCACAGAGAAGGGTCCACCGGCAGGAGGGCCCAGGAATGGGGCACAGAGCAGGGCAGGGAGGCTGTGGGTCCTCAAGAGACCCCGGGAGCAGTGCGGGAGGATCACGGGTCTGGAGTACAGGGCGGTGTCCCAGGAGCAGCGCGGGAGGATCACGGGTCTGGAGTCCAGGGCGGCATCCTGGGAGCATCGCGGGAGGATTACGGGTCTGGAGTCCAGGGCGGCATCCTGGGAGCATCGCGGGAGGATCACGGGTCTGGAGTCCAGGGCAGCGTGGCGCTCCTAGGACCTGATCATGCCTGTGGTCCCTTTCATGAGGGCTTCGTGCCCCAGGAACCTGTCAGCGATTATCTAGGTCCCCTCCGACGACACTCACAGCCCAGGAGTCAGATGCCATCATCATCCCCTTGCAGCTAGGCAGGCTAAGCTCAGAGATGGCAAGAAACCTCTCTGTGCCACGCAGCTGAGGGGAGGCCAAGATTGCAAAGCCAGACAGACTAACTTTGTGCCTTTCGCTTCCCCGCTCAGCTCTTCTGAACCAGGACAAGCAGGAGTGAGGCCCCATGGAGGGGGCCCTACCCTGCCACACTCAGGCAGTGCATCCCAGGACTCTGGCGCTCAACCTGTGTGACCTCAGCCTCTACACAGAAGACCAGGACAGGGGCCCTGCTCAGAGGTGGGAGCAGTGCTCTGGTCTGCCTGGCAGAGGGCGGAGGCGGAGGTTGGAGGGCTGTCAGGGTCAGAGCAGGCGGCCTGGGCGTGGGCGGGCAGGGAGAGCCTGGCCGGGGACTCCCGTCACCCACTGTACTTGGCTGATATCACTGTTCAGGTGTTGCCTCCCCATGTGGAGTCAAATGCCCTGAGCAGAGGGGGCCTTTCTTTTCATATGCAGAGCCCAGCCAGGGCCCAGCCTGTGAGAAGCTCAGAGAGAGGGCAGCGTGAGCGGATGTGGTGGACATCCAGGAGCACCCGCAGTCCTGGGGCTTGGACCCGCCTAAGATGAGACACCAGGGCTCAGGACTCAGCCTCCAGTCACAGTCTGGGTTCAGTACGTGACCTTGGTCAGAGCTCAGACTGTGACCAGAGCAGGGCTCAGTTTGGGGCCAGAATCATGGCTTAGACTTTGCCTAGGATAAGGCTTGGAGTATGACGTGGGTTAGGACTCAGTGTACGGCTATGATTGGGGCTCCGTGTGCGGCCCAGATGAGGGCTCAGGGTGCAGCCCTTACAGGAGAGGAGCTGCCTGGGCCACCGGAGAACACAGCTCTCATCCCCTGGATCCCTTCGCTCCACCCTCTCTCCAAGGACCCGACCAAGACCATCGGTGGATGCACAGAAGCTTCTGGATCTGCTCAGGCCCCTCTGCTGTGGAAACCTTCCTGGCCCCTCTCCCTGCTGTGGGTCTACGTCACTGAGAGGCCCCGTGAGCATCTCTAATGAGCTCCTTCCAGGGCGAGGCTGGGGGCTGGAGGGGGCCCAATTTATCTCTATTTATGCCTCTCCTTATAGCTCCACCAGCTTCTCAGTAATCTTTATGGGGTTCAATTATTGTATCTCCAATTGATATGAGTGATTTCAATGGTTCTTAATGTTCCGTATTAAATCTCCAGTGTAAAATATCTTTAATGTTCAGCATAAAATACCTAGTCATTGCCGGCAATGCAGCCACGGAGGCCTTGCCGGGAGCCGCGGGCCTGGTTCTGGGTGGCAGGTGAGGCGTCCTCACCCCTGGGCCCACAAATCAGTGGGGGTGACAGCCGCTCCTCCACCCTGGTGGCTGGAGCACCTCATGGTGAGAACTTAGGTTTTATGGGAAAATAGAGCTGGGGCTTGAGGCTGGGAGTGATCCGACTCACCAGTTTCCTGTTTCTGTTGTAACAACTAACCACCAACCCGTGACTTCAACCAACAGAAATTCGTTTCTTACAGCTCCATAGTCAGAAATCCAGGAGGAGAGTTAGGGACTCCATCTAGGCGTCGGCAGAGCTGGCCCTTCCCAGAGGTCCTGTGGGAGGCTCCCTCCTGGCCTCTGCAGGCTTCTGGAGACCTGCTTTCCTTGAAGCCTCTGTCTCGAGGCCCTTCCCCTCCTCACACCTGTCTCCTGCCTCCCTCTCTTTTTCTTTTTTGAGATTGGGTCTCGCTTTGTCACCCGTGTGGAATGCAGGGCTGGAGTGCAGTGGTGCCCTCATGCTTCACTGCAGTCCCCGTCTCCTGGGCTCAGGTGATCCTCCTGCCTCAGCCTCCCAGGTAACTGAGACTAGAGGGGCATGCCACTATGTCCGGCTAATTTTTAAATATTTTTTGTAGAGACGAAGTCTTGCTATTTTGCCCAGGCTGGTCTTGGCCTCAAGTGACCCTGTCACCTTGGTCTCCCAAAGTGCTGCGATTATAGGCATAAGCCTGGCCACCTGCCTTCCTCTTAAAAGGACCCTTGAGGTGACATTTAGGACCCACCTGGGTCACCCAGGATTGTCACACATCTCCTGGTCCCTCACATCTGCACATCCCTTTTGCCACGTGTGGGGCATAAGCACAGGGTAAGGTCCATGCATGGTGTGTTTCCATGGTAACATGGTGAAATGGAAACATGCAAGGGCACATCCTCACCATGCCTGTGAAAGCCCCAAGGCTGCCCTCGTAGCTGCAAGGGGTGCGGCTGCCAACCCTGCCTCTCGTGTTTTCATTGCTACCGTCTTCCCCCAGTAAGAGCAGCCGGTGCCCCTGCCCGGCCGGTGGGAGAGCTCCTTGTAAACACGCTTTGCTTTGCTGCAGCTCATGTGCATCTTAAGGGAAGTTTCTACTAAGCCGTGTCCCCTCCTCAAGGTCATTCAGTCATGCAACAAACACCTGTGCAGACAGAAGGAAACAGAGGTGGGTCAGACACCAGGAACGCTCAGCAGGAGGAGGCCAGTGGGCAAACACATCTCACAATTCAACAAATGAGGGCTGCAAGGTGCCATCCAGGAAGTCGGGACTGTGGACTGAAGGGAGGATGGTGTCAGGGTGGTCTGGAAGTGGCCAGGAGTAGCAGCGACCTCCGCCTGCCTCCAGGTCTTGCCTCTATCTTGTGCCGTGGACTGGAGGCAGTCCCACTCAGTAGGACAGGCTGTGCTGATGCTGGCTGTGTAATCCAGAGGCTCCGGGATGGGCAGGAGGGAGATGGACATGGCGGGTAATGTGCAGAAACGGATGAGGATGGGGGAGTCATGGGTGACCTGGAGTCAAGGGAATAGGCCTGACGAGATGTCTTGAGTGGGCTCAGGCTGGAGCCCTGTGGGAGGCGGGTGGGACTGAGGATGCCCTCTTGACCTTTGATGAAGGGGCTAGGGACCTTGGCCAGTCCCAGGGTGAAGGTTTGCCATTGCACAGGCTTACTTGAGGTCTGGATCCTGCATCACGACAGCAGCCTACATCCCACAATAAACAAAGGTGGTGTTATTAGGAGAGCTTGGCATCCCTTGCGGGCTCCGTTTCCTGGGGTTTCACCCTGTGAGCACAGAAGCTCTTCAAATGCTTTGCCAGTTAGACTGAAAGACCCACGAGAGGGCAGATGCCAGGGATCCCCAGGCAGGGACCTGCCCAGAGCCACAGGCCCAGCAGGATGAGAAACACCGTGGGGGTGAGTTGGGCTGTGGGCTCAGGCCACTGCCAGAAATAAGAGCAATGAACAGAGGGCGGGGAACCCCATGGGAGTGTGGGCAGCCCAGGGGTGTCATGGCAGCCCAGGGGGGTCGTGGCAACAACACACATGAAGCCCAGGCTCCTTCCCTCCTGCTCCTTTGCCGTCCTCAACACACAGTTTCCATCTGTGGCCAAGGTGGCTGCTCTTGCTCCGGCCATCACATCTATCCTCCAGTCAGCAGGAAGGGGAGAATGGACCAGGGTGGCTTGCTCCTTCCTGTTAGCAACTTAGCCCAGAGGCTTCCCGCGTCCCATCCCTCCATCCCACTGGCCATAACTCGGTCCCAGGACTACCACTGCTGAAGAGTGGCTGGAAAACAGTCTTTGGCCAGACAGCCAGAAGGCCTCCAAAACTGGGGAACAAATCGCAGGCTCTGCTACATTCAGCTGTTGTTAGTGAAGGAGGCGCCCAGGACGGGTCAAGAGGGCATGCTGTTAGTGAGGGGGCAGCTGGGAGGTGGGGCTAGAATGTTCTCTGACAGAGTGTTTGGCAGAGTGCACCCCCTCTCCTTGTCAGGCCCTTCCAAGGACACTTCAGAGAGCGTCCTAGAGTATCTGGGAGTTTCCAGGTACCGGAGGGACGCCCTCCGATTCTCACAGTCTATGGAGGGAGCAGCCTCACCCATGTTTCAGAGAAAACCCTCCCTCTGCTCACCCCAGCCACATGGCTGGAACTCCAGCCCACGTCTGCTGCCTGTGAAGTGAGGGAGAGTGTGAGGGTTGAGGGCAGTGGGCAGCTGGGGGATGGGCTGGGCAGGGGGTGGAGGGGTCTGAGGGCCCTCGGGAGAAGGCAACTTCCGGCCTCGTGGCGCTGGGACCAGGTGGCCTGAGCTAAGTGGACTGCAGCTGCCGCCCCGCTCTCTGCACTCACCTGGGAGCTGGGGAACCTGGGGGCTGGTCCCTGGTGCTGACTTCCCCAATGCACTCGCTCTTGGGAGAAAACCTGGGCCTCAGAGAGGGCAGCGGGACAGGAGAGAGGCAAGGGTTTGCTGCGGGGGTCATGGGGACTCTCCCCATTCCTGCCCCAGCCCAGCAGCTGCTGGGGGCAGAGCTGGTGCTCAGAGCCCGCCTTCCCACAGAGCCCTCCAATCAGAGGTCTTGCCCCTCCTCCCTGGGGGCGGGGTCTGGAGAGGGGCGGAGCCTTTCTCCCAACAAGGCAGTGAGCGTGAGACAGAGGCGCCCGGTTCAGGAGATGAAGCAGCTGAGTCCCGGAGCCTGATCATCAACAGGACCCGGCAGTAATGAGGCCGCGTTGGTCTGGGGTGCACAGTCACCCTGACAGCCCTGCAGGGGCGAAAGTCAACTCCTTTGGGTGATGGAGGCTGTGGGCTGCCTTCTCCCTGCACTGGGAAGGGGCGAGGCTCCCGGCTACACCGGCTCTGTTGTGGGGTTGGGGGCACTGCCCCTTCCCGAGCCCAGTGCCTGTGGGACCTAGAGTTCCCCCTGAGAATCCTGCAGCCCTTGAGTGACCCCAGCCTGGAGATCAAGGACCTTACCTTGGCACCCAGGCCTGGTACGATCTCTGGCTTCAAAGTCTGACCACTCTTCCCACGAGAGGTCATGCACTGTCACCCGTAAGAATCCTCCCACAGCCCCTGCTGTCCTGCTGATGTCCTTGCAAACTCAGTTTTCCTTCCGTATGCAATTCCCTTGCACCTCTATTCCATCGGCAAACTCCTGTTAGTGCATCAGGACAGAATCCTGATGCCTCCTCCTCCAGGAAGCTTTCCCTGGTTGCACTCACTACCACCTCCTCTCTCACCCTCCACATGCAGGGATGGTTGTTCCTTCCCTATAAGCATCTGCCCTGGCCTTTCTAGGGGTGGCTCCCCACTGGGTTCAGTGCGGCTTGTCCTGTGTAGCGTGGCTGGATGAGCCCCATTGTCTCATCATGAAATTGATGCTTCCCATCACTCTCCAGTCTTCTTGGAACAACTTCAGGGTTTATTGAATCTGGAAAGAAAGAAGAGCAACAAAAGGGAATCATGTACATCGCACAAATCAGTTGTTCTGACAGTTTTATTAAATAATGGGGTGGTTCAATCATGTTGTGAAACAAGGCTCTGGGGAGGAGGCAAGAGGCAGGATCTGGGGCTGGAATTTCTGGAAGAAGTCTGGCCGCTTCCGGAATTGGTCACTGAGCCTCCCTCATGCTGTGGAAGGTGTGGGTTCAGACCCAGGCTTTCCACCGGCAGCAGGGTGGCTGGGAGCAATTGCTCAGCCCCAGCCTCGCCCACCCTGCTCCCACCTGCTTGCTTCCCCGAGGGTCAGGCACTGATGCTCCAGGCCTGCTTGCTGGTGGGCGGGGGTTGGGGGGTGTCGCTGAGGAGAGCCAGGGAGCCATGAGAATTCCCTCTTCAGGGCCTTTCCTGGGAGAGCAAGAGGAGGCCGAGGCCCTGGGAGAACCGATGTGGGGTCCGGGCCCTCGGCTGGGAGGGTGGAGGCGGTGGAGGAACCACATTTATTTGACTCCGCCTGCTAGGAGCTGGGTGGCTTGTGCTAGGACACCCTGTACCGCCCTCCCCACCAGGTCCAAGCTCCTGGCCTTCAGCATCCAGAGCTCCCAATGAACTTCCCAGGTCTCCCCGGGGTTCCCAAGGAACCTTCATGCAAGATGCAATGGCCTTGGACAGATTGATAAGTCCCAGCCAGCACACCCTGAAGCCTCTTCCTGGGGCTTCCACAGGTCTCCTGCAGCTGCTGGACACAGGGACACTGGCCCCAGGCTCACATGGCGCTTGGCAGGCAGGGCCTGGAACCTGCCGGGTGTCTCCTCCAGCCTCGGCTCCCATCCACAGAATGGGAAATAACTGTGACTTCCCGGGACAGGGTGGGATGTGATGGCTGCGTGGATGTGCACCATGAGCTTCTGAGTCACGCTGCTCAGCGCTGACCAGTCCTTACCAGGTGGGTGCCACTTGCTTTACAGTGGGTCTCAGAGGCCACACCAAGGGGCAGCAGTGCTGTTGGCTCTGGGAAGAGGTCCCACCTAGGCAGGGGTCCGGCCCCCGTCCTCCCAGCCCCTGGCCCTGCCTGGTACGGGCTGACTTTCAACATCTTTCTCTGGGTTCACCTGCTACTCAGGGGCTGGGCCTGTTCCATGAGCCCAGCAGCCCCATCTCCCTCTGTCTCTCGGACTCTGCCACCCTGGCCTTTCCACCTGCTCCTGGCTGCCAGCTCTCTGAGGCCTTCATCCTTGGGGTTGGCCTTGGACCCTGACTGGGTCAGCAGCCTGGGTTAGGAGGCCTTCCATTGCCCCTCAGGGGCTCCTGGAGCTCCCGCCATGTGCTGGGGCTCTCAGAGGGCGCTGGGGAGCAGAGGGCATGCAGTGGGGGGTGGACCCAGGTCTGGGAGCTGAGGGCAGCACGGCCGTGGGAGGGGACTTGAGGGAGCTCTGGATGTCGGGGTGATGCCTTTGCACTGAGGGATGGCACTCCCGGAGGGTCACTGCTGGCTCCAGAGCACAGAGATGTGACTCCCGGAGGGTGGCCAGCCCTGCGGGGGGTCAGGAGCTGGTGGGGACAGTGCAGGGAGAGGCAGAGGCTCTCGGGTCCCCCAGCGGGCTTCAGGATGAATCACATGAACTCACCAGCATTTCACAATTTTGACCTACAGAGCCAGCAATTTCACATAGCCGACCCCAAACACCTCAAAGGTGTCCTGGCCAGGCTGGGCTTGGGCTGCATCCTGTGGCGCCCAGGAGCAAGAGTTTCCACCCCGCAGGTGCTGTGCCGGCGGGGCAGGGTGAGGACGAACTAGAGGAGCAGGGACAGAGCCCAGCCCTGAACCCCAGATGCCCTGGCAGGTGGGACCGGGTCAGCATAGCTCTGTGGGGCGGGCGGCCTGGGATGGAGCCCCAGCCCTACCCTCGTTACCAGGGTGCCCTCATGGGAGCGGCCTCGCCTCTGGGTGCCTTGTCTTTTGAGGGGGCCTAAGAGTCGCCTCTGCCTCTCAAACTCTGCCGAGGAGGAGCCGAGCTGTTTCGTGCAGGCGCTGGCAGGGCCCGGTGTGTGCAGCTGGCACCTTCGCTCCAGGCAGGGCACATGGCACCGGGAATGCAGTGACCCCGTGCTTCTGAATTGGGATCAGACGAAAACCTTAGGGGGCTGGTGCCGGGATGGACCCAAAACAGGGGGTGGGGTGGGGGTCAGGGAGCCCTGGAGGGTGGGGAGGCCAAGGGAATACCTGACCAGGCGCCAAGGCCCCTGCCCCTGGGGACAGCAGGGGAGAGGGTGGAGTGACCCCAGCATCGAGTGCGGAGAAAGCCGTCATCCATCTACCCCAGCCCTGCTTCTGAGGGGCCCCCTCTCCTTCCCCACACTGGCCAGGCCATGAGCAAGGAAGGGCACCCCGCAGGGCAGGGGGCCCCTTGCCTGGCGGCTGGGCTGACCAACCTCTGACCCTTGATGGGCTGGAGCACCCGCATGAACAAGACGCCTGTGCGGCAGAAACCTGAAAAAAGCTAAAGAAACCTTTGGAGAAAAGCAGTGCCCCTCCCACGCAGCTCCTGCCCCGAGCAGGCCTTCTTCCTCCAAATAGACCAAACATGGTAATTTTACGTACAAATCAAGCCATGCATTATACATTTTTATGTTCTTATGCTAACAAAGTGACTTTGGATCTATCAAAGGCACAGAAAAAAGCATTCCACTTATTTTTGCCCCCTGAACAGCCCTCCTGTCCATCATCCTCCCCCTCATGGCCCTGGCTGCAACTCCAGATGGACCCAGCCCAAGCCCCGTCACACAGCAGTGGCCCGGTCACCCTTGGAATGGCGAGCCTGACCCTCCACCACCGACCTCCTCTGACCTTCCAAGGCCCCTCTGACGCGCACACTGGTGAGTCCTTGGTCTGGCACTCGGAGGCCGAAGAGGCTGTCACCTTCCACACCCCCATGCCAGGCCCTCTGCACAAGCCTGGCTGATTCCTTTCCCTTCCTTGAATATTTCATGCCTCTTTGTTTCTACTCAAAATGCCCCTCACCTGCCCTCTGGACCCCCTGGTGAACTCCTACACATTCTTCAAAACCCAACTTTAAGGCCCCCTCCTCTGTGAAATCTCCCATCGGTGAGTTGACAAAGTGCTATTACTGAGCACACTTTATGTATGTCCTTCGTCAAAGCCAAAGGGCACCTTGTACTGCCAGACGGGCAGGAGCTCAGAGCTGGGAGGAGGGGCCAAGGGAGTGGGGAGGAATGTGGGATTCCGCCGGTGGGTCAGGGTGAGCGGACACAGAGGGAGGGACCGTGCCTGCTTTTGGGAGGTGCCCTGCTTTGGGGCTGGAGTGTCCTGGCAGGGCTGGAGCCTGGCACAGTCAGCAAAATCCAGACCACAGAGGGCCCAAGGGCCCTGCATTCCGTTACACTTAGCAGGTCCTGTCCATGGTCCCAAAGTGGCTGTGGCCTGGAGACCCTCGCAGGCCCTGATGCGGACCTGCCTACCTCCCCCTAAAGGCCCTCCTTGGGTCCCGGGCTCAGGACATTGGTGAGTAAGGGACCGGGACCAATACCAGGAGGCTGGGGCATGACCATGGCCAACACCCTCCTTATCTGACTGCCCTTTGGGGACAGTGTGTGGTTCCTGTTCAGATCCTGGCTGCCCTGGCCGGCTGTGTGACCTAGGGCAGGAGACGGGCCTCTTAGAGCCTGAGGTCATGGAGTGGCCGGGACTGTGGTGTTGCGTTGCGGAGTAGTGGGGCAGCTGGTCCCGTGTGTAGGCGGTGATCCAGGATCCAGGCTGGCGGGAGGCGGGCCGCCATCTGGACGTGTGTTTCTTGGTTTCTGTAAAACGAAGGCGTGAGCCGGTGCGGCTCGTGCGATGCATGAGTCTGGGGCGTCCGTTGTCTCTTTGACCTCTGAGTGGGGGAGACACTTTTGCTAATGGTGGGCATTTTGACAGAGGCAGTGTCTGGAGCTGGAGGCCAGGTGGGCCTGAAGCTGGCACGGAGTCAGATTGGACCCCCGAGGCCCAGGTGGGGTTAACTGTGGGTCAGGAGGCCTCTGCTGTCTGCTGCTCTGGACTGGGCTGGGCTCCTGATGACAAAGGTAACTCCCCAGCAGGCTCCTGACTGGGGCAGGGTGCATGGCAGTGGGGGGTGGCTCAGGGCAGGAGGGAAAGGTGGGGTGCCCAGCTCTCTGCTTGTGCTTTACCACCTCTGACAGAGTGGCTCAGTTTTGCACCAGTGAGCCCAGTCCCCCACTCCTCCCTCTCTGCTCTCTCTTCCCTCCCGCTCCTCCCCCCTCCCTGCTCTCTCTTCTCTCCTGTTCTTTCCTCCTCCCTGCTCTCCCCTCCCTCCTGCTCCTTTTTCCTCCCTGCTCTCTCCTCCCTTCTGCTCCTCCCCACTCCCTGCTCCTCCCTCCCACTCCCCCTTCATCTCCGCTCTCCCCTCCCTCCTGCTCGTTTCTCCTCCCTGCTCCTCCTTCCCTCCTGCTCCTCCCAGTTCTCTAGTCCTCCCTCCTTTCTGCTCCTCCCTCCCTCTCACTCCTCCCTCTCCTCCTCCTTCCCTCCCTCCTGCTCATTTCTCCTCCCTGCTCCTCCTTCCCTCCTACTCCTCACAGTTCTCTGCTCCTCCCTCCTCCCTGCTCCTCTCTCCCTCTCACTCCTCCCTCTCCCTCCTCC
>NW_012106964.1:505149-505671 GCF_000951045.1 Mandrillus leucophaeus | reverse complement strand
CAGAGACAGGAAGAGATGGAGCCAGAGAGAGCCAGAGAGAGGGAGACACAGAGCCAGACAGACAGAGATAGGGAGAGTCAGAGAGAGCCAGAGCCAGAGAGAGACAGAGGCAGGGAGAGCCAGAGATAGAGAGAGACAGGGCCAGGGAGAGACAGAGGCAGGGAGAGCCAGAGACAGAGAGAGACATAACCAGAGAGAGACAGATACAGGGAAAGCCAGAGACAGAGATAGGGAGAGCCAGAGACAGGGAGAGACAGAGACAGAGAGAGCCAGAGACAGAGAGAGACAGGGCCAGGGAGAGCCAGAGACAGGGAGAGAGAGAGACAGAGAGAGACAGAGACAGAGAGACCAGAGAGAGCCAGAGACAGGGAGAGACAGAGAGACCAGAGAGAGCCAGAGACAGGGAGAGACAGAGACAGAGAGAGACAGAGACAGAGAGAGACAGAGACAGAGAGAGCCAGAGACAGGGAGAGCCAGGGCCAGGGAGAGACAGGGCCAGGGAGAGCCAGAGACAGGGAGAGA
>NW_012106964.1:491085-498186 GCF_000951045.1 Mandrillus leucophaeus | reverse complement strand
TTCCCTCCCTCCTGCTCATTTCTTCTCCCTGCTCCTCCTTCCCTCCTACTCCTCACAGTTCTCTGCTCCTCCCTCCTCCCTGCTCCTCTCTCCCTTTCACTCCTCCCTCTCCCTCCTCCTTCCCTCCCTCCTGCTCTTCATCTTCCTTTCATGGCTTTGGCTGCCAGTTCCATCCCTGGGCCGAGTCCTCACTGTGAAACAGATGGTGCCCGTGCTGAGGCAGCCTTCATGGGGACCCCTGGTGGTTTGCCCCCAGTGTGTCCCTTGCAGACCCCGCTCAGGGAGAGGGCCCAGCACGAGCCAGGTGTGGGGAAGGGGTCTCTCCTGACCTGGGAACTGGAGAGCAGGGGGCTGCTGGGAGCCAGGTTGGGAGCTAGGTCCACCCAGGGAAGAGGGCTGGTGGGAAGAGACAGCAGCGGCCACAACCCCTGACTGTAAACCTGGAGGTTCTCCACAGACGGCAGCCCCTTCACCCAAGGGAAGTGGCTCTAGAGGGGGAGGCGTGTCGCTGGGATCCCTTACACAAGGACAGGTTTGTGGAAGTTGCAAAGGGATGTCCTAGCTAGAGGCATGTTCAGAGTGTGGATGTTTCAACCAGAAAGACCTGGGTTGGAGTGCTGGCTCTGCCATTGAAGAGCTGTGTAAGCCTGGGCAACTACTCAGCCTCCGTGAGAACTGAATCTTCACCCTCTCTGTGTACACAGAGGCTTCATCCCACAAGACACTCTTTCGAAGGACTCCTATTCACCCTTCAAAACCCTGCTGCAATGCCACCTCGTTCAGGAACCTGGTTAGAGGACTTGGCTCCCCGCCTCTGCCGCTTGCTACCTTGCACATGGCTGCTGTTTCACTCTTTGGCCTTCTTTCTCTCCCAGCCAGCTTCATCCTGAAGTGAGGGGCTGTGACTTACTCATCTCTACGTTCACCACCTCCAGTGCAGACCTGGGCCCAGAGCTCACGTTTAACATACATGCTGTGTGCGGCAGAGCCACAGGCGTCACCGGATCATCCCGTGTGTGGATCACCCCCGACCGGCCAGCACTGTGCACTGCCCTCTCCAGGAGACACCCAGGCCCTCCAGGGTCCCCCTTCCCTGTCTCTAGCATGACAGAGTCCATCGCAGGCCTGGGCACTCAGTAGCTGCTCAAGAAAGGCATTCTCTTTAAATCCCATCCCTAGCTGATCTTCCACTTAATCTCTGAGGCTTTGTTGGGCGTCTCCTGACAGGTGTGACTCCTGAAAGATGCAAAAGGGAAGAAAGCAGGAGGCTGGACCAACAAAGACCTGAGATGAATGAGGCTGAGTGTTTGTCCCAATGGCTGTCATCACAGGGCCCTGGACAGCCCAGGGATGAGAGGGAGAGACAGGGAGAGACAGGGACAGCTAGAGACAGAGACAGGAAGAGATGGAGCCAGAGAGAGCCAGAGAGAGGGAGACACAGAGCCAGACAGACAGAGATAGGGAGAGTCAGAGAGAGTCAGAGACAGAGAGAGACAGAGGCAGGGAGAGCCAGAGATAGGGAGAGCCAGAGCTAGGGAGAGACAGGGCCAGGGAGAGACAGAGACAGAGAGAGCCAGAGACAGAGAGAGACAGGGCCAGGGAGAGACAGGGCCAGGGAGAGCCAGAGACAGGGAGAGAGAGAGACAGAGAGAGCCAGAGACAGAGAGAGCCAGAGACAGGGAGAGCCAGAGACAGGGAGAGACAGGGCCAGGGAGAGCCAGAGACAGGGAGAGAGAGAGAGACAGAGAGAGCCAGAGACAGAGTAACAGACACAGAGAGAGCCAGAGCAGGGGAGACCAGAGCGGAGAGTGTGGGGAGAGAGCAGGGTGGTCTTGTTAACCATTTAGGCACCAGGTTTTGGGAGTGGTTTCCATGCATTGTTTCTTCGACTGTTACTGGAACCCCAGGAGGTGGGTGCTGTAGTCACCATTCTCTAGGTGTGAAGATGGAGGTGTGGCAACTGGCCCCAGCTCAGGAAGAGCATGCATGGGGTCTGCATGGCCTCAGAGTCTGTGCTTTGAACTCTTTACTGCCCCCTTTGATAATGCATGTGTGTGCACACGTATCTATGCATGCACGTACTGCCTGTGTGCACAGGTGTACACATATGTGGGCCTGCATATGTCTACCTAGGTTCATTGATGTGTGTGTGCATGTTTGTCACACCTTTGTGCACATGTGTGAGTGAGCATATACATACATGTGTGCATGAATGAGAGTGTGGGTGTGCATGCATGTACACATATGTGTGGGGGAGCATGGGACCATTCAGGTGCTTGTGTGTGCATGTGTGTGCATGTGGGGCACCTGCACGGTGTGAATGTGTGTGCACCCACCTGGTGGACAGGCCCCATCAGGAGCAGGAAGTCAGCACTCAGCAGCCTCAGGTGAGGAGACAGGATGGAGAGAGATGACTGCGGGGCCTGCAGGGCCCAGCCGGTGCCTGAAGCTGCCTCGTCCTGCTCTGGTTGCCTGATGAGCCCATCAGTTCCCCTTTGGGCCTCGCATAGGTTGGTTCGAGTTTCCATCCCTTGCACCCAGGAGCCCTGTCTAGGACGAGGCTGTTTTTGCCCTGCCTGGACATCCCCCATGGTCACATGTGGCTGTAAAGGAGGCTGGGAAATGTGGTCTTTGGTTGGACAGACATTGCTCAGAAGAAACTGTGTTTCTGTAGAAAGAGGAGAGAACGGAAATCAAGGGGACAAGTAGCCATTCTGCCACCTCCCATGCAGGACTTGACAACCTAGCTCCTGCTGGCGCTGCTGCCTCCCTGCGGAGCCTGTGTGTCCCAGCGGCTGGTCTGCCGGGTGCCTCCCGGGCCGGTCTTCCACGTGCGGCAGGCCCTCTTCCTGGAGCAGGTTTCGGCTCCCACAGATCTGCACAGACCCTGGTCATCCTTAAAGCCCAGCTGAAGCCCTCCTGTTCCAGGCAGCCGGCCCTAACGCCCTCATTTGAGATGGCCACTCTCTGCTCATGGCTCCTGACGAAACTCTTCCTTCCTCTGCTCTCGCACACCTGAACTTCGCAAGAACTTTGAGCATCCCTTTCAAACGGAGGGGCTGGATCCTGCAGGTGGGTGCTGCGGCTTCTCACCGGGCTTAGAACTCACGGTCACTGCAGGTCTCTGGGTGGAGGGGCAAGTTCTCAGGTGTCCCCATCTCACCCCTCCTCCAGCCTCCAATCCAAAGAGGAATTCGAGCTTGACTTGTTCTGGTTCCAGGACCACAAGGAGCCTCAGTTGCTGGTGGACAGAGTTGCTGTGTGGGAGGGGCTGCTTTTCTCGGAGTCCGTTGGGTGCCTGACCTCTCTTGAGGCAGATGGCATTTGTCAAGACTCCATATTTTTGGTTGGGATTTAGGGACGGCCTCTAGATCTCCAGCTGGGACCCAGTGAGCAGCTGCACGGCCTGAGCTGGAGGCCCAGGTCCAAGCCCAGCCGAGGATGCATGGACCTTCCTCTCATGGTGTGTGTCTCCCTCATGGGCCTTCATGGGGGAGGTCTGGGGTCTGAGCATTCCTGGGTCCTTTGCTGTCCACTGGCTAAGAGCGGCCTGTCCTACCAAGTTTCCCAACAGTAAATAGTCATCAAATAGTTGTTGAATGAATGATTGAGGAAATGATTGTTTCACTGAATTAATCCACTGCAGGATGACTTTGGTGAAAGAATGAGCAGGTGACTATGGGAAGCCATGTGCAGGCGTGCATCAGGTAGGCGTGTGCCCTGCAGACGTGTGCCGTATAGGCATGTGCTGTGCAGGTGTGTGCCATGTGCAGGTGTGTGCCATGTGCAGGTGTGTGCCATGTACAGGTGTGTGCTGTGCAGGTGTGTGCCATGTACAGGTGTGTGCCATGTGCAGGTGCGTGCCATGTGCAGGTGTGTGCCATGTGCAGGTGTGTGTTGTGCAGGTGTGTGTTGTGCAGGTGTGTGCTACAGGATGCTCCTGCCTGCCTTGTTCCCACCCAGCCAGGCCCTGTCCTGGGCCTGTAGCTGAGCTCCAGGCCTCACCACCTGTCTGAAGATGCTTCCTTGGAGAAGCTGGACGCAGCTGCTCTGGGGGTCTGGCTGCCTTTCTGGGCACTAAGTCTGGATACTTCTGGTTCCTGGATCTCCATCACAAGCTTCGTATTGTTTCCCATAAATTATATGGTTTGCCTGCTAAGAGCTCTTCCTCCTGCAGGCCCCTGAGGAGGCTCTGGTGAACAAGCTGCCCCCACCTCCCAGCAGAGCTCAAACCCACAGCCACCCTGGGGAGATGCTGTGGCCTTGGTGGAAAGCACAGCTGGGAGGTCAGGCAGTCAGGGCTGTGAGGAGGCCCCAACACTCTGGGACTTAGGCAGGCTCACCTGGCCTCCACAGCCAGTTGTGGTCAGAGCGCCAGTGGTGCACGTGTGCCAGCCCAACCTCCTATCCACGTTCCAATCCCCCCAGATCACAGCAGGATGTTGTTGAAACCTCCTCATGATGGGGACTAACTCTCAGAACCACCCAGGCAGGCAGCCTGTGCTGCTAATCCTGGCCCATAAGGATGATGCCCTCGCGGGGACTGCAGAGTCCCAGGAGCCCCTCCAGACAAGCAGTCCCTAAGGGGAGCCCAGCTCTGTTCTCCAGGTGGCCCCTAAGCTGAATCCCAATCCTATGCAGTTTGCTCTGCCGAGTGCCGCAGTGTGCTACGGCCCAGGTGCCCCGGCCCCCAGAGAAGCAGGCTGTACCACCCTGTGCAGTCCAGGGCCCAGCAGCAGTAGCACCCTTGGGAACCTGGGCCTGCCCAGACCCACTGCATCCCAGCCCGCACTGTCTGTGACGGGGTATCCAGGACCCAAGGGCACCTTAATGTCTGGGGGGGCCCTTGCCCCTTACAGCCTGGTTGGCAACTGTCAGGGAAACAGATGGTCATAATCTCAGGGTGCAGGGAGCCCCAGAAGCCCCTTGCCCTGTGTGCCCAGTGGAGACTTCCCACTCTTGCCTCTGGGGAATGTCGTGGCAATGGGCTCCGCATGGCCTGATGGGAGGCAAACGCTGCTTGGGCTGAGTCCCTTGTCAGTGGGGAGCCCAGGTGGGCTCTTGAACTCTGTAGGCCTGGCTGGAGTGGGCTCCCCTCCTGCGGGTCTCTCCCAGGTCTTCCTGATACTTCTCCTGGATCAGGTTCCCTCCCACTGCCAGGATCCTGGGTGTCAGCACCCTGGCCCACTCCCTGACAGCCCGGCCACACCCTGGCCCAGGGCAAGTACAAGAACAGAAACAGACCATGACCTGTGCCTCCACCTGTGCCTCCGCGTGGCCCTCGCCCCGGCGGTGCCTCTGCGTGGCCCTTGCCCTGGGATTCTCCCTGATGTCCATCCTCCACCTCGCCTGCCCTGAGGGGAATTCAGAGAGCCCCTCCGAGCTTCAATTGTGTGTACCTACTGGGTGCAAACCCTATGCTGGGTGACAACCCACAGTGCAGCTCTTCCTCCCAGAGCCTACACAGGTGGAAGGTCGCAGGGCTGGAGGCGCAGGAGGTGGGTAGGTCCCCAGATGGCAGGAGGTGGACCAATGCCTAACCCTAGGTGGGCAGAATCACACTCTTACCCCTTCCCACTCCCTCCTGGGAACAGCCGAAGTGGGGCAGGCCCAGGGAGGAAGTGGGGTCACAGAGGAGCCCTTTCTTTTGGCAGAGGTCATGGAGGAAGGGGTGGGCTCGTGAAAGCCCGGGGGAACATTCAGAGGCGCCAGGCAAGGTCTGGGATGAGTGGACAAGAGCAGAGGCCTGGCCCTGACGGGACCTGAGCCCTGGTACCCTCGGAAGCCCCACTCTCCTCATCTCTAACGTGGGCTAATGTTGACAACAGCTCCCCGGACTGCTGTGCAGCCAGAGCAAAGCAGGGAGGGCCTGCATGGGCAGCAGAAGGTGCCTGTGTCTGGGGCCCCCATGCTCCTGCTAGGGGCATGGTTAGTCCCCCATTCAGGTAGGAAAGAACAGAACTTCAGCCTGGGAGTGGCAATGGGATTTCTGGTTTGTATCCTCATTTGATCTTTCAATCATTCATTAAGGTTTATTGAGAATTTTCTATATGTGGCACAGTGTTCTAGATCTTGAGAATTCTCCCTCAACTGGGAGAGAAAAGAAAGAAGATGGGCAACGCATAGGCCATCAGAGTCCTCTGAATATGCTGGAAGGGTTAGAGGTTGGCTGGTGTCATTGGAGGTCAGGGGAAGCCTCTCGGAGGAGGAGACATTTAGGTTGAGTCCTGAGTCCAGGCACATGAGGATCTGGTGGGCCAGAAAGCTGCAATGAGGCGGGGGCTCTGGGAACACTGTGGGGGTCATGATGATGGTGCTGGTGATAGTGGAGGTGTTGATGGTAATGATAGTGGTGGTAATAATGGCGAAGATGATGATAGTGTGATGGTCATGGTAATGATGGTGATGAGGTGGTATTGATGGTGGTGATATTATGGTGGTGGTGATGACGTTAATGGTGATGATAATAGTGATGATAGTGCTGGTGGGAATGGTGGTGTTGACTGTGATGATGGTGGTGAGGGTGGTGATGATGGTGATAGTGATAGTGATGATGGTGATAGTGATGGTGATGTGATGGTGATGATGGTGATGTGATGTGATAGTGATGATGATGTGATGGTGTTGTGATAGTGATGGTGAGAGTAATGATGATGACGGTAATAGTGATGGTGATGTGATGGTGATGTGATGATGATGGTGATAGTGATGATGGGGATAGTGATGGTGATAGTGATGGTGATGATGGTGATATGATGGTGATAATGGTGATAGTGATGCTGATGTGATAGTGATGGTGATATGATGGTGATGATGGTGATGTGATGGTGATAGTGGTGGTGATGATGGTGATAGTGATGGTGATGTGATGGTGATAGTGATGGTGATGATGGTGAATAATGATAGTGGTGGTGATGATGGTGGTATGATGGTGATATGATGGTGATAGCGATGGTGATGATGGTGATAGTGATGGTGATGTGATAGTGATGGTGATATGATGGTGATGATGATGATGGTGACGTGATGATGATGATGTGATGGTGATAGTGATGGTGATGATGGTGAGAGTGGTGGTGATGATGGTGATATGGTGATAGT
>NW_012106964.1:488706-490158 GCF_000951045.1 Mandrillus leucophaeus | reverse complement strand
ACATTAATTTGCGGATGAAGCGCCCGCAGTAGGTCATATAGCATGAGCACCTGTGATTTCCAAGGAAATTATTGTAATGTGCTAAATGGGAGATTTAAAGGTTACTTGTTCCCCTGCAATCTATGAACTGTTATATGAAAAAGTCATAACTGAAATAATTGAAGTGTCAGAAAAAAAAGGATAAGAAATCCAATCAACAATTCTCTTATCCCTTACCTATCATACTGATTTTATTTGGTATTTTGGCACTGCACCAATGCTGGAATGTTGCCGTGGGCAGAGGACGAGGGGAGGAGGGAGAGAACCACAGAAGCACAAGTGCTGTAGCTGGGAGCCTGGTTGCTAGAGCCTGGTTATTGGTGCTTGGTTATTGGAGCCTGGTTACTGGAGCCTGGTTACTGGAGCCTGGTTACTGGAGCCTGGGCTCTGGTTTTGTGCAGGGAGTAGGCCCCTTATCCCTGGAGGTATTCCGGCGTCCCACGGGTGGTCTCCCGGACGAGGTGCTATGGTTGGTGACCTGAGAGATGCCCAAGGTGCTATCTAGCTTTGAGCTTTTAGGGTTCTGGAGTTTTAGGGTCTGGTCCAGAGAAATAAAGTGGCTTCTCCGTGGCCACACAGCAACGTCAGCATGGGGTCCAGGCCTTGGCAAGTCCGGTCCTGGCTCATTCTGGCTGAGTACAGGGAAGTGGAGCTGGGGAGAAGTGTGGCAGGTGGGCGGGGGTCAGGCGTGGTGGGGAGTGGGAGAGGCTGGAGAGCAGCCTGGGCTGAGTGCAGGATGAGGAGGAGGGCACGTGTGCTCAGGAGCTTTGAGGAGTTAGTGCTGCAATTCACGGGAATGAATAATACATTGAAGGAACATTAAATGGCATCAAAGCCAGAAATGATATCTGGCCAGAAGCCCAGAATCTATAAACAGCTTGGCTTGGTCTTGGGGCCAGGTTTCCAGAGAATCCAGGTCTGGGCAGAGCACATCTGGCCTGAGGCTCTGGCCTCCCAGAGGCCAGCATTACAGGTGAGTAGAGGCAGGCAGCCAGCGGTGGGGTGTGACACCAGCTGACACTGGTAGCCCCCACTGAATGCTCAAACCTCTTTCTTGCCAGGGCCCGACACTTCACCATTCCTGGATTTGGGGGCAGGGCTGTGGACGGCAGGGTATTCAGCATGGCCCTGCACAGCTGCCTCCTAATCTCGGCGTTCAGAAGCGTTTGAGGGTCTTGTAAATGGGCAGCTTCTCACTCAGCAGTGCAGGCAGGCCTAGGACGCTGCAATCTAATGCCCGCCCAGGTGATCCTGGCTCTGCTGGTCCTCAGCCTACACTCTGAGTGGAGTCAGATGAGGGACCCACTGACTAACACATTTTTTCTGGATTCTTTGCCACTTTATACAGGAGAGCTTGTCGTTTCTAAAGCCATTGGTGTCAAGCTGCTAAGATGTGCAATCTGAAGGTTCTGG
>NW_012106964.1:485041-488656 GCF_000951045.1 Mandrillus leucophaeus | reverse complement strand
ATGGTGATATGATGGTGGTGATGATGGTGATATGATGGTGATAGTGGTGGTGATGATGGTGATATGATGGTGGTGATGATGGTGATATGATGGTGGTAGCGATGGTGATGATGGTGATAGTGATGGTGATGTTGATGGTGGTGATGGTGGTGTTGATAATAGTGGTGATGGTGAAAGATGATGATGGTGATGGTAGTGAAGGTGATGATGGTGTTGATGGTGTTGGTGATGGCGGTGATGATGGTGTTGATGGTGTTGGTGATGGCGGTGATGATGGTGTTGATGTTGATGGTGATGGCGGTGATGATGGTGTTGATGGTGTTGGTGATGGCGGTGATGATGCCAATGGTAGTGATGTTGATGGTGATGATGGCAATGATAGGCATGATGTTGATGTTGATGGTGATGGTGGTGATGATGGTGATGGTGATGATGGTAAAGATTATGCGGGTGATGATGATGATAATGGTCGTGGTGATAGTGGGGATAATGGCAAATGCAGTGGTAATGATGGCAATGGTAGAAGCTATTTATTGACCTTAAATAAATGGCAGCTCTGTGCCAAATGCTTTGTTCTGTATCAACTCACTTAATCCCCACAATGAGATAGATGCTAATATCTACTCATTTTACAGATTAGGAGACTGAGACCCAAAGGGGGGCAGTCACTTGCCCAAGTCCATGTGGCTATTAATGTTGGAGTCAGAATTTGAAGCCAGGGAGGCTGATCACGTTGTGCCTTCTGGGGTGCTCTCCCGGAGACGCCCCTTCTGCTATCCTGCCTGTGCTGCCCTGATCATTACTGCAAATGGCTGGATTCATCTTTGTCAAGTTTGCACTTTCCCCAAAGTTTGAATTAACCTCAACATTAATTTGCGGATGAAGCGCCCGCAGTAGGTCATATAGCATGAGCACCTGTGATTTCCAAGGAAATTATTGTAATGTGCTAAATGGGAGATTTAAAGGTTACTTGTTCCCCTGCAATCTATGAACTGTTATATGAAAAAGTCATAACTGAAATAATTGAAGTGTCAGAAAAAAAAGGATAAGAAATCCAATCAACAATTCTCTTATCCCTTACCTATCATACTGATTTTATTTGGTATTTTGGCACTGCACCAATGCTGGAATGTTGCCGTGGGCAGAGGACGAGGGGAGGAGGGAGAGAACCACAGAAGCACAAGTGCTGTAGCTGGGAGCCTGGTTGCTAGAGCCTGGTTATTGGTGCTTGGTTATTGGAGCCTGGTTACTGGAGCCTGGTTACTGGAGCCTGGTTACTGGAGCCTGGGCTCTGGTTTTGTGCAGGGAGTAGGCCCCTTATCCCTGGAGGTATTCCGGCGTCCCACGGGTGGTCTCCCGGACGAGGTGCTATGGTTGGTGACCTGAGAGATGCCCAAGGTGCTATCTAGCTTTGAGCTTTTAGGGTTCTGGAGTTTTAGGGTCTGGTCCAGAGAAATAAAGTGGCTTCTCCGTGGCCACACAGCAACGTCAGCATGGGGTCCAGGCCTTGGCAAGTCCGGTCCTGGCTCATTCTGGCTGAGTACAGGGAAGTGGAGCTGGGGAGAAGTGTGGCAGGTGGGCGGGGGTCAGGCGTGGTGGGGAGTGGGAGAGGCTGGAGAGCAGCCTGGGCTGAGTGCAGGATGAGGAGGAGGGCACGTGTGCTCAGGAGCTTTGAGGAGTTAGCGCTGCAATTCACGGGAATGAATAATACATTGAAGGAACATTAAATGGCATCAAAGCCAGAAATGATATCTGGCCAGAAGCCCAGAATCTATAAACAGCTTGGCTTGGTCTTGGGGCCAGGTTTCCAGAGAATCCAGGTCTGGGCAGAGCACATCTGGCCTGAGGCTCTGGCCTCCCAGAGGCCAGCATTACAGGTGAGTAGAGGCAGGCAGCCAGCGGTGGGGTGTGACACCAGCTGACACTGGTAGCCCCCACTGAATGCTCAAACCTCTTTCTTGCCAGGGCCCGACACTTCACCATTCCTGGATTTGGGGGCAGGGCTGTGGACGGCAGGGTATTCAGCATGGCCCTGCACAGCTGCCTCCTAACCTCGGCGTTCAGAAGCATTTGAGGGTCTTGTAAATGGGCAGCTTCTCACTCAGCAGTGCAGGCAGGCCTAGGACGCTGCAATCTAATGCCCGCCCAGGTGATCCTGGCTCTGCTGGTCCTCAGCCTACACTCTGAGTGGAGTCAGATGAGGGACCCACCGACTAACACATTTTTTCTGGATTCTTTGCCACTTTATACAGGAGAGCTTGTCGTTTCTAAAGCCATTGGTGTCAAGCTGCTAAGATGTGCAATCTGAAGGTTCTGGAAACCTGAGACTGGATTTGTCTTGGAGGTGGCATGGAAGGAGAGTGGGGTCTGGGGCAGTGGAGCTCTGGGTTCAGAATTTGGCTATCTTTTCCTTTTTTTTTTTTTGAGATGGAGTCTCGCTCTGTTGCCCAGGCTGGAGTGCAGTGGCCGGATCTCGGCTCACTGAAAGCTCCGCCTCCCAGGTTTATGCCATTCTCCTGCCTCAGCCTCTCGAGTAGTTGGGACTACAGGTGCCTGCCACCTCGCCCAGGTAGTTTTTTTGTATTTTTTTTTTTTTAGTAGAGACGGGGTTTCACCATGTTAGCCAGGATGGTCTCGATCTCCTGACCTCGTGATCCGCCCATCTCGGCTTCCTAAAGTGCTGGGATTATGGGCTTGAGCCACCGCGCCCAGGCTTGGCTATCTTTTTCTTGCTGTGTGTCCCAGGGCAAGTTAATGAACCTGCCTGAACCATCTTTTTCTCATCTGCATGGCGTATGTAATACTGACGTATAATATTACCTAATTCCACAGTATAGTAATACCTAAGCAGAGTCACAGTGATGCCTAAGCCACAGGGGGTGGGAGGAGAATAACGAAATGCACGACAGAAAGTCCTTGGGGATGTAACCTCGAGGCAGGGAGATGAGAGCTGGTTCTTAAGGGCTGCCTTAGGAGGGCTCCCAGGGGAGTGGGCCTCTGTCCTGAGGGTCTGGCAGGGTCTGCCTCGGTGCCTGGACAGGTCTGGGAGGGTGGCAGGCCACCCCCTCAGTCACTGGCCCCCCGTGGCATGGCAATCAGGGGTCCCTGGGGAGCTTCCAGCCAGGAGCTGCCTGAGGTGGGCTCAGGAGGGAGCCTGGAGAAGGGGGCCCATCTGCAGTTCATTCTAGGGTTCCATCAGCTCGAAGGAAAACCCCCTCTGCCCTCCCCCAGGCCCTTTGCCCTCGCCAGTGCCCCACTGTCATTGCAGACATGACAATGTCACATTGTCCCTAACAGGGTTTGATTCCCCTTTGAGTGCCTGCATCCTGACTGCAAGTGAAAAGCCTCCTATTTCTTATTTATTTACTTTTTCCAAAAATACAAGGAAACAGTAAAACTAAACCCTGTGAAAACAAACCAGCTTATTTCATTCTGGCCTGGGACTTTGGCCTTTGAAGCCTCCCAGCTGGAGGGGAGAAGCCCAGAAAGGGAACCCCCTCTTGGATGAGGCTGAGCTGTCATTAAGGTTACTCCAGGACCCGGCGGGGTCCCACCCACCTGGTGGAAAGCCTTCGTCCACTCTTGCCAGGTTCAGAAAAGGAAGGCCTGGCCCTG
>NW_012106964.1:444296-484351 GCF_000951045.1 Mandrillus leucophaeus | reverse complement strand
CTCATGAGTTTGCTGAAGCAAACGCCAGGCCCAGCTGCACTGTCTTCCCACTTTCCACATGTGGAGACTGAGGCCAAGGGAGGTGAAGAAATGGCTCACCTCATGTTCCACACTGGAGCGGGGTGGGCTGAGGGCATGGCCGGGGTCCTGAGAGCAGGGGTCCATAGAAGATGGGAAGCAGAGATGAGGGCTGACGGTGGCACCCAACCGCCTGGCCACAGCTCTCAATGTCAAGGTCAGACATGGCTTTCCGCAGGAGCATTCCAGGTCTCTGGGGTTGTGGCAGGCCCCTCACCCTGGGTGCCCTGTATTCCGGGCCCGCCTCCTCGACGAAGTGCGTGAGGGCTCCTGGTGGCAGATGCTGCCCCTGAGAGCTGGGCGGTCCTAGATAGAGGCAGGATGGCACAGCCAGGGAGAGGAGCGTGGGGACCACAGTGGAGGGGCGGCCACGGGCTCTCCGAGAGCGCTGGGATGGGAGGGATGGGCCTCTCATCTGCTATGGTCTGTGGAGGCTGCAGCCAGTTCAGCCAGGGCTTGGCCTGCCCCCTCTAGATCTGTGTGCTGTGTGCAGTCAGGTGGGCCTGGGCTTCCATCGGTGCTGGGTGACCGGAGCCGAGTCACTCAGCTCCTCAGAGCCTCAGTTTTCCCAACTCTAAAATGAGGCAGAACATCCGTTCTCTATCACTGTGTTGCAGGTTATCCCAAAGCTCATGGTTTGAAACAGCCAGCAAGCGTGGGCCGGGAGTCCAGCTCTGAGGCGGCTCTGGATCACTGTCTCTCGTGGGCTGTGCAGAGCCGTGGGACTGGGACCTCGGGCTTATCTGAAGACTCAGCTCAGGGGATTTGCTCCCAAACTCACTCGCATGGCTGTCGACTTAGCCCCTCGCCACCTGGGCTTGTCCACAGGGCTACCCCCCAGTGCAGCAGCTGGCACCACCCAGGATTCAAGAGACAGCCAGAGGTCATGGCCACGACAGAACCACAGGCTTTGCAACTGGATCTCAGGAGCCACATCACATCTTCTCTGCTCCCTCCATCCCTAGAATCCAGTCCCGAGTCACGCAATCCAGTCCACATCAGGGACAGGGGACTGTGCTGGGTATGAGCACGGGGGGCCACCCCTGAGGTACCCACTGTGGTGGCAGCAGCACCTACTGGGCAGAGCGGCCTTGAGAACTGAGAATCTGCAGCTCGGTACCCAGCCTCCCAGCGCTCGCGGCTCAGCGAGTGTGAGAGCCATCTCCGAGGAAGCGTGCTCCTCCTCCTGCTACATCACGGCTTAATTCCTCAATGTCGATGCCTCCCGTATCCCAGGCTCTCTCTGGTGTCGAGGGACACCCAGATGAATGAGATGTGGCCCCTGACCTGGAGAATCCCTCATTTAAAATGGGGCGTGGCAGGTGCTTTGATGTGGGGGAGGCAAAGGGGAGGTGTCCCGCAGCTGTGAGCAGCATCGCATGTGCCCGGGGGCCCCCGGGTGGGCATCCTCCCATCAGACCCCTCCAGTGAGCCCAGCTGCAATGGGACGATTAACCCGTGTTCAGCGCTACCGAGCCGTGAATCTCGGTGAGCGGGTGTGTGCTGCCTCTAAATGAGCCTTATGTAACAGGGATGCTGGAGCAGCTGGCGCCCGCACACAGCCCTTCTTTTAAAATAGATTGCTTGTCTTTATATAGCCCAATGATTCTTTCTTCTGGCTCTGCCGTCTTACAGAGGCGCTGATGTAGGTCAGATATTGCTCGGTGAGAATTAATTAATCTATAATTGTATTGAAGGAAGGGGAGAAAAACAAGTAGACGCTCAGGGCGCTATACGGGTCCGGGAATAAGCTTTGCAGAGGAAGTTTTAGGGAGAGCCGCAACCACTGGTCCCTCGGACTTGCTGGCCCTCGCCCTGCCCACCGCCTGCCCAGGGCCCCAGGGAGCAGGAGGCTTGGAGTCAGCTCTGAGCTCCGGAGGCTCTGCAGTCCCCAGCCCCAGCAGGGTGGTTACCACTTGGCCTGCTCTGGACCACCCGTGACAGGAGGCCTGGGCTCCTCTGTCACTGCCCGGGTCCTGTTCCCCACCAAGCTGTCCCCTCCCGTCTGCCCTACCCCTCCTCCCTCTCACCTCTGAACCCACCTGGCCAGGTGTTTCATCTATGGGGATGTCGTAAGACCACTGCTGACCTTCTGCTGCGCAAGCCCCAGGCCCGTTCCAGGCTCTCATCTCCCCCAGCTCCCCAGCTCCTTGTGGCCCAGAGCAGCCCCAGGTCTGCCATGTGCACATCTCAGACCTTCCGTCCGCCTTCTCACTGAAGTCCTACAAGCTGCCCCTGGGGCCACCTGGCCCAGGCTGGGAGAGATTTGCTCTTGGAGTCAGGTGCACTCTGGGAGGTTGAGGTCCAGGAAGTCCTGGCCTCTGAGTGGGGGGCCTGCTCTGGGGAGGCCCACACCTTTTCACAGGAGCAGGGCCGAGGGCGTGCTGGGGTGGAGGCACTGCCTCCTTTCTTGGTGAAAGACTGCCCACATTTGGCACTGAGATGCCCCTTTCCCAGCTTCTCACCTGAGCGCCATGGCCCTGGCACTCAGTCATTCAGCAGTCCCTGACTGGGCTCTGAGGATGTGTCACCAGGTGCCTGCTGGCTTCAGAGAGGGTCTGAAACCTTCTGTTACTACTCAAAGCACCAGTCAATCCAGGCTGAGTGTGGGGGTCTCAGGGGCAACAGCAGGGAAATGTCCACACTGAACAAGGACCAGGGCTGGGTCTGTGTCTCCCAGCGAGGCCCTCGGGTTGCCAGTGCCAGCGTTCCCAGGGACCTAGGGGCATGTGTTGAAGGCCCGTCCTCCGGGCCCACTGCAAAACTTCCGTGCCCAGCACAAAGCGCGGGGACCCGGCTCACAATGCGGGACCCTGGGATTCTCGGGAGCTGAGGTGAGTGCTCCTGATTCCGGCAGGGGGTTCTGGTTCCCGCAGCTTTGATGAGACCCAGGGCCCAGCGTCACCCCTGAGCCACAGAGGCAGGCCCTCTGGGAGTGAGTCGGATGCCAGAGGCTCAGGGGTCACCTCGTGTTTTTCCAGTGCAGCTCGGGCTGGGGGCCGTGGGACTGTGTCCTGGCTGGTGAGATGTGGCCAACCCCCAGGACTGCCCCAAGTGGAGTGTGGACCCACAGAGGAGCCTCCCCAGGCTTCTGTCTCCTCCTCAAGACCCAGGCCTGGCCCCTAGCAGGACGCAAAGGCAGAGACCCCTCCCTCCCCTCCCCTGGTGTCTGGCCAGGTCTTGTCCCTCCCCTGGTGTCTGGCCAGGTCTTGTCCCTCCCCTGGTGTCTGGCCAGGTCTTGTTCCTCCCCTGGTGTCTGGCCAGGTCTCGTTCCTTCCCTGGGTTGCTGATCCCGGGGAATGCTCCTGCTTCTGGGGACACTTGTTGCCTTGTCTTACACAGAACCCCAAATCCAAAGATCTTATGAGAGACACAAGCTCATTGCCACGGTGGGTTGTGGTGGGTTGAGGCAGGAGGCATGGCTGGCACCAGCTGTGTGCTGCTGGCCAAGGCCTCACCGGGGTCTGCTTCAGCGCCCGAAGCTTCACCCTCAGACACACCTCTTGGTGAGAAGACAGTTCCTGAAGGCCCCATGGGATGTGGGTCCCAAATAGACCAGGGCGGCCTCCCTCCTGCAGGAGGCCTGTGCAGGCCCAGTGGAGTTGTTTCCTTAGCAACTCAGCACCTCAGAGCTGCTCATCCTCCTTTAACAAGTGGGGAAACTGAGGCTTGGGAGTGAGAATTGCCCCAAGGCCTCATGGCTGGAAGGTGACAGAGCTGGGGTGGGACCCCACCTTCGGACATGAAGTCTGGTTCCCTCCTCTGCAAAGGGGCGTGGTGTCAACTGCTGTCTGTACAGAAGTGGAGGCCACGGGGCCGGCGGGGACTCAGATGAGGGGCTGTGCTGGCAGGTGGGAGGGTCCAGGTGAGGGGATGCACTGGCTGGTGGGGGGGCACTCAGGTGAGGGGAGGCACTGACCAGGGGATTAACGACTCAGGTGAGGGGATGCCTTGACCTGGGGGGTAGGGACCCAGATGAGGAGATACACTGGCCTAGGGTGGGGCCCAGGTGAAGGGAGGCACTGGTCGGGGCTGGGGGGTACTCAGATGAGGGGATGCACTGGCTGGTGGGGGTGCCCAGGTGAGGGGATGCACTGGCTTGTGGGGGTGCCCAGGTAAGGGGGTGCACTGGCCGGCGCTGGGGGGTACTCAGATGAGGAGATGCACTGGATGGGGGGTACTCAGGTGAGGAGATGCACTGGATGGGGGGACTCAGGCGAGCGGCTGCCCAGGCCTTCACACTTGGGGAGTGGCTGTTCCTTGGCCGCGTGGAATTCTTGTGTGGAATCAGCCGTAAGTGCTCCTGTAGCATCTTGGACCCTGCGAGGGAATGTTTTTATCCAGAACAAATCGAGAGGCTCCCCACCACGTTCACTTCCCCCCTTTCAGCCTCAGTTTCCCTCCCCGTAAAACGGGGCTGTTGGAGGGACGAGGGAGACCTGGACCCGGAGCAGTGGTGGCTGCCTGCACTGCCTTCTCTGCGTGCACCTCCTCTCTGGAGGCCGGGCCCTGGGTCCTGCCTTCCTCCTCCTCCTCCCTCCTCCAACAGGGAGACTCTGCAGCGCAGGCTGTGCCTCCTTCCAGGAGTTTCTTTCTTGTTCACTGTCGTACAAACGTCAGGGAAGAATTTAAATGAGGGAAACCGCCTCAGACAGCGTGTTCTGGCAGGATTTCAGGACACTTGTAATTAGGGGTGCAGCGAGCAAGGACCATCCTCACAGCGAAGGCAGGGCTGGCGCCGGCGGGCAGGGCGGTGCTGGGGTGCGGGCCCGAGCTGCCCTCCGCTGCCTCTGCTTCCTCCCAGTGCCACCATGACCCCAGCCTCCGGTCTGTGGCCGAGCTGCCCCTCTGAGCTCTGGAGCGGAAGTGGAGGTCTGATGGAGGGGGCTGGACACGCAGTCCACTCAGACCCTGCCCATCGCTCGCCCCTCCCTGACCCCTCCAGACCCCCGTCGAGGTCTCTTTAGGCAGCCCTGCTAGTGGGGGCCGCCTGTGCGCAGCATTGGCCATGGCCTTTGCTCGGCCGATCTGAACTCTGGAGCCCCTCCCACCTGCTCTGGAGCCATCATCCGCGCCTGGGCCCCTGGCCCTCCAGTGACAGTGGCTGTCTCTTCGTCACTGGAGGCTGCCTGTTCCCCCCAGGCCCAGGGGCTGCCTCAGAGGGGCATGGAGACCCAGCTTCGGAAACCCTGGGGGCCAGGAATGGGAAGGGGTAGGCCGGGAAAGGGATGTGGACATCTGTTTGGCGCTTACTGCATGCTGCCCTGTGCTTGGTGTGCATGGTTTCATTAACCTCCAGTCCTGGGCATGGCTCCTAGTCACCCATCTTACAGGGGAGACAATGGGGGCCCAGAGAGTCTTCCAGTACTGGTCCCAGTCACCCATCTTACAGGGGAGAAAACAGAGACCCGGAGAGGCTTTTGGTACTGGTCCCAGTCACCCATCTTACAGGGGAGAAAACAGAGACCGGGAGAGGCTTTTGGTACTGGTCCCGGTCACCCATCTTACAGGGGAGAAAACGGGGGCCCAGAGAGGCTTCCAGTACTGGTCCCAGTCACCCACGTTACAGAGGAGAAAACGGAGACCCAGAGAGTCTTCCAGTACTGGTCCCAGTCACCCATCTTACAGGGGAGACAACAGAGACCCAGAGAGGCTTCCGGTACTGGTCCCAGTCACCCATCTTATAGGGGAGACAACGGAGACCCAGAGAGTCTTCCAGTACTGGTCCCAGTCACCCATCTTACAGAGGAGAAAACAGAGACCCAGAGAGGCTTCCGGTACTGGTCCCAGTCACCCATCTTATAGGGGAGACAACAGAGACCCAGAGAGGCTTCCGGTACTGGTCCCAGTCACCCGAGACCCAGAGAGGCTTTCGGTACTGGTCCAAGGACACTCGGGAGGCTGGGCAGGGTGGAAGGTCACTGATTAAGTGCCTCTGTGTGCGAGGTTCTTCTGCTCTGGTTCCTCGTTGGAGTCTGGCTCTGTCCCGGAGCTCGGGCATGGAGCTTGCTGTCTTCCTCCAGTGCTCGCAGGGGCTGGTGAGTTTTGTGGTTTTGCAGCCACCCCAGCTCCCCCCAGCCACGGGGGTCTCTCTGACACCCCAGGGCCCCGGCACTAGCCTCAGTCTCGAGGGGCTCATGGTCTAGAGTGGATGACTGGCTGCCACAACACCCTGTGGGCCTCGCTGTCAGGGAGGAGCCCAGGGTTCTAGGGTGTTCGTGGAGTGAAAAAGAGGGCCTGGCAGGCTGCCTGGAGGAGGTGAGCTCTGAGCAGTCCTGGAAGGCCACGGGGACTGTGGGTGGAATATTTATGGGTGTCGCAGGGAGTGGGGAAAAGGAAGGCGGCAGAGAGCCCATGTTGGGACCTGACCGGGGCTCCACCGCAGCAATTACGAGCAGCCGGGATTGGAATTCTGGATGGTCGCATTCCAAAATCCCCCAGGTGCAGCGGCCCCACCTTCCAAAAGAGGAAATGCAGAGTTCGAGAAGGGCCGGGATTTGTCCAATTAGGGACAGATCTGACCTGAGTTACGATCTGAGTTGAGGCTCAAGGCTCTCCCTTGTGAAAATTAAATGAGATTTAAACCAACTCAGCCTTAAAAAAGCAAAAACAACACCCCACCCCCACACTGCCCCTGAGCGGTCTCCAGCCCCGTTAGGGAGAGTGAGAGAGCAGGGGTCCGCCAGCGAGGAGATGGGGCTCCGTGAATGTAATTAATCACTTTTCAATTAGTATTCAGGAGCTTTTGTCTGAGGACTTGAAGCAGGTTAGTTCCAGATTGCAGCGCCAGGGTTTTCGGATGCATTTTTATAAATGTTGTGAGCCGAAATAGAACGCTCAGAGCTGAGCAGGCAGCCCCAACCAAAGGGAACAGAGACGAAGCCCCACAATAAGAGAAGTGATTGGGAACGGGGGCGTCTTGCCTGACACTCTGCAAATTCCTGAGCCGCAGTGCAGGAAGGGCTGGGCCTGCAGCCTGCGAAGACTCGGGGATTCAGTCGGTGCTGCATAAACGCTCCTGGAGTGCTGAATGCTCCCCGCAGGGACGTGGGTAGGGTATATTCTTGGCGGCTCTCAGGGAAGGTTTGGGATTTCGGAAAGGCTGTTCTAAGGGTGCGGGAGCAGGTAGTCCCTGGCTCTCAACCACATTCCAGGAACTGTGTGGGGTGACAGGGACCACATCTCTTAAATCTCGAAGGACGGAAGGTCCCGTGAGTACCAGAGACGCAGGTCCTGCTCTCCCATTTCACAGATGGCAGGCTCAGGGCACCCTTCAGGGAGGGAGAGTTGGTCCTCGGTGAGAAAGAGCATCCTGTGAGTGCCGGACAGTGGGTCTGGCTGGAGGACGAGTGCCTGCCGGGAATCGGGGGCCACACATATTCCACTCTATCCAGCTGGCTGTGAGATCCTGGGGACCTCCCCTGGCCTCTCTGGGCCTGGGCCTGTAACATGGGAGTAGCTCGGGGTCCCTGGTAGCACCAGAGCCAGAGCAGGTGCGGGAATGTGCCCATAGCTTTGCCCTGCAGAGTGAGCTCCCTGTGTCCAGGCGTCCCTGCAGGTGCTAGGTGACACTCTGCTGTTGGAGGGGACAGAAGCACTGCCCGGGTGGCACTCTGCTGTTGGAGGGGACAGAAGCACTGCCCGGGTGGCACTCTGGGCCAGGTCGTGTCAAGAATCCCTCTCTCTTCTGAGACTCAGCTTCTCCAGGCAAGATGCAAAAATACAAACAAACAAGATGCACCCTCCACCCTGACCGCTGCCGATGGCTTCTCCACCTGCAGCCACCCCAGCTCCCCCCAGCCACGGAGGTCTCTCTGACACCCCAGGGCCCCGGCACCAGGCTGGGGCTATTTCTGTTCTTTTCCAGCTGGGCCTGTGAGCTCAGGGGATGATGGCCGTGGGGGATGTCATGGACTAAATTGTGTTCCCCAAGTTCACATGTTGAAATCCCAGCTCCCCTTAACTCAGAATGTGATGTTATTTGGAAATAGGGTCATTGCAGATGTAATGAGTTCGGGTGAGGTCACTAGGGCGGGCTCTAACCTAGTGTGACTGTGTTTGTATAAAAAAGGGCAATCTGGGGACAGGCATGTCCATAGAGAGATGCCATGGGGAGATGGAGGCAGAGGTAGGGGTGAGGCTTCCACAAGCTACCGAGTGACAAAGATGGCCTGCAAGGCCCAGAAGCCAGAGCGGGGGCCTGGGACAGTGTCCCTCATGGCCCCAAAGGAAGCGGCTAACCCCTGCTTAAGCCTCATTCTCGGACTTTCAGCCCCAGGGCTTTAATCAGCTTTCTTGCCTGAGCCTCCCATTGTGGGCCACTTGGTTACAGTGGCCCCAGGAGACGAAGGCAGCTAGGTGTGCAGGCCCCGGGGTCCCAGTGGGCAGACACTGGGGACAGCTTCCCAGCAGGGGGGTGGGGAAGCAGGGACTGAGGGACAGTTTCCCAGCAGGGGCGTGGGGAAGCAGGCACTTCCTGCAGGAAGGGTTTTGGTCTGGGCACCCCGGCCTGGGGCCAGCGCTGAGAAGCAGGCAGCAGAGGGGCCAACCCAGGCTGCACTGTTGGCCTCTGGGGCGAGGGAGGGGGCAGCACCCACGGAGTCCAGACTTCCGGGCACTCGGGCTCCTCCCTTAGGGCACACGTGACCCCCGACAAAGGATCCTGGTGAGTCCCTGTGTGAGTTGCAGCCTGGGCTGCCTGCGGAGTAACACGGGCCAGGGGTTTTACAGCAGCGGCGTGCTTCTCAGCCTGGTCAGCTCTGTCTCTCTATTTTGGGAGTGCCCAGGCCCCTGCAGCGAAGGGCCCATCGATCCCTTGTCTCCGAGTTATTTGTGCATTTGTATTCTCAAGATGGAGTTCGACCTTTCGGTTTAACAGCTCATTTAATCAATCACCGCTGCAGAAGATCTGACAAGTTCTCTGTGGCGCTAGCCGGGACGCCAGGGCCGGACGCTTCTCCTGCCTTCCTTGCCGGAGCTCCAAGTCTGACTTTCCACGTTAATTTCCTCATTACCAGGAATTAGTTTGTAAACAGCGGAGGAAACTTCAAGGTCTTTGTCTTCTTAAGGACACTCGTTATTCCCCATCGAAATTCAGAGCAGGGATTTGGACAGTGTCCCAACGCTGAATACTCACCAGCGTCACGATTATCAATTCTTTTATAAATAACTCGATCTTCATCATGGCCGCGTATTATTTATGATAACTGTTATATTATTTAGATGCCATCGGCTCCGTGTTAATTACAGCTGCTGGCAGGGTTGTCGGCTGCAGGGAAAGGTGGTCTCTTCTGTCTGGGATCAAGGTGATTCCAGCCCTGAAGTCCTTTCTCCTCTGTCCTTCCCATAGTTCCTTGCCCGGTTTTGGGGGTTCCCAAGCAGCAGCCAGCCAGTTAACATCGTGCAGCAAATAGAGGGTCTCCTAACTGACGGTGTCATGAGGGTCTCTCTCTGCTGTCCAGGGCTGGCCCGGGGCTCACAACCCTGAAATTCCTGCGATGCAAGACAGCAGACGCAGGTGGGTGAAGCTGGACTGAGCTCTTGCTGTGAGGACAGCTGTCTGTGTCCATGGAGGCCCAGCCTCCAGGTTGGTGTGTGAGTCTCCTTGACAGCCCTGTTGGGGGGAGCCTCGCCCATCACCATCGTGAGTGGGTCGCAGCTGGCCGCCTAGCACCACCTCCTTCCCCCGAGCCATCCTCCAAAGAGCTACCAGGAACCCGGTAAGACCACACTGTCCAGGGAGCCGGCCACGAGCACACGTGAACACGTCAGTTGAAATGGAAACTAATTTGTTTTAAATTCACTAACAGAGGAGACGGCTGGGAAGCCGGGTTTGTACCCGGTGCCATCTTTCTCCTCGAGAGCCTGGTCCGGCCCGGGGGCTTGTCTTTTGTCATTTTCTTCAATAGCAGCTGCGGCCCCGTGAGGTGAGGCCTCGTGTGAGTCGCCGCTATTGGGCTGTGTACAGGGTAACACCGCCTGGACGGCTTACGCGGCAGCAACATGCTTCTCAGGGCCCTGGAGCTGGCAAGTCCAGGGTCACGGCACTGGCAGGGCTGGTTCCTCCTGGGGCCTCTCTCCTTGGCGTGTGGACTGCGTCTTCTCCATGAGTCCTCACACGGTCGTCTCTGTGTGTGTGTCCTCGTCTCCTGTCCTTCTGAGGACCTTGGTCGGATTGGGTTAGGCCCCCCTAACCCCTGTATGACCTCATTTTAACCTAAGCACCTCTGCGAAGACCCCAGCTCCAAATGCGGTCCCATCCTGAGGGACTGGGGAGGAGGCTGCAGCCTCAGAGTTTGTTAAGCATTGTGGGCACAGCTGCCCCCAGCAGTCATGCTGCCCGTTACGGGTGGAGGGTGGTCTCAGGAAGAGAAGTGACCAGGGCTGGTGAGTTAGGAGGCAGTAACTGGATGCAGGTGCAGTTTCCAGTGAACCCAGACCCCATGCTCTAGGCCTCAGTTTCGTCACCTACAACAAGGGCACATTATTCCCTCTTTCCCCTGCCCTTTGGGATTCGATAAGTGATTCACTCAGTTTCTCAAAGGTATTCTCCTCCGCTCCCTCGCTCACTCCCTTAGTGTATGTGGAGCCCCCCACTGATGTGCAGGCATTGCCCTGGGCCCAGGGACCCCTGGGGTGGGCAGGGAGGGCTCCAGCCCTTTTGAGTTTACTGACCGGCAGATGCGGCAAATGGGTCAACAGCGGCTCAGGAGAGTGGACAGTGCCAGACAGCCTCGTCCTCACAGACACAGGGACACAGCATGGGAGACGGCTTCCTGGAGGAGGCGTCCTCCGTGGGGACCAGAGCAGTGTGTCTGGAACTCAGGCCTCTCTTTGTGGGAGGAAGGTGGAGTGCTGCCGGCTGCTCTGGGCCCAAGGCAAGGACTCACCCCGGGAATGCAGGGGCGTCCTGAGAAGAGCGTGGCCCGTCCAGCCTGTGGGTGCCCCAGCTGGGTATGCTGTGCGGTGGCCGCAGGTCAGCTGGCCTTCCCGGGGAGGATCTGAGCAGGCCTCTTCTCCCCCACAGAGCCTCCACCCTCGCCCTCCTGAGTCACCTGATGAATTTGCATGTATTGTTCCTGATGAACCTTGATTGTTCCGGAGCCACGTTTTGAATCACAATGATATGCACCCAGCTCGGCCTCTAACTGAAGAATCCCCGCCAAGATCCCCCCTGGCGTCCCCAGCCAGCGTCCGGCCCCTCCGCCGCCTCTAATTCCTCGTTATCAGGTGGCCCTGATATCTCTATCTCTGCTTCTATCTCTGCTCCTCCTCCCTCACTGTGTGCCCTCTGGTGTGCCCTCTGTGGGTGCCCTCTGTGGGTGCTGGGAGCTTGCCAGCCTTTGATGGCCCTGGAAACGTGGAGGGATTCGATTGCAGAGGGCGACACCTGGGCGTCCCCCTGATGGTGGGCGTCTGCCACCCCAGCAGGCCATATGCCTGTTCTGGAAGCTTCCCGGGCTCCATATGGAGAGGAAGGCTGTGAAGAAGAGTGGCCAGGACAGTGGGGAGGGTGGCTAGTGCTTCCCGAGACACTGGCGAGAAAACCCAGGCTTAGGGAAGCCCGGCAACCAGCTTACCCCAGGCTCTGGCCATGGGGATTGTGCCCCTCACCCTCACTGTGTGCTCCAGAGAGGGCTAAATCAGGGGTGCTCATCCCTACCCCAGAAAGGGACTGCATGCGGCTCGGGCCTGGTGCTGTCAGGTGAGAAAGGCTACGGGGGCTGCAGCCACAGGAGGGTTTGGAGAAGAGGCCGCTGTGTCTCTCCCCAGCTCCAGTGCCCTCCATGACTCTCCATTGCCACCAGGCCATTTGCACTCCCTGGTCAGCACCCCAGGGCCTGTCGCCCAGGCTCCTCTGCCCCATGGCACCTCTACCTCAGATGCTGAATGGGATTCATGTCTGCTGAACCCATCCCCCCGGACCCTCAGGCACAGATGCTACTACCCCCATTTTATAGGGGAGGTCTCAGGTGGACCTCCAGCTGGCATGGGACGAGGGCCAGTGGCAGCTCTGGAGAGTGGACAGTGCCAGACAGCCTCGTCCTCGCAGATGCAGGGACACAGCACCGGTGAGGGCTTCCTGGAAGAGGCATCCTTTGTCGGGATTGGAGAACTGTGTCTGGACCCAGGCCGCAGGGTTGGACATGAGGGGTTGGCAGACAGCGGAGGTGTGGACATGTCCAGGGAGACATCACACCCAGACTGATGCAGGGCTCCCAGTGGATGATAGTGCTTTGCCTGCCCAGGCCCAGGCCCCTCTCATCTGCGGCCCTTCATCAGGGTCCCTGCCCTCCCTGGACAGAGGGCCTGCAGGATGGAGAGGGGACACCTGGGCCTGCATGTGGCACTGTCTTTCCTGGGGTGCACGGCCCAAGCGAGTCACTTGTGGGCTTACCTGTAGCCAGCCATGGTGGTCCTGGAGGGAGGGGACAGCCCTCCATTGAGGACCTACAACAGTTTTTGATGTCCCCCTCTCTCGAGGGGCTGCCAAGGGGCTCGATGGAGACTTCCGTGGTGAGACATGTGTGGCGTGGTGGCCCTCAGAGCCCTTTCCCCTCAAGGGAGCCCTGTCCACTGGAGAACAGTCCCCATCCCCCTGTTGCCAGGTGCTGATCACATGCCAGGGGCACTGAGCTAAACAAGGTGTGGCTTGTCACCAGGGAGCCTGCTGCGTGGCCAGCAGGGCATAGCGGAGGGCTCTCCTCCTCCAGGAAGCCGTACCGGCCATGCTGGCACACATCCCTTTCTCCTGGATCTCCCATAGCTCTCAGGCCTGGCCTGGGTGCTGGTTACAGGGCACTGGCATGTGGACACCTAGTGAGACTGGCCACACCCTCTCCATTCATGTCCTCCAGATGCTTCATGGGTCTGGGCTCTTGAGTGCAAACAACAGAAAACCCTTCTCTGTGTAGAAAGGGAAGGAGATGGCAGCTCTGATTAGCTTGAGGAATGGAGGGGAGCCTGAAGGAGAGACCCTAGAAAGGGCAGAGCGCCCCTGAACTGTGGCAGCAGGAACCCAGCAGCTGCTCAGGCCCCCGGGCATGAATTGGCTCCCCTCTCCCTCTATGTTGAGGGTGTCTGGAGAGGGCATCTCACCGGCAGAACGGGGCAGCAGTGCCGGTCTCCTCTCCAGGGAGGGTGGGGACCTTGAGGAAGGGCCCGCCGAGGAGAGGGGCCTTGGACTACGTGGGCAAAGCACCATCCGTCGGGATCACTGTGTCTGTCTGGGTGTGTTCTCTCCTGGGGCCTGTCCGAGCCACCACTATCTGACCTGATTCAGCCCTGCGGCTGGAAGGTACCACGCAGGGCCGCTAAGAACCCCAGAGGCCTCTGGCTACCTGCCAGCTCACATGTGGGCGGGCGCTGTGGGCTCCCCATGGGCCCCCAGCTTCCCCGCAATGGACTTTCTAAGGCTCAGCAAATCCGCCAGCAGCGGGGGGCAGTGGGGCTGTGTCTCCCTTCCCACCTGCCTGCTCTGGGGGGCCTTGGGCTGGCTAAGGGGCAGGCACCCACGCCTCTTTCCCACGGACCCCCGGTGCTTCCCTTCGCCGCTGACCCTGGAAGTTCATTTAGGTTTTACTTGTAATTTGCATGAGTACATTCGCGTGCTAAAGTCACAGTGGGCGGATTCTCTCTTTAAATTGTGCGAAGTACGTATCTTAAGTTACCACCTTAAGCCTTTTTACGTGTACAGAGTGGTAGGTAGTGCCCAGCACACCATCATCACTGTGCCACCGCCTCCACCATCCAGACGCTTCTCATCTTGTAAAACTGAGACTTTGCCCCGCTCAACACCAACTCTCTGTTCCCCCACCGCCAGCCCGGGTCCCCCCGTGCTCCTCTGTCTCTATTGACTTTGACAACTCTAGGAGGCCTCGTTGACGGGAATCACACTGCATTTGTCTGTGTGTCTGGCTTATGTCACTCAGCACAGTGTCCTCCCGGTTCGTGCAAGTCAGCACAGGGTCAGACTTCCCCTTTTCGAAGGTCGAGTGACGCTCGCCGTCCGCGTTTCCACATTTTGCTGATCCCTTTGCGTGTGGATGGAGACCCGGGTTGCTTCCCGCTTTGGCGGTTGCAAATCGTGTGCCGTGAACGTTGTCTGAGTCTCTGCTTCCCATGCTTTTGGGCGTTTATCCAGAAGTGGGACTGCCGGGGCCTGTGGCAGTTCTGTGTTGAACGTTTTTGAGGAGCTGCCATGCTGTTTTCTACAGTGGCTGCACCATTTTTCATTCCAACCGGCAGTGCACAAGCCTTCTAATTTCTCCACATCCTCGCCGACACTTGCTACTGTCTGTTTTTTGTTGGTAGCCGTCCCCGTGGGTGTGAGTGGCGTCTCACTGTGGTTCGATCTGCATTTCCCTGTGCTTAGTGATGTCGGGTGTCTTCCCACCTGCACACTGGCCACGTGTGCATCTCTCTGGAGAAAGGTCTAGTCAAGTCCTTTGTCCCTTTCTAAACTGTGTCTGTCGTTTCCCTGTTGGGCTGTCTGCCAGGTTCCCTTTGGTCTTTCTCTTTAAGGTGAGCTGGGGTGCAGGGGTGGGCCCAGGGGCCCTGCCCACGTGGTGGCAGTGGTTGTGGTAGGCCGGCGTGATGGTGGGGAAGATGACACTGTGGCCGTGGTAAGAGTAGGGGGAGGGGTGACTCAGGTGGCAGCACTGATAATGAGGATGGTGGGGACGGTGATGAGGTGACGAGGTGACAGCAAGGGGTCTGCCATTGATCCAAGTGTGTCCACCTGTTCCCTGGCCCTATGGAAGCTTTGCATGTGTTGTGGGAGGATTAAGGGCCCTGCAGCTGTGATCTAGTCAGGGGGACGGCGACAAGCTGGGCAGGGCAGAGGGAGGATGGATTTATTGAGCAATGGGCTGGACAAGCTGACTCCTCTAGCTTCAGAGGAAATTATAGACTATCCATCAAGTGTGACTACTGACTGAGGCTGAGACCAAGGCTGACATCCTTCCCACCTGTGTTTGACATTAAGAAACCATCTGGCCGCTGGGATTTGCATAAATCTCTGAGGGGCTGGGGGCTGGGACTTAAACATCAGAAGGGAACTCTGGGAGAGGGGACAGCTGCTCCCGGGCAGGAGCCCAGCCTCTGGGGCCCTGGTCCCACTCACTCACCCTTCTCACCGGTGGTGGCCAAGGTGGAGAGGCTGCTGCTGGCCTGAGGCCAGGCCATCTAGAAATAGCACAGTTGGTTCCGGGCAGGGTCTCCGCTGGGGAAAGGAGTCGCCCACGGGGTGGAAGCCAGGGCTGGGACCCTGTCTGTCTTTGTTTGCCTTGGGGCCCAACAGTTTGACAGGCCCCCCTGGGCATGGAGGCCAGGAAGGTGCCTCCGCCCTCAGAACCCACAGTCTGATGGGGAAGGCAGACCTGTGTCCTGTAGGTGCGCTTGAAAATGGGGATGCCCCCACATGGACTGCAGCACAGGGCTGGGCCACTGTGGGGCTCTGGGCACGAGGCAGAGCAGGGGCGCCTGGGGCGAGTGGTGGGCACTGCTCGCCGCCAGCCTCTCTCTTGCCTCCTGCCCGCTCCCACCGCCTGCCTGGCATCTCGGCTCCCACCACCTGCTTCCCTATGGCCTGCCTTGGTGAAGCCCTCACCCCACCCCACACTGTCTCCTTTCCTGGGCAGGATCTCTTCATTCGACCCCATCCATTCCTTAATGTAAGCATCCCATTGGCATCTGTGGCCCCTAGTAGGTGAGGGTAGGTGCCCAGTCTGCTCCTCACTCTGCCCCAGCTCCTGGCACATGGCTGTTACAAATGCACATCTTGGGGAGACAGGCATAGCTCAGAGATGAAGAGCACCCCTTGGGATGATGGAGAATGCAAGGTCGGGGGAGCCCAGAGGTCCCCTGCAGTCCGCTGAGTCTGTGAGGACCCCCAGGTCTTTTTGGTTTTGGAGATAGGGCCTCACTCTGTCTCTCAGGCTGGAGCGCAGTGCTGCATTCATGGATCACTACAGCCTCAAACTCTTGGGCTCAAGCAATCCCCCTACCTCAGCCTCCTGAGCAGCTGGGACTACAGGTGCATGCCACCATGTCCAGCTAATTTTTATTTTTTATTTTATGTAGAGAAGGAGTCTCACTGTGTTGCCCAGGCTGGTCTTGAACTCTTGAGCTCAAGCGATTCTCCCATCTCAGCCTCCCAAAGGATTGGGATTACAGGCGGGATCCCCCACACCTGGCCAAGAACCCACAGGTCTTGGCAGTCAGGATGTCCAGGTAGGGTCCTGGGGCAATGGCATGGGGAAGCTGTGGCCATTCCTGCAGATGGGGTACAGGGGAAGCCACCAGAGAGAAGCTGTGCAGGTCCCCGCCACCTGCCAGGGCACTGGAGAGGGCAGGGGCCAGCAGAGCCCTCCTGGTCCCCATGGATGGGCAGATCTTGCATCCCCAGCCCCCACTACATGCATTTACAACTTTAGAAAATGTGTGTCCGCCTCTCCAGTTGTGGGCTTCCGGCAAGCGGGGCCAGAGGTGTGTCCTGTTTGTATCTTCTTCCTCAGATCTAAGTCAAGCCCTGAGGAGAAGGTCAGCTCCCTCCAGCTGTGGAGTGATTGGATCCAGCAGAGCCTGTGGCCAGGGCTCTGGCCATCCCTCCGTCACACAGCGGGGGCCCTGTCTGCTCCACACCCTGCTGCGAGTTGGGCTCCATCTGGGGGCTCCATTGCCGCCACGGCGTGACATCACAATTCTGCCAGAATCGAAGGCGCCCTCTTCATTTCTGCCGCAGCTACCAACACAAGCAATGCGGCCACTTAATGAAGCATGAGGGAGCAATGGCTGCTATCGATCAGAGGGCTCCGAGGGCTCCGGGCTGCACTCGGCAGAAGAAAGTCAATTTTTCCCCTCAGTTGAGTTCCGCGCACTTGCACTGAGCGCTTACTATGACCAGGCCTGTGGGTGGTGTGTGGGGTGCAGGGCGAATCCAGCGGGGCCAGCCTGGGGCTGGGCTGGAATCCGAGGCTGCTTTTCCCGGTTCCTCACTCTCTGACCATGTAGTAAGGATGTACTGGCCTAGCGTCCTGCAGACTTTATCCCGCTCAATCCTCAACCCTCCCGTGGCGCTCCGGAAGCTTAAGGGATTTGCCCAAGATCAGCCAGTGAGAAAGCCGCACCCCAGAGTATCTGCCTCCAAGGCCCTGGGCTGAGCTGGCACAGGTGCCTTTATTGCAGCTTGGCCACATCCTGCTGGGAGTTGCCTTGCTTAGGTTAGGGAGTCCTGGATAGGGGTGGGTCAGCAGGGGCTAGGGGCATGGGCACCTGTGTCTGAGGGGACCTGGCTTTTCTTCATGCTAATGACAGCTGCTGACAGTGTGGGCACTGATGGAGCCAGTGCCATGTGCGGAGCCTGGCTGGGGTGGCTACATTCATGGCTCTCAACCGGTGGGCGCTGTTAGCTCCTACGTGGGGGACTGGGCACCCCCAGCTCTCACAGCCAGGAGTGGGTGGAGCTGAGCGCCAGGTGTGGCTGTGGCTCGTCCAGCTGGTAGGGCCAGGACGGGCGTGCATCTGTGTGCACAGGTCCTGGCTACCCCTGCATGCCTCTTCCTGATTAGGGAGGGGACAGGCAGTGGCAAGGACTGTTTTCCCTCATTTGCAGCCCCTGCACCCTCCCCAGTGCTCTGCCCTGCTCTGTCCGTCCGAGGTGGCCTCTGCAAAAACAGTTCTGGGGAAAAGTCAAATTCATGGATCAGAGGCCTGGCTGCTCCCCAAGGGTTTTCCCATCGGCTCCTCTGGGCACCCAGGAGGATGCCTCTGTCCATAAGGCAATTTGCCCCCAGTGACACCTACTGGGTGCAAGTTCTGGCTGAGTGCTGGGGCTGGTGGGAGCTCCTTTGGGTCACCCTAGTTGGAAACTGGAGATTCTCTGTGGCGACACAGCTGCAGCGGGAGTTCAGAAGCTACCCTGTGTTCACCTTGTGGGGTGCGCTCCCCTTCCACGACCTGAGAGACTCTGGAACACCACAGAGGTGGCTTTAGGGCAAGGGTTTGATGAGTCACCACAGGACCCTGTGAGAAACTGCCTTCTCCGCTGCGCTGTTCTCCTCACGATCCCCTGTGTATGACATCACCCACTCATCCACACATTCCTCCAACTATTCATCCCTCACTCTATCCACCTGTCCATCCTTAGTCCATTCATCCTCCATCCTTCATCTCCATCTCTCTTTCATTCATCTATCCTCCATCCATCTGTCAATTCATCCACCTGTCCATCCATCCATCCTCCATCCTCCATCTCCATCTCTCTTTCATCCCTCATCCTTAATCCTCATCCATCCATCCATCCATCCATCCACCCACCCACCCATCCATCCCATTCATCCGTCCTTCATCCTCCGTCTTCATCTCTCTTTCATCCATCCCTCCTCCATCTGTCAATCCACCCATCCATCCACTGTTCATCCATCCTCCATCTCCATCTCTCTTTAATCCATCCCTCCTCCATCCATCAATCCATTCATCCATCCATCCTCCATCCATCTGTCAGTTCATCCACCCATCCATCCATCCATCCTCCATCCTTCATCTTCATCTCTCTTTCATTCATTCATCCACCATCCGTCAATCCATCCACCCATCCATCCTCCATCCATCAATTCATCCACCCGTCTATCCATCCTGCATCCTCCATTTCCATCTCTCTTTCATCCCTTCGTCCTTCATCCATCCATCCATCTAGCCATCCATCCCATTCATCCATCCTCCATCCCCCATCTTCATCTCTCTTTCATTCATCTATCCTCCATCCATCTGTCAATCCATCCCCTGTTCATCCATCCTCCATCATCCATCTCCATCTCTCTTTCATCCCTTCATCCTTCATCCATTCATCCATCTACCCATACATCCCGTCCATCCATCCTGCATCCTCCATCTTCATCTCTCTTTCATTCATCTATCCTCCATCCATCTGTCAATCCATCCTCTTTCATTCATCTATCCTCCATCCATCTGTCAATCCATCCATCCGTCTGTCCGTCAGTTCATCCACTCATCCATCCATCCATCCTTCTTCCATTCTCCATCTCTGTCTCTCTTTCATCCATCCCTCCTTCATCCATCTGTCAATCCATCTACCTGTCCATCCTCCGTCCATCCATCATCCAGCCTCTATCTCCTCTCTCTTTCATCCATCCCTCCTCCATCCATCTGTCAATCCATCCACCTGTCCATCCTCTGTCCATCCATCCTCCATCCTTCATCTCCATCTCTCTTTCATCCATCCCTCCTCCATTCATCTGTCAATCCATCCACCCATCCATCCTTCATCTATCCATCTTTCATCCTTAATCTTCATCTCTCTTTCATCCATTCATCCTTCATCCATTCGTCAGTTCATCCACCCATCCATCCTCTGCCCATCTATCCTCCATCTCCATCTCCCTTTCATCCACCCATTCTCCATCCATCCATGAATCCAGTCAATCCATCCACTCACCAATCCTCTATTCATTCATCCATCCTCTGTCCTCCATCTTCATCTCTCTTTCATCCACTCATCCTCCATCCATCCATCCATCTACTCATCCATCCATCCACCCATCCATCCTCTGTCCGTCCATCCTCCATCCCCCATCCCCCATCTTCATCTCTTTCACCCATTGATCCTCTGTTCATCTATCCATCCACCCATCTATCCTCTGTCCATCCATCCTCCATCCTCCATCTCCATCTCTCTTTCATTGCTCCATCATCTGTCCATCCATCTATCCATCCACCCACTCACTCATCCAACATTCATCTATTATCCATTGATCCATTTATCCATCCATCCATCCTCTATCCATTTACCCATTTTCCACACCTCACACAGAGAGTCCATTCACTACCCTTCACGTGTGACCAAGAGAGCAACTGTATAGACAGCACTGCACAGCTATCAAGGTGAGAGGAAGGGGGAAGGAGAATAATTCGTCCCTTTGGCCAAGGTTGGCCCCATAGCTTTCACCTTCTCTGTACTTGCACTTGGGGTTGGAGGAGAGAGCAGGGAACATAAGGCAGGAAGCAAAACTGCTGGGTGCCAGCAGCCAACTGGAGTGGGGTGTGTCAGTCTGTAACTGTGGCATTAATTCATCCACCTGACTCTGGGTCAGTGCCTGGGCCCAAGCCATTGTCAGGGTGCCTCTGGTCCAGAGGCACTGCTGGGTGGCCGTGGGCTGGTAGCTCAATCTCTCTGATTCTCCATTGTTTCTCTTATTAATTAGGTATAATTAGGACTGCATCATGGGGCCCCTAGAAGGTCACTTCTTCCCCAGGAGAGTCAGAAGAGGTGCAACATTGTGGCTTGCTGTTTCTTAGCCATCTTTTGTTACATCTTAAAAATTCATTCTGCATTCTTAATATAGCTATGTTTGTTCCAATCTAAACATAATGTTCTCAATCACTTACCATGTAAATTACCTCCTTTCCCAGTCTTGTATATTCAGATAGCCCCAGTAAGATGAACCAAGTCTCCCGGGGATCCGTATGCCCCTGTCCAGTGCACAGCTGAGGACAGCACTGGGGTGGGGGCACTGCCAGGCTCTCGGCAGTGCAGGATGAGTGAGGAGTGCTCAGGACCCAGGCGCTCTGTGCCCAGGGCAGGGTGGAGCCATGGTTACAAGTGAATGTGGATGCCGAACGCCAGCTGCAGGTTCAGATCTTGGCTCTATCACTACTGCAAACACGGATCTCTAATCACTGGCCCTTGCTGAGCCCTGGTGTTCTCATCTGTGCGGTGGGCTGAGAGCTGGTGTCTGCTCTGAGAGCTGTCATGAGGATCCCAGAGGTCATGGAGGGAAAGTGCTTAGAACAGTGGGGACACACAGCAAGTGCCAAATAAATGTTACCCAGCGTATTGCTCTGTGTTAGGAGCTCTCCTGTGGCCTGAGAGTGGGACACCTTGCTACTTTGTGGCCCAGTTTCCTTATTTTCCAAATTCTTATTAATGAGCTTGTCATTCATTCATTCACTCATTCATTCCCTCTGCCACATGATGGGGCTGCAGAGTTGGCCCCGACTGTGTCCGGAGGAGTCACAGAGGCCGCGGGGCACGGCAGGCAGGAGGAACAGTGGCTGCCCAGGCACAGACTGGGGAGAGCCGCTGAGAGGCCCCCTGGAAGCCTGTCTGAGAGAGCGCTGGGCCTGAGACGTCCTGGGAACGTCCGTTGGCGCCTCCTCTGCACCAGGTTACCGGCAGGAGCTGGGAGGCTGAGGTGACCCTCAGGGCCTCCTGGTCTCCCCATGGGCCGTGGCAGGGGCTTGTGTGAGCCCGAGCTGTCTGCAGGGGTCCCACACAGGGCATGCTTTGTGCTGAGCACGCAGGGGTCTGCCCCTCACCTTGAGTGGATCTCGGCTGAAGAGCACGCCCCTTGCCATGACCTGGGTCAGACGATCCTCAGAAAGTGGGGAGAGGAGGCCAGCAGCAGGGACATTTCCTGAGCTGAGAGCCCTGCAGTTACCGCCCCCTGACAGCCGCCCATCTACACACCAGGGCCTACTGACCAAAGTCAGGCCCGAGCAGCACAGCACACACCTGCTTCCCTGCAAATGGGCTGGGCTCCCAGATGGGCCTGCATCTCCCATGCTGACCCCTAAATACATGCTCTGGGCAGCGAGGGGCCGAGGAAGGCAGCAGAGGAGGCGGAAGCTCACAGGTCTGAGAGACCCCACTCAGTCCCACTCAGGGTGAAAATCAAGACAAAACAAGGTTTGGGCGCGGTGGCTCATGCCTGTAAGCCCAGCACTTTGGGAGGCCGAGGCGGGTGGATCACCTGAGGTCAGGAGTTTGCGACCAGCCTGACTAACATGATGAAACCCCAGCTTTACTAAATACAAAAATATTAGCTGGGTGTGGTGGCACATGCCTGTAATCTGAGCTACTTGGGAGGCTGAGATAGGAGAATCACTTGTACCTGGGAGGCGGAGGTTGCAGTGAGCCGAGATCGCGCCATTGCACTCTAGCCTGGGCAACAAGAGCAAAACTCTGTCTCAAAAAAAAGAAAAAAAATATGCAATGAACAGAAACAGCCACGATTCTTGATTACTAGGTGCTGGGCCAGTTTCTGGGTGGTCCCGGCGGAGGACCTGTTTGTTTCTGGGCGGTGCCGGCGGAGGGTCTGTTTGTTTCTGGGTGGTCCCGGCAGAGGACCTGTTTGTTTCTGGGCGGTGCCGGCGGAGGGTCTGTTTGTTTCTGGGTGGTCCCGGCGGAGGGCCTGGGTCTGGGCGGTGCCGGCGGAGGACCTGTTTCTGGGTGTGGGGAATGAACAGAATCAGGTGGTGCCTGGGCAACAGCAGATGGGTTCGGGTGGACTTGTGGTGTGAACGTGTTTAAAGCCTGTTTGTGGTGTGTCCTGGACTTGAAGACCAGGGCCCTTCCTCGTTTGGGAATTCCATCCTTCCCAAGAGGCCCCTCCTACTGCTGATAACTGCCAGGCTTCTAGGCTCAGGCTGGTCTGAGGGCCGAGCCCACGCTTGGCTTATGCTTCGTGCATTTTCCACGTGTGTGTGACCAGGAAGCCGCACAAGGCCTTCAGTCTGGGGACATGTCAGTCTTGTGTGAGGCCGTCGGAGGGAGACCAGCTGACTCAGGATGGGCCTGGGGAACCCACGGTCCCTGCAAGTCCCCCCAGGCTGAGTGGGTTGGGGGCCTATGGAGGTGTGAATGGTCCTGTGACCCCAGCCCCACTGTCTTCCCACTGGGACCATGGCCCTAGCTGCACAGCATGGTCAGGATCCGCACTGTCTTCCCACTGGGACAATGGCCCTAGCTGCACAGCGTGGTCAGGTTCCGCACCAGCCCTGGTTCCTCCTCCGTCAAGGCACCAAGTGCCCTGGGAATGGAGCTGCTGGCTGTGATTCAGGGCTGCATCTGCTAAATGGGCCAGGGGAAGGCTGCGGGCCAAGGTCAGAGCTGACACAGCTGAGTGTGTCTGAGACCAGCCCTGCCTGCTGGCTTCCCTCTAGCGCCCGTGTAACTGGACGCTGGAAACATGAAAACCTTGCCAGGTGGGAACAACAGGGAATCTCGGAGTCCCCAGATATTCATAGCTTACTAACAAATTGAGATAAGTTAATTTAAAACCAATAACAAATAGGTAAAAAGAACAGGAAGAAAACACGCATGGCCCCACAGCCGCGAGTCACTGTCACTCGCATTTGGGAGTCCCAGCCAACGTGCCTGTCAGCAGCTCAGGTGGACAGAGCCCCCTCATGCACTGCGTTTTGTGTTGTGAAACTGCCATTTGGCGATGGACATTGCACACGCATGCATATGTGTCTGTACACATCGTCCTTTTTAACAACGAGTGACTATTTCCCTGTCTAGATGCTTCACAAAGAAGCTGAAATTTGGAAAATCACCTGCGCCCTCTGAATGTGCACCCTGTCCTCTCTCCCTGGCACTAGCCATGGGTTCCCAGGCCCCACCCAGCCCTGGGCCCCCCCTTTGATGTGTAACTGGGGCTGGGGTGCAGAATTGTGCTCAGGCCCACAGGCAATGCAGTGGGCTTCCCTTCCACGACATCCCAACTACCAGCCTCTGGCTCTGAGCTGGGTGCTGGGATGGGCCCACTCTCCCAGGGCAGACCATCCCTCGGATTCTGCTGCTCACCCCAGGGCGCCTGAGGGTGGCAGGTCCCTGCTCAGCGGAGTGGGATGTAGCCCCCCAAGTCAGGAAGCCGAAGGGTCCAAGCTCACCGCTCCGTGACGCATAGGGCTGACAGTTTCGCTCCCCAGGCCCTGGGAGGACTTACCACTGGCTTCCTGACAGTGAAACTGGGCACAAAAGCACCGCTGCCGCCCCGAGGAGGCACATCCCACGGAAACACGGAGCCTTTCTCAGAGGGTCGCCTCCAGGTGTGGTCGGCGCCAACCCAAGGTTTTCCTGTCCTGGGGTTGTGGTTTATTGGGATGAGAGTGTACTGCTTCCCCCGGCAAGCAAGGAGCAGCAGTCGAGCTGGGGAGTGGAGGGGCCTGTGCTCCTGTGGGGGTGGAGGGGAAGAGCCCTGCAGCAGTGCATGATGGGAATTGCCATTTTCTCACGTGTCTCGCTTGACAGGGAAATGAGAGGAGCCAGGTGTGGAGCAGGAGATCCAAAACCACTCTACCTGCCACGCCAGCATGAGCAGGGTGGACGCTGTGGGCACCCTCTGCCTTCCAGCCATCCCTCTAGGGGGTTTAGTCAGCACCAGCTGGAGGGAAGGCAGGGGGAGGGCAGCTGCTCACAGGCTCCGGGCAGCAGGCGCGGCAGCCTCTCCGCTCACTGGTGAGAGGCCAAAGAAAGAAAGAAAGAAAACGCTGCAGTGCAGAGGAAAGGGAACGTGTCCTGAAGACAGGAGAACAGCAGAGCTCTGAGAAGGATTCACAACTGAAACAAACATCCCAGACCACAGTGCCCTTCCACGTGGCACACGGAATGCCGGCACTGCTGTCTCCATTGCAGCACTATTCACAACAGCAAAGACAGAATCCACCCGGGGCCCACAGCAGTGGATCGGATAAGGAAAATGTGGTCCATGTCCACCACGGAATACTCTACGGCCATGAAAAAGAACGAAATCATGGCCTTGGTAGCAATAGGGTTGCAGCCAGAGGCCATTGTCTTAAGTGAATTAAATCAGAAACAGAAAGCCAAATACCACCTGTTCTCACTTATAAGCAGGAGCTAAACGTTGGGTACACACGGACATAAAGATGGGATCCACAGACACCGAGGACTTCAAAGGTGGGGAGGGAGGGAGAGGGGCAAGGGTGGAAAAGCTGTGTTCACTGTTTGGATGATGGGTTCAATAGAATCCCAAACCCCAGCATCATGCAATATACCTGTGTAAGAAACCTGAATCTCAAACAAATAAACAAAAAATACTAAAAAGAAATGTTTGCTCCAAAGCAGGAGCAGTTGGCTAGAAGGGAACTGAGCGTGAAGGAAGCTGAGTGGGGCCTCAGGAGCTGTAGGAGTTCAAGTTCTAGGCAGTGGTGGACTGGACACCCACATGGGCAGCGGAGGGCAGCACAGCAGGGCAGAAGGTCATCCTTGGGGCATACAGGCACGCGGACCCTCCAGCTCCAGATGAGAGGGAGAGACCGAACGCCGGAGCTGCAGATGCAATCTGAGGTGACAGGTGGCCTTCAGGAGGATGCTGGAGCAGTGAATAGAAGGAAAAAGCCCCGTGTCTGGGAAGTGAGCACATCGGAGCCGCCCAGAGCCCCACACAGGTGCATGGGCAGGTGTGCCGGCCATGAAAGCTGCCCATGCCTCCAGAAACGTGCTGGCAAGGTATTCAAATTTTAAAGATAAATATAAAGAATTCCATAAGTATCTGGACAGAAAACACAAAACCACGTTCTGTACTAATGACCAGACCTCAGTTTGTCCTCAGTCTTCTCTGCAAAATGGAGTGGTCTGAGGAATGGCATGGAACATACGTGCGAGTGGTGAGGAGAGTGGGCAGTGTTGGCCGTGCATGGAGCCCGCAGTGGTTCTGGGGTTTGGGAGCAGCTAACCCCCACCGTGGCACGCATGCATTGGGAAACTGTTCCACCCTGCGCTGGGCTGGAATTAAATTGCTGAAGCAAACTGAAAGAAAAAGTCTGAACTGTCGATATCTGTCCGGTTTCTAAGCCTGTGACATCCTCCTGGCAGGGAGGGACCAAGGCTGTGGGCCTCTCCGCAGGTCTGCACCCAAGCCTTCCTCCTGGAAGAAGCGTCTGACTTGCCTGGGCCTGCAACGCGGCGTAAGATGGGGAGGGCCCTGGGTGAAACGCTTTCGGGGTGCACCTCTGGTCTCCAGGTTACCCTGCGAAAACACAAGTTCCTCCTGAAAAATACTCTGGCAGGAAGGGCTTGTCAAGGGATCCAATTAAATATAATTGCAACGATGCATTTATTTTCGTTAAAAAGCTAAGCCTAGAAAAACATTTTGAAAACTGTGAGTGTCGCTATCTCAGGGCAGCGGGACCGCGAGTGGTGAGCGCCTTCCCACTTCTCGGTGCTTGACTTTTGTTGATGTTGTTAATAGGGGCATGCTGCTATTTGCAGAAAAATGCTCGAGACAAAAAGAACATTGATCTTTTACTTGTCCATAATTTATTAATTCACTAGACATTTCGTGACCTCTTTTTTGCTTCCTGGAAGCCGCAGAATACAAAACAGGACAGAGGCTTTCTGGTGTGCCCAGGCAAGTACAGTAGAGTGGACTCGGGTGGCGTGAGCTCCCAGGGGACTGGGCAGTCCTGGGGGAGGCCGTGTTTACAGCATGTCCTGGAGCTGAGCAGGGAGCCTGGGAGGGGCAGTGAAGACCCGTCCTGACCCAACACACGGCAGCACTTGCCTTGAGTGTCCTACGCTTCCAAGGTTTACATTAGCAAGTCCCTGTGCCTCTTCAAGACTTCAAGTCTCCTCATGAGCCTTGGGTGCCAACTACTAACGGTGTGCAGGCCTTGGGAGGCCAGGCGAGAATGGAGGCGGAGGGCTTTGTTGCCTGCCAGGGGCTGCTGCTGTGCCAGCCCCTCCCATCCCACTGTACTTTGGGCAGAGCAAGCGTGGGAAGGTGCCCTGGACCCACCAAACTCAGACACAGCCCCTTTGCAGAAGCAGAGAACGTTGGACAGAAGGTCCAGGGAGCTGAGGGGTGCTTGTGGGCCTGACTGGCCTCAACAGGTGCTCCCTGGGGGCTGAGTGTGGGCAGCTGGGCGGATGGGGCTGCTGGCCCCTGCCCTGGAGGTTCCCTGTGTCTATGAGGCCAGCGTGAGGTTCCCGGTCTTGCCTGCTCTGTCCCAGCCTGAGCAGCTCTCGGTCCCTCCGACTCTGAGGGCCTGACTATGTGGCTGTGTGGAACTCCCAGGCTCTGCACGCCTGCCGGGGCCAGGTGTCCACCCTGGAGCAGGTGTGTGATGCCCATTACTTGTCTTTACATTCCTGAGGTCACAGGGTTGAGTGACTTCCCCACATCTCCAGGGTTCCCAGCTTCCTTTCACTTACCATCTGTGTCATAGATAGTGGGGAGGTCATGGCCTGGTGGTGGCTTCATAAACCTCAGTCCCTTCACACATGTGGCCTCACCATTGCCCTGGTCCTCTCAGATGGTCGCAGCCCTGGGGCTGTGTCAGCTGCTGGCCGTGGATGGAGAAGTGGCTCCAGCTGGACCATGGAGGACTTTGCCAGCCTGGCCAACAGCCCAGGGACTTCCCATGGGCTGAGGGAGCTGTAGACAGTTCAAGCTTCGGGGGGGTCCTGGACTCCTGTGCTGTCCCTTCCCCTGCGGCCGGAGGGACCTGCCTGCTATGTCACCTGGGCCTGGCTGTGTCCCTTCCCCTGCGACCGGAGGGACCTGCTTGCTATGTTGCCTGGGCCGGGCTGTGCAGCTGACTCCACAGTGGTATGAATTTAAACCACAGGAAAGTAAATAAAGGAAGGGAGGGAAAGAGGTCAGCACATTCACAGGTCGCTTGATTCGTGCAAGAATAAGGGAGTCAAGCAAGGGTGTTTGCTGGGGAACCAGAGGTCCGGAGAGTAGCTGTCGCCACCGAGAGTAGCTGTCGCCACCGAGAGTAGCTGTCGCCACCACGCTGCCCAGAGGGCCCTGGAAAGCAAGGAGCCGGCTCCTGAGAGGCTGGAGGGTGAGCAGCCTGCTGTGGGGAGAGCCGCGAGAGGGAGCAATGCCCTCCCAAGGCCGTTTCCCTGTGGACGTGGAGAGCGCAGCACCACGCATGGCACTCGGTGCTGCAGGCCGCGACTCTGGCTTGTGAAACTCACCGACATCTTGGGCGGATAGGGGGCAACCTTGTTCCCATTTCACAGATGAGGAAACTGAGGCTGGGTGGGACACGTGACTCCTATTCCTGTCACTACAAGGACAGAACGGAGGAGGCCTCCAGTCCTCGCCTACAGAGCCTTGCTTTCCTGCAGAGGTCTGCAAATCTCTCATCAACCTGATTCCTAAGGCTTCATGATCAAAAAGTGGCAAACGCGCTTCAGTAGGAGGCAGGCTCTGACGACTCACACCCGCCATGAGCTCCGACTGCTGTGAGGCAGGGGCACCGGCAGAGGTTGGCAAGGCTGGCATGATGCAGCGGCTTTCCTGGGCATGGGCGGGGGTCCTGGGGGACTGGGATCCACAGAGACAGAGGTGGATGGGTCAGTGCTGGCTCCCCCAGCCCTCGCCGGGAGCCTGTAAGGCTCTTCACCTTGCTGATGCCTCCCCAGCATCTGCAAAATGGGCCCGTTCATACAGGGGGGTTCAGGAGGGCTGAGCGAGGTGCAAGGCGTTACGAGTGACAGGGCTCCCGTCTGTCCGCTTTCCTGCACCTTCTGCTGCCAGCTGCTTGGTTTCTTGTGCGCCTCTTGGAGCGAGGGCCAAGGAGACGCCCCCTTGCCCTGCTGGGATTCGCTTCCGGCTTCTCATGGCCCGGCAGCTGCTCAGCCCTTGCTCTGGTGTCACTGGCCCTTTGCCTTGGCCTGGTTTCTCCTGAGACATGGGTCCTGCCGTGCCCCAGGGCTGGGTTCCGCACGCCTTGCTGGCTTCTCTCCATGACACAGCCCCTTTGCAGAAGCAGAGAACATCGGACAGAAGGTCCAGGGAGCTGAGGGGCGCTTGTGGGCCTGACTGGCCTCAACAGGTGCCCCTGTTGGATGTTTAGTTCTGTCCCCATGTACAAATAAAGCAGCAGAGGCCTCGAGAGGCCCAAGGTTGCCCAAGTAGAGAAAGGAGAGTGGGGATTCACACCGTGTGGTCCAGGGTTCTTGCTCCTAACCTTGGCACCCTGAAGTGACTGTTGGAAAGGTTGGAAAGGTGAGGCTCAGAGGCCACACACCTGGCTCGAGCAGCCTGGGGACCAGGTGCGTGGCCCTCTGCCTCCCTCTCTGCCGGGTCCCTGCTCTGGGGCTCTCCTGGGGCTCACTGAGGGCTGACACAGGGGACATCTCCCTGCCAGCAGATTTCTTTCACGTATGTCACCGCATATGGGGGGGCGGATGCCAGTAGATGTCAGGGAGCCAGGGACCAGTCCTGGCCGTGCCTCTGGGGATCCCTGGATTCTGCCCTGGAATACAGTGTGGAGGGATGAGGTTCCGCCTCCTCCATTCATGCTGGGCAACGCCGGGAGGCTCCTGTCCCTCTCTAGGCCTTGATGGCTCTTGTGAAAGTGGGGGTGACAGGAATGACTTCCTGCTGGGGACTTTGGTTTGTGGGCCCCCATGGCTGGGGAGGGAAGAGACTGACTGTAGCCTTGGTGATGGCCTTGGCTAGACATCTCCCCACACCCCCGAGAGCTCTCCAGCCTTGGACAGGGGCAGCCTGTCTGGGACCTTGCTGCAGAGAAGGAAGTGGCGGCGGCTGGGGCACGAACCCTGCAGGCTGGGGCTCTGTGATCCTGTCTGAGCTGCTGGGTTGGCCTCTTTGAGAATTGTGCTGCCTGCTGGGCTATCCCTGCACTAAAGGCAGAGGAAGAGAGGAAGCTGTGTTCACTGGGCATTTGCCAGGTGCCGGGCACTGCTCAGCTTCTTGACCTGCTCATCAGCGCCACAAAGTGGTTGTGCTGCCCATGCCACAGTCTGAGCCCAGGCCCGAGCCCAGGCCACACTGGTGCGGTGCTGCTGAGGTCCTCACCGGTCCTCGGGGCCGGCCTTTCCTTCCTGCTCTTCCTGGAGGAGGCTTGGCTAAGGGGACTCAGAGCAGGCAGGGGCCCTCCCATCCCTGAGAAGGCAGGAGAGGGGCTTCCTAGGAGGTGGTGTCAAGATGGACTGGACGGGTGCACAGAGTTTCAGCTGAGGTGGGCGTGGGGGTGGGGGAGCAGCGCCGTGGCACCTGGAATGAATCAGGGAGGGGCTTTCAGAGACGCTCTGCAGGGGCAGGAGGCCAGCAAGAGCTAGGACTGAAGGGCAGCTCACAGCCATGGGCAAGGGTCCTGAAGAACAGACAAAAGCCGCAGTCGGGGGCTGGGGTTGCGGCTAGAAGACCTTGGTGTGGGGTGGGCTGGAGGGGAGAGCTGGGCCCAGCAGGCCGGGGTTGGGGGTGCTGGGGCAATGACTCCAAGTGGTCTGGAAGGGGCTGCACAAGGGCCTCACGGGTTTGACTGGACACCCCCAAGGAAACAGCAACTCCTCTTCTGACTCGAGGCTTCCTGGACCACTGCCCTCCTGCTGGCATTGCAGGGCTTGTGGCTGGAAGTCCCCACAGCGTGGTCCCAGAGTTTTAAATGGGAGCTGCCACGGCCTGGAGCAGAAAGGGGGAGATGTTGGTTCAAGTTAAAGTAGGACCCCTGCCAGCAACTGATGGGTCAGGGCCAGCTCTCTAGGGCAGACAGTGTGGTAATGTCCAGAGGGGTGTTAGAGCCCAGCTAAGAAAGGTGCCTGAGCCGAGATTCCACACAGGAATCAGAATACAGGCAGAATTTCTATTATATGGTCCAGGCACTCTTGAGCGGGGTTTAAGGGGTCAGATGGAACCTGGGCAGAAGTTCCAGAGTATCCAGGAACTGGGAATACAGGGCAGAGACTGAATTCAGTGGGCATGGAATTCTGGTTAAACTGCTAGGTTCTAAGCACTAAGTGAAGCAGTCTGTTAGCCATCCATCCATCCATCACCCATCCACTCATCCATCTATCACCCATCCACTTATCCATCCATCACCCATCCACTCATCCATCCATCACCCATCCACTTATTCATCCATCCTTTGCCCATCATTTATCCATGCATTCATTCATCCATCTATCCTCTGTCATCAGCTATCATCCATCCACCTGCCCATTCATCCATCCACCCATTCACCTATTCATCCACCTACCCATCCATCCATCCATCCATCCATCCATCATCCATCCATCCACCCATTCATCCACCAACTCATCCATCTATTTATCCATGCTTCCACTATCCATCACTCATCCACTCATTTTCCATCCATCCACACATCATCCATCCATCCATATATCCATGTACCTATCTATCCATCTATCCACCCATCTATTCATCCACCCATCCACTCATCCATCTATTTATCCATCCATCCATCCACCCATATACCCATCCATTCATCCACCCATTCACCCATCTGCCCACCCACCCACCTGTCCATCCATCCATCCATCCATCCATCCATCCATCCATCCATCCATCCACCATCCATTCATCCACCCATTCACCCATCTGCCCACCCACTCATCCATCTATCCATCCATCCATCCATCCATCCATCCATCCATCCATCCATCCATCCACCCACCAACCCATCTATTTATTCACCCATCCACCCATCCATCCACCGACTCATCCATCTATGTATCCATCCATCCACTATCCATCACTCATCCACTCATCTTTCATCCAGCCACCCATCATCCATCCATCCATTTATCCGCCCATCCATCCACTCATCTATCCACTCATCCATCTATCCATTCATCCATCCATCCATCCATCCATCCATCCATCCATCCATCCAACCATCCATCCATCCACTCATCCATCCGTCCATCCATCCATCTACTCCTTCAGTCATCCATCCACCCATCTTCCCATCCATCCATCCATCCATCCATCCATCCATCCATCCATCCATCCATCCATCCACCCACCCATTCATCCACCCATCTATCCATCTATTTATTCATCCATCCACTATCCATCCTTCATCCACTCATCCTCCAACCATCCATCCATCCATCCACCCATCCATTTATCCATTTAATTATTTTCTGAGTGTCTACTGTGTACTAGACACTTTTCTGATCTAGGATGAGGTGGAGGGATGGAGATGGAGGACAATTTACCAAGATAAATAAAGCATGGTCTCCATTTTGGGAAAAGTCAGTTTATATACATTTCATCTTCCTTAGTGAAAAGTCCATGCTCTTGAAAGGAGGTAGGTGGTCAGAGTTAGGAATGCTCTCATGGTCAGCCCACATTTAGGAAACTATTTCTTGATCTTCAGGATCCTGCTCCATCTTGTTTAATCTGGCCCCTGCCCCAGCCCCTCTAACTGGAAGCCATGTTTAATTTCCTTCCTGACCCTCAAACTTATGGCTACATTTCCCAGACCCTCACTCGCATTTATAACACCTTTCTTCAACCTTATTGTCTTTATCAATTATCACTGACTCTCTTCCATCGGCCTGAGACTCTCCTGCGGCCCCTTGTGGACACTTCTGGCCTGGCCTGCACCCTCCTTCCAGCTGAGGCCGGGCCACCCAGCCCAGCTCAGCTCAGCCAAGTCAACTCCAGTGGAGCGTGGCTGCATCCATCCCACCTCAGCCAGCTCTGTGCTATGAACCCTGCTGTTCTGGCCACCTCCTTGCTGGCAGACACAGCTTATTTGGATCACAGCTCCTGATTCTAACAACCCAACCCCATTTCAACTCGCCCCAAGTTCCTTGCTGATTGAGTCCCTGCTGTGGCTCTTCCTCCTGGGCTGAACACAGGGAGGAAAGGTGCTTCTCAGAGTGGATCCTGAGCCCTCTCCTGGAGAGAAAGGCTGGCTGGAGGCGCCTGGTCCACTGGGTAATGGCCTCAGCAAGAGTTTACCGGTTCCTCTGCAGGGAGCAGCTGCTGTCGGTCTGCACAGGTCCTGCAAACATGCCAGCATGCCCGGGGTGCAGAGTGTGGGCTGGGCTGGGGCTCAGGGAGAGAGGTCAGCAGCGGCTGGTGCCTGGCCTTGGTCTCTGGCCCCATGGCACCCTGCTCCTGTCCGCCCCTGCCTCGAGCTACTGGGCTGCGGCTCCAAGGAGCCAGGCCGGGACCCCTCTCCTGCCGCCGTACGGCTTGGTGCCCGAGGATCAACTCAACGCAGGGGCCGCTCACCTCAGGGGAGTTAAAATGCTTTTAAGAGGCAATTATTCAGAATTTTGTAATTTCTGCTTCCTAAGTGTTCTCTTCTTTCCTCACCCTGACCTAAAAAAATTATTTCTATTTGCCTGATTTGAAAGTGGGGCTGTGCCTTCATCATATTCAGGGACCTGCAGTCTGGCCTTTGGCCCCAGAGGCCAGACAGCTCTCAGGCTCCCAGAACAGCCGCCTCCCCCCACCCTGCCCTGTGAATTTCTCCCTGGGGAGATTTCCCCCTTTCCTGCTTGCCAGGGACGTTGACTCCCCACCCCCAAGCTTAGAAGCAACTCACGAACTTCCGGATGAATTTGCTCATTGGCCGATTGTTGCTGAACGCCTCTTCCTGGCGCTGGAGACACAGGGGGAGCGATGCCGTGTTCTAGTGAGGGGCTCACAGGCCCAGGCAGGCACGTGCAAGTCAACGCATTAGTGAAGCCCAGTACGGCCGCAGAAATGAGGGTTCCAGGGTGCCCGAGAGGGCTGCTCACACCGAGTGTGTCACCTGTGGGTGACAGAGCAGGAGTGTGCAAGTGAGTGTGCCAGAGACACTACAGGGAGGGGCAAGCAGGTCAGAGGAGCAAGCGCTGGCCATGGGGCTGTCCCCTCGTCCTCCCGCCATGCCGCCGTCCCTGCAGCCTCCCGCTTTGCCTCAGCCCCTCCACGCCCTGCTTTCTCCGGCCTGTGGGGCTCATGCGGAAGTGCTGGGAACTCACACTCCCCAGGCGAAGCAGGGGTGGCCGTGAGCCCTGCCTGGCAAGTGGTCCCAGGGCCTGGCCACACCACTCCCCTTGGTCTCTCTGGCACCGACCTGTAGCTGCCCATGGTGGTCAGTGGCTTTAGCACACCCTACTGGTTGCTTTTCTTCCCTGTCTCATGCCTCACCCCCACTGGTCTTTCCAGGGCTCACCTCCCCAGTAAACCCCCATCTGCTTCCACAGCTGGACACAAGGTGGGGGCGTGGGAGTGCAGAGAGGAAGGATGGGGCGAGGTTGGCCTCAGAGGCCACAGCAGAACATGCCGTTCAGTGTGGCTGGCATGAGGTGGTGTTGGCAGGGTCCGGGGGTGCCCCCTCGAAGGGCCTCGAGTGCTGAGTGCAGAGCCTGCACTAGCCACAGACAGGTCTATATGGGCGGACAGCCTCTGGTCGTTGATTCAGGACAATGACTCCAGGAACTGAAGTTGGGAGAATTCACGGTGGGTGGGAGCCCAGGACTGGGAGTTTCCAGCAGGAAACCTCGTTGCTACGACACTGTGGCGCTGCAGCTGCACCTCGTGTGCATGGCGGGGCCGAGCGGGTGCCCCAGGCTCTGGGCTCACTGGGCTGAGTTCTCTCTGTGTGTCATCGCATTTGGAATCTGCACCCACCCCAAGGCATGGATCTGCCAGCTAGGGGGGTGGGCTGTGAGTGACAGCAGCCTAGTGCCACCCAGCGCAGACCCCACAGGACTTCCTGCGGGGTCGTCCTGACCAGCCGGGATGGTGGCGCCAGGCCTCTGGGGTTTCTGGACTCCAGGAGCCCTGCACTCGCCCCACCTCCTGTCTCTGAGCGCCACCGCTTGTCCTCTGCAAACCGGCCTTCTTCAGGCCACAGTGCTCATGGTGGCCGCCAGCTCCTGGGTCTGCAGCTCTGAGCTTCAGCAGCCACGCAGCTCACCCCCAGCTGTATCTGATCCTAAAAATCCCTCCAAAGGGACTTGCTGGCCCGGGTTGAGGCTGGGGTCATTCCTGGGCCAGTCACCAAGGTGCGGGGAGGTGTGGGGGCCACTGTGATGGGCCTGCCTGGAGTCGGGGGATCATCCCTGGCCCAGCCAGTCACGATGGTGGGCAGTGGAGTGCTCCAAGTCACCTACATCAGGATTGTCATTGCGCCCAGTTTTCAGAGGAGAAAACTGAGGCCTGGAGAAGTTGAGTTACTCAACAAACTCACAAAGCTGGAGTCTGACCTGGTCCTTCCTACTCCAGAGCCTGTGCCAGGGACTCTGACACCCCGGCCCTGGGGATTGCTGGGAGGCTTCTGAGCATGCCTTCCCTGCTCGTTGTGTCTGCTGCAGTCATCCTCTGGCGGCCCCAGGCCAAGGTCCAGGCGCCCCTTCCCCGGGAAACCTCCCTGCCCCTCTCCGAGGCTGGGCCCTCCCACTTCTCCAGCCACATCCCTGGACACAGCCCCACCCAGCCTGGACTCAAGTCTGCCTCGTGATGGCTCCGGGGTTTCCTAGCCTACCCAGATGGCCGGGCAGCAAGCCCCCGAGGGCTGAGGCCTCTCCCAGGTCTTCACGCCCAGTCCTGGACACGCAGTTGCCATTAGATTGCGGTGAGGACGCCACCTGGAACTACTTCAGATGGAAGTGAGTTGGGGTGAGGTGTGCGCTGGCTGAGGGGAGTCACGTTAGATCAGGTTCAGAACCAGCTGAGGCACCTCGGGTCACACGAGTTGAATTCATCCGAGCAGAGACTCCGGCTGCTGGGTTTCTCTGCTGAAGGGGAGGCGTTGCCGGGCATTGGCCGGGAAGGCTCCTGGCTGCCTGGGTCAGTGTGCCGAGGGCAAAAAAGTGGAGAAAGGGACTCACTGGAGTGAGGACTGGAGTGAGGAAGGAGGTCTGTCCCTTGCTCTCTGACATCCAGTCGTCAGAGACGCCAGCTCTCGGTCCCCAGCCTCCATGTCCACACCTGGGTGAGTGCAAAGGTCTCAAGGCTGTAGGTGCCAGGACAAGCAGAGGGCCCCAGCTGCTGTCTCCAGACCTGACCTCGCCTTGCAAATCTAGGCCCTTGATTCCAACCCTCAGATGGGTGTCTCCCCCTGGTGCTCAGCCAGATCTCAAATGTAAGGAGTTCCAGACAGAGCCCCTGATTCCCCAGAGTCACGTGCCTGTCAGCCTTCTCAGCTGGACAGCCCCAGCGGACAGCGGCCACACTCACAGGTGGGATTTGCTCATTGACCAAACACGGAGAAGGGAGTGGAGTGTCCAAGGCCGGGCCTGCAGGGCAGCAGGGAGCTAGAAAGGGGCTCAGCCACGACCCGCAGCCCACGGCCTGCCGGCTGAGTGATGGCATCCTCAGGCCGTCTCGTTCAGTCCCCACGAGGGTTTGCAGGGTGGAACCCCACTTTACAGATGTGCATACGGGGGCGGGCCATTTAGAAGCAAGGTTTATTTCTTGGGGCCAGCTTGGAGAGCTGACTGACTGCCCCCTGCAGTGCCTCTGGCTGCAGAAAGGAGTCCCAGGCTGGCTGTGTGGGGAGGAAACTCCAGAGGCCGCTGGGCCAGGCTTGTGGGGGAGTGCGTGGCGGGGTCCTGGGGGCCTGGTGCAGGGGCTCCCAGTGCTGGCTGCTGCTCCTGCTGGTGGCATCCCCATCACTGGGCTCTCTGGTGTTGTCAACCCTGTATGGGGTGCTTTCCTGAGCCCCAGGCCCCACCACAGTGCCCACAGAGGTGAGGACGCAGCAGCATCGCTGGGATCCTCACACAGCCCTTGTACCCCAGGGGCCAGCAGCGGTCACAGGGAGCGTTCCTCTGTCTCCTCAGCACCTGCCTCCCAGGCGAGAGCTCACCAACCTCGTGGGTGTCCTGAGGAGCTGGGGCTCCTGTGAGTGCTTAGAGTGGGTGGCTCCAGCCCGGCTCCCTGCCCACCTGCCCATTGGCCGGCCCAACCCTGCAGGACGGCAGCTCCTCACCCCCATGGCCTGAGACTGCTGCCCTCCCCTTCTGACCCTGCAGGCCGGGGATCTCATGGCCCCTCCAGGTCCCCAAAGCTCTCCTCAGAGGGTCTCTCTCATAGCCTTAGATTCTGACAGAGGGTTCCCCAAATGACTCTTATTCTTTCTCTGTCTTTGGCAGTCTTGCTAAAGATCAGGTGGTCACAGAGATGCCAAAGGGGGTGTAATCCAGGAAAAAGCTTCCCACCCGTCCAAAACTGCTTTGGGGCAGAACAGCTGCCCGAGGAAGGGAGCTACTCTTGTCAGAGTCCAGCAAGTATGTTGGGTGGCCCCACGTTGGGTCCCAGGGGAGGAATTCCTGCAGTGGGTGGTGGAAGAGACAAAAAGATCAATACGCGCTGCTGATTGGTTTATGATCCTGAGATTGCCTATCAGACCCTATCCTCTCTGGAGGCTGGGGGACTTCCTGGGATGGGCTGGGGCCCAGGCAAGGGTGGAGGCAAAGCTCCCATGGGACCCCAGGTGTGGAGACATTTGGGATGCCCAGCGAATCCCCCAGTCCCAGTGCCCCCAGTGTGATGGGGAATTCCCGTGCTATGAAGGACTCAGGGTCCTAGGCTTGAATACCGATATTTCCACTTCACAGACAAGTCCACTGAGGCCGGGAGGACCCTGGGGACTCTCCTCAAATCCTGCAGCATTAGAGCTGGCTGTAAACCCGGACCTCCATCGGAGCCATGCACTCCCCCGTCAGCCACACCTTTCCCACCTCTCTAGATCGGATCTCTGGGACCAGCCTGCATTACCATCTCTCCCAGGCAGCCTCTTCTGATGACGCCATGACTTTCTGAGTTCCACAGCCCCTGAGTAGATGCTTGTGTCTGGCTTCATTCTTTAGCACACGACAGAGCCCATCTCCCCAAGCGGGCGCAAGTCCCGGGGAGCAGCTTTCATAGCGTGCTGTTTACTTCCAGGTGCAGGCGGTGACAGGGCTCACATGAGCACGCAGAAAATCTGATGGTCAGGCTGGCCCAGAGCTCTGCCACACAGGGCCTTGAGCCCAAGGCCTGGCTGAAATCTTTTGGTATCCTCAGCCATGGCCTGGGGCAGGCCCAGCGTCAGTGCTGGTGAATGTCCCCGGGGCGAGTGGACGATGGGTTCATAGTGACCCTTGCTGGTCATGTGAATGCTGCTGGTTCAGACAAAGAAAGGGCAGATGAGGTGACCTCCTACCCCCTCCCTGGCCACAGCCTCCACAGGGCCCCTCAGGGACAACATCGTCTTGTCGATGTCCACAGCCCTAGGAGGAGCAGTCCCGGTGCTCACCAGGGGTGTCCCAGGGGACACCAAAGCTCTGGAGGTGAAGCTGCTTTCCTAGGGGCGGCCCTGGTCCCTGGGGCCCCGGGACTCGGTCCTGCTTTTCCGACCCTTGAGCCCGTGCCTTCCCTGCTGCCCCACGCGTGGGTCTGACTCACGCACGGGACTGAGCAGCCAGACAGGTCAGGGAGATGAGCACTGGAGCCCGAGGTGCCTCTGTGCTGAGGCACGCCCTCCTGGCTCATCCTCGGGAGTTTGTGGGGGGATTCCCACTGTCCCCTGGCTGCCTGCTGTGTGACAGTAAACATTGTTTGGATTCGGAGCAAATTGGCTCTAATTAGCCAGCCACCAGATTACAGCTCAGAGGAGCCAGTGGGAAAGGGGTTCTCCCGAGGGAGGGGACAGGGCCTGATTAGTGCGGCAGCTAGGCAGCTCTCTCAGCAGGCCTCCCCACTGGCTTCCACGCCAGCACCTCCTCCCCGCCCCCCTGCCTGAGACAGCAGGGCTAGAGAAGTTGGTGGATGCCTATGGCAGGAGGGTGAGGGTGTGGGTCTGTGCAGGTGCTGCACACCCAGGAAGCATTCGCCCAAACCAAAGACTCCTCCGGATACATTGTGCAGCTTGGTGTGGAGTGGACCTTCAGCAGGCAGGCTGAGACCCGCAGGGAGGACAGGAGGGGACTCACTCACTTTGGCCTGTGTTTTGAGGAAGGAAGGAAACAGTGTCACTAGCATAATAAAGATAATCAATGTCACCTTGACTACCTTCATGCCTACAGTCAACTCTGGGAGCATCACTGTCATTGCTGTCACACCACCACTGCTATGGTTAGCACTCCCACTGTCACCATGGTTACCACCTCATTACCATAGTTACCATCACCCCACCACTGCTGTCACCACCATCACCTTGGTTACCATCACCTCATCACTCTGGTTACCATCACCCCATCACCATGGTTACCATCTCATCACCATGATTACCATCACCCTACCACTGCTGTCACCGCCATCACTGTGGTTACCACTACCCCTTCACCATGGTTACCTCTTCACCATGGCTACTATCACCACCATCACCATGGTTACCACTGCCCCTTCACCATGGTTACCTCTTCACCATGGCTACCATCATCCCACCACTGCTGTCACCCCCATCACCATGGTTACCGCCACCCTCTCAGCATGGTTACCACCACCCACTGCTGCTCTCACCACACCCCCCTTGGTTCCCACCACCAGTTACAGTAGCCATCGCCACCCCTGGGTGGGATTGTGTCCATCTGGTGCTCCAGACCTACTTTCCTCAACGTTGGGCCTTGGAAGTTGGCCTTCCTGACATGTGTCAGTGAACTAATTTCTTGATGGATTCTGCCCATATGAGGCACCCACAGGAGATGAGGGTGAAAGGAAAGTGGGGGTGGGTGTTTGCACCCAGCTCCCTCTCTGAGACACTCAGCCGTGTCCCTCTGTGGAGGCCACAGCTCCCATCAGAAAGCCCTCTCGATGCGGCCACACTCTCTAGGCTTCGGTAGCCTCTCCCAGCCCCAGCCCCTCAGCAGGTGTCTTCCAGCTGCTGCTAGCCTCAGGACACTTCAGTACCTCTTACTGAGCCTCCCTACCCAGCCCTACTGCTATAAATAGTCCCCCAAGGAAACTATCTGCGATGCCCCGAGAACCTGGATGGGGCACCTGCTGTGACCATTGAGACATTCCCTTCACCAGGTATCCCTGTCGCCCAAGCAAGCCCATCAGAGTCTCCTCTGGGACTTTCTGCTAGAGACTTGAGGGGAGGCTGTCTCTCCCACCGGGGCTCCCAGTGGAAGTAGGTGAGTGACTGGCAGCCACGCCATACTCCACAGGAGGACACGTGTGTGACATGACACGTGAGAGATGAGGCACGGTGACCACTGCACTCTGGATCCAGCTGTGCCCCAGCAGCCAATGGCAGGGCGAGACGTGGCCTCTTATTGTCTGCACGTCTGCTTTTTCCTGACTGGGGCAGTCATTGCTCAGGGCAGAAGCAAGAACTGGCAGGGTGGATGACAGAAAGGGCCTGCTTTCTCTCCCATGGCTTTATAGGGGTCCTGCTATTCAGGCAGAGGGTCTTGGAAGGTGGATGCTCAACTTGTGATTTGCCAAAGAAAGCTGCCCATGAGCTGTAGGAGGGTGAGCAAGGTGGCGTCTTCT
>NW_012106964.1:406984-443767 GCF_000951045.1 Mandrillus leucophaeus | reverse complement strand
AAGGTGGCGTCTTCTCTCTGGGTAAGAGGGTGAGCAAGGTGGCATCTTCTCTCTGGGTAAGAGGGTGAGTAAGGTGGCGTCTTCTCGCCGGGTAAGAGGGTGAGTAAGGTGGCATCTTCTTGCTGGGATCCCATCCACGAGGGCCAGGGAGCAGGCTGCAAGGCTCCATCATGGGAGTCTGGGATATCTCTGGGTTTGTCACCTGTTACCCCCTTCGTTAAGGTCTGATCAGGAGGCTCTGGCCCACATTCTGCTGCACTCCCCAGATTCATGGGCAAGGTCTCGTGTTCTCACCTGGGCCAGAGGGAAGAAAGTACACATCGAGGACGAGGCCAGAGCAAGCAGGAAGAGGAAGCAGGAGGGAGAAGGTCACTTCAGGGAGCAGAAGACACCCCCCCCGCCACTATGATCAGCATCCTTTGAGTACTGAAGAAGGACCTGTGTCTCCAAGGAGAGCCCTGGTACACCAGGAAGGAGCCGTTAGGAAGCAACATGACAGCTGGGACAAGCCAGTCAAACCAAGGGTTGGAGGCTGAGGTTTAGGAAAAAATAAACAGCCTAGGAGCAAACCCCAAGAAATTAGAGAATCAGTTAAGGAAGCTCAACTTTCAAGTCCCTGAAAGAAAGGACATAGGAAATGGGGAGAAGGAAATTATGAGAGAAATCACACGAGAATTTCTCAGAATAAGACACAGAGGGAAAAGGCCTTCAGGGTGCCCCCAACAGAGTGGGGAAAGACCAAGCCGCAGCCCAGAGTGAACGTGGCGCTGAAGAAATACCTCCTCCTTTTTCCGGAAGTTGCTCCCTGGAGGAGCCACCTGTCCTTTGCTCAGAGCTTCCTTTCTCCTCTCTTCTTCAGAGTTGAATCCCCTGTTTTCTGGGGTAAATGTGTTCCTCTGCCATTGTTTACTCCCTCGTTTTGCTGAAGCACATCCTGTAGGAGCTTCCTGAGAAAGCCTGCACGGAATGCAGTGTCTGAGAGCCAGCATGACCCAGGTGTCTCCATTCAGCTCACGTGTGTTTGACAGCTTGGTTGGTCCTGTAACCAACTGAAAGCTCCTTTCCCTCTAAATTTGGAAGACATCATTTTCTAGCTTCCAGAGTTTCCATTCCTAGCCCAGGAATCCTTTTTCTTGTGATGTGTTTTTCTCTCTCTTGAAGTTTCTGGGATTTCTTTACCTGTGGGTCCACTCTGGGCTGTGGTTTGATCTTTTTTTCTGCAGGTCCCTTCTATCTGGAGACCATACCTTTCCCCACCGGGAAATCCTCCAGCTCTGGGGCTGCAGGGCTGGGATCTGAACCCTGAGACAAGCGCCAGCCTGTGTCCCCTGCCCTCCCGAATGGCCATCTCCTGTCCATGCCTCAGTCTAAGAGGAAAGCATCCAGGAACGAGGGGTGGCGGGTCACGCTCCCACCCGTGCTGCCTAGCAGTTACGGTCTCTGCCTCCTGCGCAGGATAAAACAACGTTCACAAGGCCGGGAACCACATCATCTCCCTGTTGGTTTAGGAATCACATTTAAGAATGCTTCGTCTTGTATCATCTCTGTTGATCTGGGTGGCAGGGGTTCCTTCATCTCCGCCTCTGAGGCAGGTGAGGTGGGGTGGGGAGAGGAGACTGAGGAGGGTGACTTGCTGTGACCATCAGCTCATTAGCCCTCAAGTCTGCAGAAGCTATTTCTTGGTCTGTGGCTGTTTTACACTGAGGAAGCAGAGGCGAGGAGATGCTCACCCCGTGAGCAGCAAAGTTGGGTTCTGTTCTGAAACTTCCTTGGACCCTTACAGTGATGGGGACCTCACTGTCTCCACCATGTCCCTGTCTCTCTCCCCTAACCTGTCCTCTGTGTCCCCAAAGACCCAAATTGCCTTATTTTCCAGGCAACGAGGCTCAGATCTTCCTGTCTGCCTTGGTGAGCGGGGCCTGGGCTGCCTCTGCATTTCCCACTCCACGTCCCCAAGCCGAGGTTTTCCCTCTTGAAGATTCCTTAAGGAGCCCACTTTATATGAGTCCCTGCACCCAGCAACCACAGTGCCTCAGCTTGTTTCGCTCTGGCCCGCATAATGCATAAACATTTTAAATCTTCTCCTTGGGTATGCATGAGTGTGTCCTAGAGAAGCAAAGAATAAACATGATTGGGGCTACGCTGCCGCTGAACATTGCTCCAGAGAATTTGAAATCACTGTCACGTCCGGCAGCTGTCCCTTCTCCTGTGAGACCCTGAATGTGGCCCTGTGTGCATGGACTAGTCTGTAGGGGCTGTCCCTGGCCTGGTTTCCAGCCCCCTAGCGAGGCGCTGAGGGGCCCAGGTATCCTCCACCAGGCCAGTCCCCCGGTTTGACCCCTCCTCCTGGTATCCTTGCTGTCTCCCTGTGAATTTGATTTCCTGCATGAAGGGCAAAAAGATCCCAGCTGGGCGTTCTCAGCAGGGTGTTAAACTTTTTCAGGGTGTGACCAGCATGCAGATTGACTGGGTGGCCATGACCCGTTTTGTGTCAGATGCCAGACATGTGCACCCGCACACACAGGGCACATGCCCCTGCCTGACTATTCACTCATTCAGATCCCTCCTCCTGCGTCCTGGGGAACCCTTCCATCCCGCTCTCTAGGTTCTGCCCCAGACCCCACCAGTGCAGGGCAGGCAAGCCCCAAAATTGAGGCTTAGCTGGGGAGGATTCTTGGCCTTACCCAGGAAAGAATTCGAGAGCAAGCTGGGGGTGTTGGGCAGCAACTTTGATTGAAGGGGCCGTGTGCAGTGCAGCAGAGGAGCTGCTCCTTGCAGGGCAGGGCCCCCCCCATAGGCACTGGGCCCAGAGAAACAGCTCAGAGGTGCTTCTGCAGTCATGGTTATACCTACACCCAAATTAATGCAAATTAAGGGGCGATATGCAGAAATTTCTAGAATGAGGATGGTAACTTCTGGGTTGTTGGGTCGTTGCCCTGGAGAGGGGTGGTGGCCTCCGGGTGTTGCCACGGCAACGGTAAACTGACATGGCACACTGGTGGGCATGTCTCACGGGGCGGTGCCTCTGCTCCAGAGCTGTTCTAACCAGTCCTCAGTTTGGTCCAGCGTCCCAGCCCTGCCTCTGCAGTTGAGTTCTGCCTCCTACCTCAAATCCAGTCACAATTTCTAGGGGAGGGCTGGTCTGCGTTCCTTCTAAAAGCTCCCAGGTGGTTCTCAGGGACAGGGTGGGAAGCCCTGACACAAGTGAGCTTGGGAACCGGAGCTCAGCCCGTGTAGGGACCTGCAGCTTCACAGCCCTGAAACCACGCGTCCTCAGTCAGAGGCAAGCAGAGCCTCAGGGTCCAGGGCGTCTGGTCCCGCCCCAAGTGCCACTTTCCTCGGCTGGGATCCAAACTCAGCCCTCCAGTTCCGGATCAGAATGTTCATTTCTGAAAGCATCCAGGGTCAGACGTAAGCAGAAGCAGCATCAGGGAGCCCCGCCAGCCATGCCCTTTCTACCCCAGGCATCCTCCTGTGCCCCTGTGGTCTGGCGGTAGCAGCCATGCAGACTCCACCTTGGACCGTTTATCTGCCACCCCTTTGTACTGGGCTCTCAGGGTCAGACAGAGAGGATGGCTGAGGACTGTCAGCCTGGGCTGACAGCAAGGGCTGGAAAGGTCAAGTGCAGGGAAGGGACAGGGCAAGGAAGGATTAAGGGCTTTTGCAGATGTTGTAAGGTGAGGATCTCAACATGAGATCATCCTGGTGACCCAGCAATGGGGGTCCTGTGAGACAGAAAAGGAGACACAGAGGGAAGTCGGCCGTGTGAAGGCAGAGACTGGGGTTGGGGTAACGCAGCTGCATCCAGGGCACCCTTCAAGTACGGGAAGGAGGCCAGGAGCAGATTTTCTCCCACAGTCTCTGGGAGGTGCCAGCCCTGCAGACACCTTGATCTTGACTTCCAGCCTCCACGCGGTGGGACAGTCTGGGTCTGCCATTTGGGCCCCAGGCAGGGGTCCTTTGTGATGAGGGCCTCCTGCCCTCCTGCCCACCCACCATATGTTCTCCAGGGAGGCCCTGGCCCTGGTGCTCTGTCTCCCTCTGCTGCTGGAGCCCTGGGCGGTCTCCCCAGCCCTCTGAGTCCTGGGTCCTGGAGTCATAAGTGGGCCCTGAAGGTCCCTCTGGGGGCTCTGTGTGTCACCCGGCCACTTCATGAAGACTGAAACTTTGGGGTCAGCCTCCAGTGGAGGGGGCTGGGACCATCTGGGGCTTTGGGGGACATAGACAGCAACACAGCCCATGGCAAGCTTCGCCTTGGAGGTCGGGGATAGGTGAGGGGCTGTCCCCGGACTGGTGGAACGAAGCCTTGGGGTGAAGGCACCCACAGAGGATGGGGTGCTTGGGTTGAGCCCTTCTGAATTTTGGAAGGACACTGACTGGTAGGAGAGTGAGCAGATTGCATTCAGGAAGTGAGTCCTGGTGATGTGTCCACTCACACGCTCATTCATTCACACACTGTCAGTCCTTCCAGGGTCAGCAAATCATCACGGCCCTGATGAAACACGATGAGCGCTTCCGTGCTCTCCATGTGGGAGACTCGGAAGCGGTGCTGGGAAGAGAGCATGGCCCCGTCTCGGAGCTTAGGTTCCGGTGGAGTGGCCGGGTGGATGGAGTGCTGAGGACAGTCGGGCAGGGCCTCAGGTGGAAAGTGCCAGCAGGGTGGGGCCCACCTCAGATGGGGAGCGAGCGGGACGCGGCTTCCTGTGGAGGGCCCCCGGGTTGAGCGCTGAGTGATGGGAAGTGAGCCATGCAGAGGTCTGGGGAGAAGGGTTCCAGGAAGCCAGAGTAGCACGTGCCAAGGCCCTGGGGCAGGAGGCCCTTGTGTTTGTTCAGAACGAGGAGTGAACAGGGCCAAGGTGTGAAAACATCTCGGGGGCTGTGGCCAGCCGAATCCCGGGCCTGGGACCTCGTCATTGACATATAGTCCTGGGCCGGTAGTGCTTACGGGGCCATGGGAGAGAAAGGCAGAAATGGCTGTGTCCCGTACCAGGGGCAGTGCTGGACGAGGCCCATGACCTGTCATGGACGCCGAAGGCCTCTCGGACCACGCAGCAGGGCGTCTCAGGGAGGAGCAGGAGGGCCGGCACCCCAGGCCTGAGTGGGAGTGGGGCTCTGGTCAGCGGGCCAGCCCCGGAGGGCCAGGTGAAGGCTGCTGTAGGTCTGGGGAGTACAGCAGTCCAGCTGGGACAGCAAAGGGGAGAAGAGGCCACGGGAGGGCCGGGACCTGGGGGAAGCAGGTTCTGATGACCGAGAGGAGGCACTGTCCTTCAGGAGGTGGGGCCACGGGAGGCCGGTCAGCCCTGTGCAGGGGTGGGGGCTGCCCAGCAGCCTTGTCTTTTTCTCTCTCTCTCTATCTCTCTCTCTCGTAGCCTTTGCACATAGGCTGTTGCTTCTCCCAGACCAGAACCCCTGATATCAGGAAGGTGCCATCCCTTTCCTCCAGGGCTTCTAGTGCCCCTGAGGTTGCCCTGCTGAGAGCGCCCAGGGTTCGTGGGTATGAGTGTGTGTGTGTGATGTGTGCATATCTGTGTGTGTGTCTGCTGCTAGGGTGTGTGTGTCATGTATGTGTCTGTGTCTGTCTCTGCTGCTAGGGTGTGTGTGTGCTGTGTGCATGTGTATGTTGTGTGTGGTATCCGCTGCTAGGGTGTGAGTGCGGTGTGTGGGTGTCTGTGTGTGTCTGTTGCTAGGGTGTGTGTGGTGTGTGTGTGTCTGTGTCTGCTGTTAGGGTGTGTGTGGTGTGTGCATGTCTGTGTCTGCTGCTAGAGTGTGTGTGCATGGTGTGTACATGTCTGTCTGTGCTTTCTGCTAGAGTGTGTGTGCATGGTGTGTGCGTGTCTTTGTCTGCTGCTACTTTGGAAGAGTCCACAGTCTGTGCCGCCTGCACAGTTCAAGCTCTAATTATCAGATATCGTTAATTACACAGAGCTGTCATCAATTGGTTTTTATGGAGCCAGAAACCCAGAGCTTCGGGCCATGCTGAGCCCTAATCTGCTATCTGCAGTGAAAGTGCTTGGGGACCTGTGATTTCTGGCTCACTTTGGCCAGAACAGGTTAATTCTGGTAAATGCACAAGCTCTTGCCTAGTCACTCTGGGGTATCCCAGCAGAGCCTGCTGCGTGGGGCCAGCTGCCGTGCTGGCTGCTCCCTCCGTGCAACGCTCTTCCCTCAGTGTCAAGGGTGAGACCCCAGCTGCCTGGTTGTGGAGTTGGGGCTTCAGATGGAAACCAAGCCCCAGAGCTGGGAGGAGGGGGAACGCCCCATCTAGGAACAGCCTCGCCTGGAGGTCCCCAATTCTAACAATGATAAATAACTTCTGTGATGTCACCAACAAATGGGTGATGACAAATCGGAACTAAAAGCTTTTTCCTGCTAAAGAGAGACACCCTCACCAAAGCAAGAAGTCACAGGTGGCTGAACTGACACGGGACAGCTGCAGTCCCCCAGGTTAGAGGATTCCAGGTCCACAGCTCAGACCGGGTCTGTGCAGAACCCATTGGCCCGCACACGTGGATCCTGGTGGCACTGGGGCTCTTACTAGCCTGCGCCGTGGCTCTGACGCAGCAGGTGAGCAGAAGGGGCACCCAGGGTGAGAAAGCTTAGAACACTCGCAGCTGAGAAGCCGCTCCCACACCCCACGACATTCCGCCTTCGGATATGTCCAGTCTGACCACTTCCTCCCAGGCCTCTGTCTCCCCAGGCTGAGTCCCCAGCCTACCTCCCCCTGGCCATGGCAGCAGCTTCTGTCTGGGCTCCTTGGCTGTCACCTGTCCCCAGCAGCCAGCGTGCTCTGGCCAAACATCAGGCCAGGGCTCTCCTGCTCCAGTCTTGCCATGAGAGCAACCTTCCCTGGCTCACAGCCCCTTCCCATGAGCCCGAACTTGGCCCCCACCCTTGGCCCTTGGGTCCCTCCATATGGGCCATTCCTTAACCATACAGAGTCTACTCAGCCATGACCCCTGCATTTTCTTCCCCAGCTCACGTGGTCAGTGCCTTCCCCATCTCCAGTCCTCGAATGCACCCCAGCCTTCCCCAGCCCCCCAGCCCTCCCCAGTCCCCCAGCCCTCTGGGCAGCTCCCTGGCTCTTTTTTCCACACCAGGTGTCCCCTCTGACATACGAGGTGATTTGCCCACATGCTAGGTGTCCTGCAGCATCTGACCTTCTGCGGGATGTCACCTGTTTCGGTCTGAGTGTCTGGAAGAGTGCCGTGTGCTACAGAAGTCCACGCGTGTGGTCCAGGACAGAGCACTGCCACCTGCAAAGGGTAGACATTTCCCGTTTCTAGAGAGGGAGGTCTGGAGTGAGTCTCTGAGACCCCTGCAGGGACTGTTCTAAGTAGGTAGCGCCAAAGCCACTCCCTTGCTCCAGAACCTTCTGTGGCTCCCCTGGACTCACAGAATAAGACCAGAGCGTTCTTCCCAGTGCTCAAAACCCTCTGCGAGCCTTCAAGGAACTGCTCAGGCTCACCAAGCCTCAGCTCTCTCATCCGTAAAATGGGGACCAACAGCACCCACTGTTTAGTGCCCCAGCCCCACCTAAGCCCCAGCTCTCTAGCTTTCCCCACCCTACCCGGGTGCTCCTCAGACTGTCCTGCCAGACTGGCTGTGCCCTCCAAGCTGCAGCCACAGGTAATTCTGCAAACTCCATTCAGGAAACTCCAGTCTCTCCTGTATCTGTCTGTCTTTTCTGAGCCTCAGCTGGAGCGCTGTCTTCGAGGGGACACTTCCTGGAACTCTGGCCATCCGTGGGGCACTCTCTCCGCAGCTCTGCACCGTGCCTGGGTCCCTCAGCCGTTCTGTGCTAAGTCCAACCTCGGGGCACCGCACAGGACCCTGGAGGAGCCAGGGTGTTGCAGGGTCTGTCCTGACTCCAGGAGCTGAGAGTCTCGCAGATTCAGTCAGGCTGACATTCCTCATGGCTGTGTGCAACGTGTCCCGGGAGCTTCACAGATGTGAATTCACCGAATCCTCACCTTGAGTCTCAGGCCTGCCCGGCCTGGTGGACGCTGCCTGTCCCCATTTCACAGATGAGAGAGCTGAGGCCCAGGGAGACGAAGCAGATCCTTGGAGTGGTGGCTTTCGCTCCCCCAGCCGGGCAGCGCTCTGCCCCCTACTCATCCTGCCTGTCACCGAGCCCCTGTCCAGCATCGGGCACTGCCCCAGGCACTCGGGGCACATCCTTGTGGGAAACAGGCAGAGAGCTCTGTCTTCACGCAGCGGACGGCTAAGCCTGCGTTTCTACCTCTAGAACCACCATGCCATTGATTGGCCAAACTGGGGCACTCTGAGACTGAAAGTGCCGCCAGTCATACTTACGCAGGTGACAGATGCTGGTCAGAGCTGCTGCCCTCCTGATCTCCCAGGCACCTGGGAAGCTCCCAGGGCCGGACTGCTGCTGGCCCTCTCAGTCCCTCTCAGTCCCTCTCCCAACGCTGCAGCCAGCATCGGGCTGTCCCCGCGTGTCTCTGGCTGCTTACAGGTGGCCTGGTTCCATCAAACACGGGGCTTTGTGAGCGCTGCTGTGGCCTCGAAGCCCGGTTGCCACGGTTGATCCATCCACTGTCCCAGCTGCCCCGTGGAGAGACAGTTACCCTTCAACACGGACTGACTTACGCGATATGTCAACACGCCACCTTGGAGAACAGAGAAACGCCCGCAACGCCACTCTAATTACTCTTCTCAGATGAGGTAATGATCGCTAACGTGCACTGGATCTCATTAATTAACTCTCTGACTTTAATTAACTTCTTGCCTATTTCACCTGACATAATATATTACCACAAATGTCAACTTTGCACAATGTTTCCCTCTTGCAACAAAATAAGACGCATCACATAAACGTTGCATCTTTGACACCGTACTGGACAGAAGTCTCTGGTGGGAGGTGGACGGGACACTAGTGCCCATCTGGTATCTAGATACGAGAAAGTCTAGATAGAATGTGGAGTTTTCTAAACACCCACTAAGAATTCATAATCGTAATCAAATTTGTTCCTAATCACACTACCGTGACTTTTTCTGTCCTTCAAACACGCTGCTAATAATAAACATAGCACCTGAAAACAGCAGTGTGATTGCCTGAAAGAAGAAAAACAATGGGATTCCATCTCCACTCCACGGCCACCTGAGAACTGCTGGGCACGGGAGGGAAGGCGCAGGCTGGCCCAGGGGCTTCCTCTTCTCTTTAGCTGGTTTGGATGACAGCGCCCTGTGGCTAGTGGCTTCTGGAGTCTCCAGCCCCAGCTGCCGACACCAGCCTCAGCACAATCCAGGAGCTCTGTCCACACTGGGGTGGAGGGAGGCTCATCACCATGGTGGCTGCTGGGGACACCCAGAGGCCCCCAGCCACCACCACTACCCCTGCCTGGCCAACACGTCCCTGGGCCCCGTTCTCGCTGCTCTCCTGACCCCGCTCACCCTTGGCTCCCCTGTCACTGCCGGGACTCCTCGTCCCTGTCCATCCCGTGTGGCCGCTCAGCCACACCCCTGATGCCCCAGTAACTTGGGAGTGGGCTGAGGTTGTGTTCCCTGACAGCAAGGCCTGGGGCTTCCGCCTCTGCATATCTCAGGACTTAATGAGGCCTGGGGCACCTTTAGGCCCTGGATAAACACTGTGGGTCAGAGCCGCGCCCAGCAGTGTCAGGCTTGTCGGCAATGTGGATGCTTCAGCTGGGTGGGCTGACAGCTGAGCAAGCCGTGGAGGGTCCCCACAACGAATTTAACCTTTTGGGGGTTGGGGTAGCAAATCGAACAAGTCCCTGTCCCTTGCGGCTGGAGCCCAGGTAATTGGTTTGGTTGAGTAGAAGCACTGGACTTAATTTCATACCTCAGTGGGCATCAGAGGAGACACGGGGCTGTCACAAAAGCCTTTGTTTAGCGAGCCCAGCGCTGCTCCCTTAAATGATCTCGGCGGGGGAGCTTCTGAGTGTTCCCACATCGACACGTCTCCTGACCCTTCTCTCTGCACAGCCCACGTGTGTGTGCACAGATCACAAACACATACATCTCACACAGAAGCACACACAGTACCTATGCAGACATGCAGACACACACACACACATGCGCACACAGCACATACACTCCCACACACGCATCCACAAGTGCACATGCCTGGCAGGACCTTCATGCCTTGGAAATGCAAGAGGAGTCCTGCAGGAGGCGCAGGGCTGCCGGAGCCAGGATAGCTGACCAGCTGCATACATTTGGCCAAAAAATCCCTTTTCTGTACCTTGGCTTCCTTGTTCTTTATTTGTTTTGTGTCCATTTCTTGAGAACTAAAAGCCTCCTGTGTGGGAGAGCATGTGGGGCCTGGTGAGATCCCCAGTCTACGGGGCTGTGGGGACTGTCAAGTCCGCAGCTGGTGGGCAAGCCACTGCTCCCTCTGTCCTCTCCATGGGCACGTCAGGGCATGACCATGGCATCCTCTTAGCCCTGGGATGGGACTGCAGGGCTGGCCCTGGAGGATGGCTGGGCCAGAGCCTGGGAGATCAGGAGGAGGGGCCCACATTCCACTGCTGGAGACCTGGGGGGCACTGACGGCAGGTGCAGACCTCAGCGTGCTGCTGGCTGCAGGGGCTCTTGTGGAGGGTGGCAGAGTGTTCCATGGAAGCTGTGGGGAGTGGCAGAGTTCAAGTCTCAGCGCCCTCTGAGCCGAGGCGTAACCTCAGTTCAGAGGAGCCTTGGTTCAGAGGAAAAAGTGTTCTTGGAGCCAAGCAGACGTGCATCTGGCCCTTGGCTGTGTCCTTACCAGGGCTGGGCGGCGTCCAGTCCGCAGCCTTCCACTCCCTCCCTGTGTCTGGACTGCACTTCACACTCTGCCCATGCTTCCTGCCGGAGGAGGCGGAGCGCTTTTTCCTGAATCATTGACTCTGGGCTCAGCCACGTGAGTGGCTTTGACCCACGGCTGTCAGGCATGATGGGGGCTGTCCCCTGGCCTGATTGTCTGGCTTGGCCTCCACACTGCTGTCATCCACCGTGAGAAGAGCCAGCCTGGTAGCCACGGGTCCCAGGACAGAGACAATGGGGCAGACCTGAGTGCACAGGGGCCTGGAGCGAGGGCCGGGCTCCCCTGCAGACCTGGGAGAAAGGAAGCTTGGTCTGTTGTAATCACAGTTTGTAGGTTACCTGTTACAAAGCGTCGTCATAGTGGAAGCCTGAGCAGTACACAGCCTTGTCTGACCCTGAGCAGAGAATGTGGCCTTTGTGAGCCTGAGTTTCTGCATTCAGAAAGGGAAGATAACACGGCCCTGCCTGTGATTCCACATGAGCCCGGCTCCCAGCCGCAGCTCGGTGCCCCCAGGTTCTCCTGAGAGGGAGAGTTACCTGCGATTCCGCAGGAGCCTGGTGAGAGCCACCCACTCCCTCCAGCTGCCGCCCAGCGTGGAGCTCACAAAGGACCCTTCCATGCACGCCGCCGCTCTATCCCAGCAGGTCCCTGGAGGCAGTCACCACTGCAGACGAGGACACCGAGGCACAGAGGGTGATGGGATCCCCAGGGCCGCACGGCTGGTGGGTGGCAGCAGTGGGTCCCACACACTGGTGTCCCCTGTCCCTAGCCTGTGCGCTGTGTCCTGTTCCAGTTTCCCTCCGACTTTGGGATTCCGTGTTTTTCTCTCGGCTGCAATGGATGAAGATGTGTGTGGGGCCCGACAGGTGGACGCAGCCCCCAGAGTGTGTCCCCAGGTGAGATTCTCAAAGGGCTGGGGGCTAGATTGAGGCGTTGCCCCGGGGCCTCCTGCTGGGCAGCTGAAGGCTGGCTTGGCTGGCAGATACTGTCTTCTGGAAGGGCGGGGACTGTGTCCTAGCCAGCGAGTGGGTGTTGGCATCCAGTCAGCGGCGACAGGGTTTGCAGAGGCCGGAAACGGGCAGACGGTCTTCTAGGCAGTGCTGCCGTCTCTGCGCCGTGATCCCCCCGATCTCCTCCCATGGCTGCCTGCTCTCTCCACCCCCACAGGCCAGTTGAGGGGCCCTGGGGCAGCTAAGTCAGAGGCCTGCCCGGCTGGTGATAAGCTGAATGGGTGGGGCGTTTCGGACAGCGTCCAGCATGCATGAGTGTGTGTCTCCGCCTTGTGCGAGAGCAGCTTCCGCCGGCACCTTCCTTCACTTGGCAGCCCTTTAGTGTCCACATGTGGTGTGCTGGGCGCTGCGCCGGGAACAGACCTGGCCCTGTCCTCTTGGAGATCCATGTGTGGTGGGAAACAGAAAATCAACAGAAACCCTGGCCGTGGTTGTAGGTGGGGTGAGTTCACAACCCGGGCAGAGGGGAGACACGGTGGCAGGAGGAACGGCGAGGTGGGAGATGGCGGCTGCTGTGAGTCACACAAAGCTGGCCACAGGCAAGGGAGGTGGCGCTTCCCACCCAGGCTGTGCTGCCCGAGCTCATGGGTGTGGACAGAGCAGATGCAGGTGCTGTGGTGTCTGGGGTTTGGGCAGTCCCGAGGTTCTCCTGGCCAAGCCCGCTCACGCGGGGGCAGGAGGAGGGTGCAGGCCCCGCAGCCTGCTTGGAGGAGGTGCCTCCTGGTCTCTCAGCACCCGAATGGCCCCAGGTCAGCGGTGACCTGGCCTCCTGTGAGTTCCTCCCCAACCTGGATCTCAGCTGCATGGGGAGTATTGCGGGGTCTCCTCCAAGGCTCTATCTGTCTTTGTACCCAGGAATCCGGGACCCTGTGGCTTGCAGCAGTGGGCACCAGACGTGTAGGGTCTTGCTGGAGGCTGGGTCGTGAGGAGGAGTCTGACTACTGCCCTCTGCACCAAGGCTCTGGAATTTGGCAGTGGGTCAGTTGCTCCCACGCACAGGAGAGGCTACTCTGGGCCAGGGCTGGGTGCTCTGGGCTTCCCCTAAGGAACGACCAGGGCCCTGAAGCCAATGCTCCTTCCTTGGATAATTGGAGACTTTGGCCGCAAGGCCAGGGTGCCCAGCCACCATGTGGGAGGGAGAGCCCTGCCTGGCAGACGCTCCTGGCACAAGGCAGAGGAGAGGGCGCCTGTCCACCGGTCAGCTGCTGGGGGTGTGCAGGGGGAGCTGCGCAGCTCCTGAGTGCCTCTGTTCAGACACCAGGCAGGAAATGAGCTCGTCCCGGAGCCCCTGAGAGTCCCTGGGATGGGGGTCCCTACCGGAGGGGATCTTGGGCTGTATCCAGGCTCTGCCTCCTTTGGAAGTGACGTTTCATTCCAACACAGCCACCAGCACTTGTCACACCTCGTCTACAGCTGCTTCGGGTCTCTTCTGGGGTCTGGACATTCCCCTAAATTCGTGTGTTGAAACTTCATCACCAATGAGATGCTATGAAGAGGTGAGGCGTTTAGGAGGCCCTGCCCTCAAAGGTGGGCTTAACCCTTGAGAAGGGCTGGGAAGTCCCTCCTGCCCTGTGAGATGCCCGTTCGCCCCCTCAGGAGGATGAAGTGGCCTGGCACGGTCTTGCATGCAGAGAGGAGCCCTCATCAGACACCCATCCTACTGGCGCCTTGATCTTGCCCTCCAGCCTCCAGAACAGAGAGAAGCACATTTCTGTCGCTTCTGAAGGGCCTATTCTTCAGGATTTTGTTACAGCAGCGGAAAGGACTAACACAAGCCTTGAATAAACATGACAAAGATTGGCCTGGAAAACAGAAAGTGATTCCTCCCCAGCCCTCTACAGAAAAAACGTGTCCAGCCCTGCCTCTTTGGGACACAGCTGTTGGGGTGAGCAGCTTCAGATGTGGGGAGAAGGACGGCAGGAGCGAAGGCAGTGGAGGAAGGAAGGCAGCCAGCCCTGGCAGGGCGCTGGGGAGCCACTGATGGTGGGAAGGCAAGAGAGGTGTCCTGTGACTTGGGGCTTCTCTCCCATGTGCAGAGGAGCCCCTGGCCCCCACCTGTGCCCCTGGTTCTTGAGTCGCCAACCTGGGCTATGTGGTCCCTTAGGTGATCCCAGGCGGAGGGTTCTGGTTGGGCTGGGGTCCCCACCGGTGGCACCCTGACTTGTGCGCTGCCTTGCCCTACCCTTCGTGGGGCCCTGAAGCCTATGAGAGGTGGGGGACCCAGTGCCCAGAGTAGAGATGTTCAGGGTACCTCAGGGGGCGGGTGGCCCTCGCCCATCCTGTGAGCATCCCTGGTGTCCCACGAACACTGAAGACTTGGAGACCAGATGGCCACAGATGCAGGCAGGGCAGGGAAGTTGCTCCTAAATCCTGAATAATTGTGTGGAAATAAAGACCTCAGATTGAGAGATGAAGCAAGAATCTTTTGAATAAAAGGAAAAGGCCCCTCCTGTGACTGTCCCAACTGCACCCAGGGGACAGGGTGAGGTGACCCGGGGGACGGTGGAGGGATGGGGTGAGGCGACCCGGGGGACAGGATGAGGTGAGGCCCTTCCAGCGCCATTTTGGGGGAGATGGGGATGGAGCAAGCGGCAGCCCCCGTTCTCCTCTGGGTCCTGCTGGGGCTCATTTCAGGACCTTGGGAGAGTCACTTCCCACACCAGGGTCTGGGCTACATGTGTGGGAAGTGACCCCAGGGCCGCCTGCTCCCTTCTCAGAGGGACCTGGGCTGATTTTCCACTCCGGGCCCAGCTTGCATCCCCTGGGCCCCTAGAGGCAGGGAGAGGCCCTGTGGGGATGGCACAGGTGCTCAGAGCATGTGCGGGGACTGGTGGGGCCTCAATTTTCCATCTGTAGAGTGGGGACACTAACCGTACCCACCCCATGGCTGTCGTGGCTGCTAAATGAATCCCTGTCCTGCACAGAAGGTGCAGTGAATCTGAGGCAGAGCTGCTGGGGTGGTCAGAGTGCCCCCGATAGGCCCCTGGTCACTGGACCGTATCACGGAAGGCTCCTCAAAGGTGGGGAGGCAGACAGGCCGCCTGCTGTCTGGGGTCTCACCTACTCGTCGGAAGGAAGGAGGACGTGGAGGGCTGCTCCTGACCTGGCCTGAAGGGCTGCATCTGCTAGGCTGGCCTCAGACCAGCCCTTGTTTGATGAGTTCTCGGGGGAGCGCCAGGGACCTGGCAGCTTTATGCTCCTTTCACAGAGGGGTAAACTGAGGCCCAGGAGGTAAAGCAACCAGCTCAAGGCCACAGAGCTCATGGGGGACATGGTGTCCACACTTGTTAACACGGCACCCTCATTGGGGAGTTGACTTTGAAGGCCCCTGGAACCAGCGGGGCCAGCTAGGTGGGCGTGTGGAGAGGGGGAAGGGTGCACAGGTAACAGCCTCCGCACCCGGCAGGGCCGCAGGGCCTCCTTGTGCTGAATGCTGGAAGGAGCAAGAGAAATAGAAGCCCAGTGGGGCAGGGCTAAGGAAAGGGGGAGCCAAGCCGCAAGGAGCCCACACATGACGCGGCAGCTCCACAGCCAGCCTCACGCCTCCCACTGGGGCTTTCCCATTTGCTGGGTGAGAAACTGAGGCTCAATTCACCAAGGGCAGCCAGCAGCGGAGGCCGGGCTCCCAGTCCAGGTCGGTGTGACAGCCCTGTTCTCTCCTGCCAGGCTCCTCCTCCACCTCCCCTGCGGGCCCGCCACGAGTTCCAGGACAAAGGGGCCGAGCCTCAGACAGAAAGTTCCCTGAAGGTCATAGCCAGGGAGGGACAGGGCAGGGTCCAATCCCACTGCATGTTGGACTTGCAGCCTTGCACCGGTGGCTGCAGATGAGACCCCAGCTCCAACCCACAAGGCTCCAGCGCCATGTGAGAGGTGAGGAAGGTCGTTCCCAAAGCAGCTACTGAAGAGCCAGGCCTTCTTCGGGGCAGGGGCAGACCAAGGCCTCTACCATCACTGTCAGAAGGAAACAAGGGAAGCCTCCCGGGAGGAGGTGCCTCTGCAGCAGGGGATGGGCACACAGGGGAACCCTGATAGGGAAAGATGGCAGGGAGAAAGCACATCAGACAGAGGACACAGTGTGGGCAGTGGCTTGGAAGCAAGAAGGGGTAGCGTGCACTTAGGGGAGAGTGAGGGGTCCAGCTTGACATTAGGAGGGATTAGATATGAAGACTTAGGCCTAGGCACAGAGAGCTTCAAATGCCAGATGAGCATGTTTGGATTTAATTCAGTGGTGAATGGGAAAAGGGGAGACTGAGTAATCAGGGACCACTTCTCGTTAATCTTTCTAATCCCCAGGACCTAATACAGTGTCCAGAACCTGCTGGAAAAAAAAAAAAAATCATTTAATGGATGGGTGGGTGGATGGAGGATGATGATGAAAGTTCAGCATAGAAATTGACAGAAGTGTTGTGGATGGTGGAAGATGAATGGACAAATGACTGGAGAAATAGCCAATGGACAGATTGGGGGGAAGAAAGACAACCAGGTATGGGCATGGATGCAGCCAGGGTGAAAAGGTGGAAGTGTAGTCCATGGTGGATGGTGGATGGTAGACAGTGGGTGGATGGAGGATGGTGGATGGTGAATGGTGGGTGGGTGGATGGTAGACAGTGGGTGGATGGTGGATGGTAAATGGTGGATGGTGGATGGTGAATGGTGGATGGTGGATGATGGATGATGACTGGGTGGATGGTGGATGGTGGATGGTGGATGGCGGATGGTGAATGGTGGATGGTGAATGGTGGATGATGGATGGTGGATGGTGGATGGGTGGAAGGTGAATAGATGATGGTGGATGGATGGTTAATGATGGGTGGGTGAATAAATGGTGAATGGGTGGGTGGTGGATGGTGGTTGAATGGTGGATGGTGTTTGGTGAGTAGAAGGTGAATAGTGGGTGAATCGTGGGTGGGTGGGTCGTGGATGCTGAATGGATGAGTGGATGGTAGGTGAACAGTAGATGGTGGGCAAAGGGTGGACTGATGGATGGTGAGTGTGTGGGTGGTGGATAGCGGGTGGATGGTGAGTGGAAGAGTGGATGGTGGGTGATGAACAGGGTGGTCTGGAAGGGTGGCAGATGTGGGTGGATGGTGGATGGATGGATGGATGTGTGGGTGGGTGATGGGTTGTGGGTTGTTGGTGGTTGGAGGGTGGATAGTGGATTTTGCGTGGGTGATGGAGGGTGGGAGTGTGTAGTGGATGGGTGATAGGTGGTGGTTTGATGGTGGATTGAGGTCGGTCATGGTGGGTGGTCAGTCGGTGGGTGACAGGGGGTGGATTAATATGTGGGTGGATGGTGGGTGTGTGGGTGGATGGTGGATTGACAGTTGGTGGGTGGATGGTGGGTTTTGGGTGGGTGGTTTGTGGGTAGATGGTGGGTAGTGAGTGGTCAGTGGATGGGGGATAATGGTTGTGTGGTAGACGTGGGTGGATAAATTTTGGGTGGAGAGTGGTTGAAGGATGAGTGGATGGTGGGTGGTGGATGGTGGATGGGTAAATGGTGGATGGTGGATGGGTGAATGGTGGATGGTGGATGGTGAATGGTAGGTGGTAGATAGTGGATGGTGGATGGTGGATGGTGGATGATGAATGAGTGGATGGTGGATGGTGGATGGTGTGGATGGTGGATGGTGGATGGTGAATAGTGGATGGTGGATGGATGGATGGTGGATGGTGATTGTGGTAGTGAGTTTTGGGTGGATGATGGGTGGTGGATGGAGGGTGAGTGGTGGGTTTGTGGTAGGTGGTTGATGATAGTGGGTGGATGGTGGTGGATGGTAGGTGGTGGGTCACTTGTGAATGGATGGTGGTGAGTGGGTAGTCAGTTTTGAGTGGGTAGAAACTGGTAAGTGGATGGTGGATAGTAGATGGTGGTTGGTGACTGGGTGGTGGGTGATGGTTTGTGGTTCAATAGGGGCTGGTGGGTAGATGGTGGGTGGTGGGTTGTGGTTGGTGAGTGGGTGGTAGGTGGGGCATGGTTGCTTGTGGGTGACTACTCAGTGTTGGGTGCATGGCAAGTGGATAACCTTTGGGTGACGGGTGGTTGGTAGATGCGTAAATGAGTAGATGGTGGGTAGTAGATGGTGGATTGTCAGTGGGTGGTGGGTGAATATTTGGTGGTGGTTAGATGAGTGGATGGTGTGGTGAGTGGATGCTGGGCAGTGGGTAGGTGGGTGGATGAGTGGATGGTGTGGTGAGTGGATGCTGGGCGGTGGGTAGGTGGGTGGATGAGTGGATGGTGTGGTGAGCGGATGCTGGGCGGTGGGTAGGTGGGTGGATGAGTGGATGGTGTGGTGAGTGGATGTTTGGTGGTGAGTAGGTGGGTGGATGAGTGGATGGTGTGGTGAGTGGATGTTTGGTGGTGAGTAGGTGGGTGGATGAGTGGATGGTGTGGTGAGTGGATGCTGGGCGGTGGGTAGGTGGGTGGATGAGTGGATGGTGTGGTGAGTGGATGTTTGGTGGTGAGTAGGTGGGTGGATGAGTGGATGGTGTGGTGAGTGGATGCTGGGCAGTGGGTGGGTGGTTAGATGAGTGGATGGTGTGGTGAGTGGATGTTTGGTGGTGAGTAGGTGGGTGGATGAGTGGATGGTGTGGTGAGTGGATGTTTGGTGGTGCGTAGGTGGGTGGATGAGTGGATGGTGTGTGGTAGCTGGATATTCAGTGGTGGGTGGATAGGGCTCCAGGTACTGAGCTCAGTCTTGGGGCTGGACATGGATTTGAATCCAGCTGGAGCCTCGTAAGCCCAGGCACCGGCTCTCGTCTCCCCAGGGACAGCTTCAGCTCTTCACACTTTGCAGCTCGTCTGGATCTGTCTGGAACCAGTGCTACACGAGGTCTGCCGCACAGCCAGCTGGACCTGAATCGGGGTTGAGTGGAAACCTGGACGGAAGGGCCCTGCATTGAAGACGTGCAGGGCCGCCGAGCTGGATGGCGTCTGTCTGTCCTTAGGCTGTGTCTGGGAGGGCGAGGTGAAGAGCAGCCGGGACACCTCTGAATCCTCAAGCTCCAGCAGCCTCCCAGGGCCCATGAGGCAGGAGGCCCTGCTGCCTGGTCAGGGCGGTGTCCTCACAGTCCCCCACAGTCGCTGACATCTGATTCCCAACACTAAGCTCCCATGGTCTCGACCCTGAGGTTTAGCTGGCCCCTCCCTGAGGCCCCCCAGGCCTCCTCGGAGCCCATTGGACCTGATGACATCCCTGGAATGGGAGATGGAGCCAGACCCGGCCCAGACTCTCTGTCCTGCTGGACTCCTGGGAACACAGACAGATGAGGGGAGAGGCAGCCGGCCAGCCCCCAAATGGAGCTGGTCTCAGGTGGACCTTGGGGGGCCCAGAGCCCCTAAACCCTGGCTCCGGACAGACTCTCTGCAGAGGGCTTGCCAGTGGCCTGTAGCCAGGTCATGGCTGTAGGTGGGAAGGCATGGGGGGAAGGCAGACTCGTGTTTTCCTAGAGGTTGGAGGCTGCCGACCCCCAGCACACAGACCGGCGTGGTCTTGGTCGAAGTCTAGGTCTGGGGGTCTGGGAGTTCTGGGGTCTGAGGCTGGTCCACAAAGCTGGGCCCTGCGCCTTGGGCCGACCGACCCTGGAGCAGCCCCACTCAGTAGTGCTGGCTGGGGTGGGGGTGCCTTTAGACCCACATGCCTGGTATCCGGATCCTGGCTGCGTCAGGTGGAGGCTCCAACCTTTCCTGAGGAGTCCACAGCTGAGCGAGGGGGCCCAGGCCTGGGTGGGCATCCGGGCGTGAGGGATGAGTGTATGACAGAGTGAGTGTGAGAGTGTCCCCTCTGCAGTTGGCACCATCGCTTTCAGGGGACAGAACTCACACAAGGCTCTCTGGGTGGATTGGACCCCGGATAGCATTGGGAAGGGACTGTTCTGGGACAGATGGGAGGCGGCCCATGCCCTGCTGAGCCATAGGTACTCACTTGGCCTCCACGTGGGGCCAGGTCTCTCTCCAGCCCCTTCCTGTTTGGGCTCCGAGGTCTGTGGAGTGAGTTCCTGGCCTGCAACCGCACTGTGAGTGGACAGGTTTCCGTCCGCAGATGGAGGAGCTGATGGACCCCTGAGGGCCTGAGCTGCTAAGAGCGCCGGGTCTGGGCCCAGGTGTTGGCGACCCAGCTCCCCTCTCCGAAATACTGCTCTCCTGCTGCCTCTGTGTGTCTGGGTGGGGATTCCCACCAGGCACCTGCCCGGCATCTGCCCCTCTTGCTGCTTCCAGCAGGCCGTGAGCTGGCCATGACCACATCAGAGTCCATCTGCCTGGGGCAGTGGCTTAATTGTGGGAATTACAGTTTGATGGAGCGAGAAGTGACTGGCAGGTGGAGGGAGCTTGTCCCGGTTTTGGGCAGTGGTGCGTTTGGGCTTCATGTGTCACTGGCCAAGACCCTCAGGGACATTTTGCCTGCCGGAACAAGAGCAAATCCAACATCTCCCTGCCCTGGAGACTGGAACAGCTCCTCGGAGAGGTGGGCAGTGCCACTAGGCCTGGCTTCCAAGGGTCCCTCTGCTTGTCCTGTGACTGGGAGTCCTGACTGTCTGAGCCCACCGGGCCCATCCACACTCCTGCTCTTTTCCCAGGATGTGTCCTGCCTGCCTGTGTCCCACCCAAACACCCCGGGGGCCCTTACTGCTCAGGTACAATGGCCTCGCTCAGCAGCACCGCCTCGAGCCGTAGAGGCCTCCCAGCTCCTGCAGCCTCTGCACGTCCAGCCCTCTCTGCCTGCCCTGTGGCCCTGCTCAAATCAATTGCACGTGGGCTCCAGAGCGGGGACAGCCCAGGGTCTCAGCGCACACTGTTTGCTGTGCACGGCCCTCTCCTGGCCTGCATTCCCTGCAGCCGTCGGCCCTCACTGGATAATGTGGGGTATGGGGTGCAAATGGATTGGCCCCACGGACGGACTGATGGATTGTGGCTGGCTGCAGAGCTGTGCTGGGAACGACTCTTGAGACGGTGTCTGAGCGCAGTGGGGAAGCTCCATGCTCAGCATCTGCAGGGGACAGGCCCCACTTCTGGCTGTGTTCTCCAGCCCCGCCCTCTTCACCTTTTCAGGACTGCCCCATCTTAGTCCAGCAGGCAGAATGTGTTTGCAGAAGGCACCACCCTCCACAGGAAGGAGAAGCAGCCTGGGGCCCCCCTTGAGGGCCTGAGGCTCTGGGCAGGTGGCTGGGTGTGCCCGGCACCCGCACTCAGCCCAGGCCCTGGTGTGAGGCAGACTCCTGCCCACTCATGGTGTATCTCAGACCCCTCTGTCGGGGCCTCTGGTCCAAGGGTTCAATGCATTTGACCACAGCCGGAGATCTACAGGAGAGAGAAAAGAGACTCCCGTCTCCCTGTCCTAGTGTGGTCTCTTCCTCTCTCGCTTTCCCTCTCTCTCCCTTTCTCTCTATGTCCCTGTCTCTCTCTCTCCCTGTCTCTCTCTCTCTGTGGCCCTCTCTCCCTCTCTCTCTCTTCTTCCCTCTCTCTCTCTCCCTGTCTCCCCCTGTCTCTCCCTCTCTCTCTTGCTCTCCCTCCCTCTCTCTCTTGCTCTCCCTCCCTCTCTCTCTCTTTCTTTCCCTCTCAGTCTCTCTCTCTCTTTCTCTCTTACCCTCAAGGTTGAAGCCCCCTTGTCCATGGGCTGCCTGTGGCCCTCAGACACCGTGTTCCGTGTTGCTGCCATGTGACTTTCTTAAATTGAGCTTTTTGCAGACTCCAGGAGCAGACTCAGTGGCCCTCTGCGCTCGTCCTCCCCGCTCCCTTTCTCCGGGCCTGGGCTGCACCTGTCTGGTCCCCGTGGGTGTCGTTTCCACTCCCCGTGTGCGGCTCTCAGGACACGGAGACAGGACGGTGCAGCTGACAATGACGTGGGCTGGAGGGAATGCAGGGAGCAGAGAGCCAGGGCTCCCACTGGGGACGGGCAGGGCAGGTTCCTGGAGTGGGGGAGAGGGTGCCTGTGCTGGGCCTTAGCAGAGACTGAGGTCAGCTGGTGGAGGAGGCTCCGGGAAAGCCCTTCTCACCGTGAGGACAGCACCTGGGGCACAGTCAGTGGCTCTCTGCTGTGGGTGGAATTGTGTCCCCCCAAAAATTGATTGGCGTCCAAACCTCCAGAACCTGTGAACAGGACCTGAGTTGGAAGGGTCTTTGCAGATGTCGTCAAACTAGGGATGTGGTTGTACCCTAATCCAGTGGCTGTGTCTTTATAAGAAGGGGGAGTTTGAGCGCACGTAGGGAGCGCACCAAGTAGCCACAGATGCCGAGACAGGACAGTGTGTCCAGGAGCCAAGCTGAGGATGGCTGGAAGGCAGCGGTGGCCTGGAGCAGATCCCGGCCGGAGTCTCCAGAGGGACCCACCCTGCCGGCAGCTTGCTCTCAGCATTCTGGCCCCCGGAGCCGGGAGACAGTAAGGACCCCCTGTCAGCTACCCAGCTGGTGCTGTGGCAGCCCCATGAGACAAGCCCACCCTCCCTGCCGTGCCGAGCACTCCAGCCCTGCCAGAGCCCAGGGCCAAGTGCCTCCTGGCTCCCCCAGCCTGGCCGGCCACCATGACCCCAGGGACTCCTGACTCCTTAACACCTCCTCCATGGCCCCCACTGCCGTCCCTCTTCCTCTCCTGCACGCCGACTGCTCACTCTGGCCCTGCTTCCTGCGTGTGCCGGGGCTCTTTCTGTCTCACTGAACCCCTGCAGCGGCTTCTGAGAGAGGAGCCGTGCCCGACTCTCTTTGCTCATCTGCCACCGAGAGGCGCTGTAGGGTGGTTGAAAGGGTGGCAGAGGCCACCCAGACTGCCGTCTGTCCAGTTCCCCATGTTCCCTATCTGTCCTCTCCTCCCAGGAGACCCCCTGCCCTGGTCTGAGACGGGCATGGAAGGATGCACGTGGGGCCGCCTGTCTGTGTGGGCACCGAGCGTGGCTGCCCGCGGGAGGCGGCTCCGCAGAGACTGGCAGCCCATCTGTCATGCCGGTCGCCACCTTTGTTTGTGGAGCAGATACATACCCAGATCTGACAGCACAATATCATTGCACCACCGGCTCTCTCGGATGCCCAGATAAGCTGTCGATTGGACCGGGCCCCTAGTCTCTCGCTATCCGGCTTTATTTCGCCATAATAGCGGGGAAGATGCAGTTGGTAACGACCCGTGACAGCTGCTATATTGATATTCCCAGTCTTGGGGAGAGAGAGAGGAAAAAAAAAACACAAACACTTGATAAAAGTGTGATTGAAGATTAATAGTTGTCTGGTGACGATTCACAATGAAACAGGCCATAAAGAGATTACTTGTCTGCAGAGCTGAATTGCTCCCGGCGACAGGCTGCGGAGACAGTGCTGCTCCCAAGCTGCAGAGCTGGGCACCCGGGAGGGCCTGGGTTCCTCTGTGCAAGGCCGAGGGGCGCCCAGGCAGGCGCAACAATTTCGGGTGCTGTGGGCCAGGGTGCTTGAAACATTCCCAGCTGGAGGAGGGTAGATGGAAATCGCTTTGGAACTGTTTATTTATTTATACTCTGTCTTGTTCCAGGAAGGATTTAAAAAGGCTTAGAATTTGCTTTGTGTCAGAAGCCCGTGTAATCGTCCCGGTTCTTCCCCAGGTGGAAGCAGGGGATTTTACAGCGTCAGTGTCAGGCCGGGGAGGCCGAGGGAGGGTCAGGCCCAGGTGACTCTGCTGACGTTGAGGAACCTGGGTTCCTCTGAGTTTAAGCGGCATGCCCAGAGGGTCGGGGGTAATTGAGTGGGAAAATGGGGACTGAAAATCATTCATTCATTGTCTCGTAATCTTGCACCTTATGTGAACTTTGTTCATCAGACGAAAGTGAGAAGACTGGTTACAAACTGGGAGAAGGTGTTTTCTGCAAACGTAATGAAGGAAGATCCACGCCCCAGTGCGCAGACAGCGTCACGCTAAGGGCCCCGTGAAAGGAAGGGCAGGAAGAGGCTGAGCTGCTCCGCAGGGAGACGCAGTCGGGAGGGCCCAGACACCCTCCCACCACCAGCGGCCACGGAGGGCGCGTCAAAGTCACGGGAGATGCAATTACATCCCTTTAATTGGCAAAAACGACAAATTGGAAGGCGGACGACCTTGGGTGGGGGAGCAGGAGAGCAGAACACAGGAGCTGGTTCAGTGCGGGCTGCTGCCAGCACACAGCCCCACAGCACCGATGGGTTTCTGGGTGCTTATTACTTTATAAATAACATGCTAAGGATGCCTGTTAGTTCCCTGTGGCTGCCCTAACAAATTATGACAAAATGGGTGGCTTAAAACAACAGAGATATATTCTCTTATGATTCTGGGGATGAGACGTCTGAGATCAAGGTGTGGGCCAGTCCTCGCTCCCTCTGAGGCTCCCAGGAGGCTCCCTGGTGGCCTCCTCCAGTCTCTGGGGGTCCCAGGGGTTTCTTGGCTCTGGCTGCCTCCTCCCCCATCTCTACCTCTGTCCTTGACCTGGGCGTCTTCCCTCTGCGTGTCTGTGTCCTCTCTGTGTCTCGTAATGACACCGGTCATTGGATTCAAGGCCATCCTGAATTCAGGATAATCTCATCTCCAGATCCTTCTCTTAACCACACCCAAAAAGACCCTTTTTCTCAAGAAGGTCACATTGACAGGTTCCAGGGCTTAGGGTATGGATTTGTCCTTTCGGGGGCACCATGCCAGCCACCGCAGTAAGGAGGGAGGGGGTGAACAGAAGTGGCCTGGCCGGGCGCAGTGGCTCAAGCCTGTAATCCCAGCACTTTGGGAGGCCGAGACGGACAGATCATGAGGTCAGGAGATCGAGACCATCCTGGCTAACCCGGTGAAACCCCGTCTCTACTAAAAAATACAAAAAACTAGCCAGGCGAGGTGGTGGGCGCCTGTAGTCCCAGCTACTCGGGAGGCTGAGGCAGGAGAATGGCGTAAACCTGGGAGGCGGAGCTTGCAGTGAGCTGAGATCCAGCCACTGCACTCCAGCCTGGGCGACAGAGCAAGACTCCGTCTCAAAAAAAAAAAAAAAGGAAGTGGGCCTGGTGTGAAGGTGATGGATGAGCACCTGTTCATATGAGGCCTGGCATGAGTCTGGGGCCCTTTAGATAAGAACACAGTGGAATGCTGATGGTGTCTAAAGCTTCCCTCCGTGGGTGGGCTCACAGGGCTGAGTGAGGGGATTGTGCCCTTCTAAGGGGCTTACGACTGGAACACTGTGCTCAAGACCACCAGCAGGAGACCCCCAAGCCGGGTCGGCAGGACTTTGAACCACGGGAGTTTCCCAATCACAGCTGGTACCTCTGTGCGTTGATAACACCCAGGCCCCAATGGCAGGCCCCCTCGTCGGTGGGGTGTGTGGGGGCTGTGCATGCGTGTGGATGTCTGTGTGCATGGGTGTGTGTGTGCACGGACAACACATTAGAATTCTAAGAAACCAAAGAAGTCCCAGCCTGAGAAACAAAGTCCCCTGGCAGTGAGCTCAGAGAGGCCAAGGGTGGCTCTGAGTCCCTGTGGGCATCACAGCTCCCAGGGTGGCGGGGCCCTGGCCTCTGGGCAGCACCTGCTAGCCACCCTCCCTTTCCTTGTCGCTCTCGTCTTCATCCTCCCACCCCTTCTCATCCGTGTTTCTTTGTTCTCCTTTATGTATCTTCATAAGCTTCCTTAAATCCTTTTTGAACAAGGCAGGGCGTAAATAGATAGATAAATAAACACCCCCTTGCTGCAGATTGTAAACCATCTTTCCGAGGTCCCCGGCTTGCTCCAGAAGACATTGGCTCATCATCCTGACAGCTCCCATCCATGCCCCGGCGCTGGACGCAGAAAAATCAGCAGGCTGCAGGAGCCGGTTTCATCGTCCGCCAACATTTACAGAGCGCCGGGCAGGTCCTCTCCCAACGCAGCTGCCAGGGAGGCAGCATGACCCTTGTCCCTCTCCAGCAGCTGGGGACCAAGGGCCCTGGGAGCCCCTGCGGGTGAGGCCGGCGGGATTGTGGGGGCTAACCAGCATCCCTGGACCGTGTGCTCTGCACGAACTGATGTGTGGGGAGGCCTTGGAGGCAGCGGCCCCCTGCCCACTTTCCTGTGCAAAAGAGATTCCAGGTGCCCCCCAACACAACCCGTTGCTTGAGTCCCTGTGATGTGCGCGCCACAAAGCCTGTGTCTTGGAAAATGTTTGTTTTAATTGTGTGCTGTTTTCATGCTCTCACCTGGCCTCACTTTCTCCCAAGCTGGGGTCCTGAAGAGCAGGGACTCCGTGTTGCACACTGGAGCCCATCGGGTTCCCAGTGCAGAGAAGACATCCATCGGTGCTCACTATTGATTAATCGATTGAGAAGCCAAAAAAAAAGTCACACTGCTGAGTAGAGGCTGGACTCAAAGATGAGCAAGTTTACTTCACCATTAAATGGACCAGGATCGTGGTGTGTGTGTGTGTGTGTGTGTGTGTGTGCAGGGATGTGTGTGCACATGGGCTGTGGGTCTGGGTACTTCACCATCAAATGGACTAGGATTGCAGTGTGTGTGTGTGTGTGTGAGTGTGCACATGGGCTGTGGGTCTGGGTACTTCATCAAATGGACCAGAATTGTGATGTGTGAGAGTGTGTGTGTGAGAGTGTGTGTGCATGCACATGGGCTTTGGGTCTGGGTACTTCACTGTCAAATGGACCAGGATTGTGGTGTGTGTGTGTGTGAGTGTGTGTGTGGGTGTGTGTGTGGGTGTGGGTGTGCGTATGGGCTGTGGGTCTGGGTACTTCACCATCAAATGGACCAGGATTGTGGTGTGTGAGTGTGTGTGTGAGAGTGTGTGTGGGTGTGGGTGTGCGCATGGGCTGTGGGTCTGGATACTTCACCATCAAGTGGACTAGGATTGTGATGTGGGAGAGAGAGTGTGTGTGTGTGTGAGAATGTGTGTGTGTTTGTGCGCACATGGGCTGTGGGTCTGGGTACTTCACCATCAAATGGACCAGGATTGTGATGTGTGTGTGTGTGTGTGTGTGAGTCTGTGTGGGTGTGTGTGCACACACATGGGCTGTGGGTCTGGGTACTTCACCATCAAATCCTGGGTACTTCAGGATTGTGGTGTGTGTGTGTGTGTGTATGTGTGTGTGTGTGTGCACATGGCGTGTGGGTCTGGGGCAGACAAGGTGGAATCATGTCTTAACATCTGTATTGCATCACTTCTGTCCCTACACAAAGCTTTGCTCTCAGCAGTGACTCAGACACAAATCAATAGCCAGCTCTGAGTGTGAGTGTACGTGTGTGTGCACACGTGTGTGTGTGTGCACTGGAGACGGGTGACGTGAAATTATCCAAGTGCTGCCATGATCACAGGGAACTCCGTCTGCCCCGCTCTCTGCCCACCCCGCCAAGGCAGGTCCTATTTCAGAGGTAGGAGGAATCTGAAAATAAATCGTGTTGCCCGAGGTCCTTTACTGTGATGAATGGCACCTCTTCTGTGCAAGCTCTCACCCCGCACCGCCTTCCCATCCTACGTTTTCACAGTTTTGAGTCAGAATTAGGATATTCTTGCTTCAAGTGAGTGATAGAGGATATCGGGGCCCAGGAGCAGCCGGAACTCGGCTGCCGTATTTCCCACAAAACCACACGATTTATTTCAGGGAATGCACGTATATTTCATGGGCTGGGGTCACGGCTGTCAGCTACATCATGTCTGGACACACACATGGGTTGTGCTTGGCTGAAGGTGCCAGGACTGAAGAGATGAGATTCCTGAACGTGCGCGGCATGGCCAGAGCCCAGGTCAATGGAGGCCGGTGGAAGAAGTCGTTGGGAAGATGCATGCGTGGGCGGCCGTGGACTGGATTTGGGGCCAGTCATGCTGCCCGTGGGATTGGCTTTGCAGAGGAAACCCATAGCACTGTAGGAAGGACAGCAGGTGTGGGGTGGACACTGGCCTCTGCCCTGACCCTGCTGGACCCTGGCTCTTTGCCTAGGACAATTTCATCCATGCCTCTGTCCCTCGGTTTTCTCACCTGTGAAAATGGGATGGCTGTGCTGGCTCCAGTCTTGTCCACTGAGTGATGCCGCTGTGGGGACTCAAGGCTTACGTGCTGTAAAGCACAAAACGCTGTGGGAATTCAAGTGATTAACACGAGGTCATTTCCTCCAAAGATATTTTTAATCATTTTTATGCAGAATGAGGAATAATTGATGACAATTTAAAAACCCACACACATTCATCATATCAGCGCGTGAGATAAATTAATGACGGGAGCGGGAGCCGGGATTCTGAGAACTGGGGTTCCGCCGCTTGCCCTGCTGGTCCTCAAGTGGGCAGCTCTTAAAACAGGCTCACAGCTTCCTCATCTGTGAAACGTGAGTGAAGCCCAGTGGCCTGCGGTTCGGGCCCATTGCCCTCACGTGGATCGCGGCTTCAGCCTTCCTCTCGGGGGACGGTCTGCAATTCTTCCACTCAAATGGAAAACTCTGGGCGTCAGGCCTCAGACGCTCTGCAGCCTCCGCTCCAGTGACTCCCCTTCCTCACCTCCCCCACAGGCTCTTCGAGGCTGGTCTCCACTGCTGTGTCCAGACTGGCCCCATTCCTCCCACCTGGAGACAGACAGGGCGGTTCTGGGGATGCCCCACACGCAGGGAGGATGCCCCGTGTGGTACCCGGCAGTTGAGGAAGGTTTGCTGCTGCAGGTGCAGCTCCTGCTTACCTCATCCATCCTTGAAGGACGCCATCCCCTCCCTCAGCCCTGTGAGCCCACCCGTGGAGAACAGCTTTAGGCGCCATCGCCATTCCACCGTGTTCTCGTCTAAAAGACCCCAGACTCATGCCAGACTCATCATCAGCCAGGACAGAACGCCAAGCCGTGGAGGATGGTCTGGACGGTGGGTGCCCCCGATAAACCAGAAAGGGCACAAGTAAGGGTGTGGGCGGTGGGCAAGGCCAGAACGGGGGCTGCTGGTGAGTGGCATGGCTCCTGGGAAATCTCCTTGGCTCTGAGCCTTTGTTTCGGAGGTTGAGGGCTGAATTGTGTTTCCCCAGGAGACGTCCGAGTCCTGGCCCCTGGTTCCTGTGAATGTGATCTGTCTTTGTAGATGTAACTGGGTTAAGATGGGGTCATACTGCCTTAGGGTGGCCCCTAGTCCAATGCTGGTGTCTTCATGAAAAGAGGGAGGTGCGGGCACAGGGGCACACAGGGAGAAGACCTGTGAAGATGGAGGCAGAGATCAGAGCAAGGCGTCTACAGGCCCAGGGGTGCCAAAGGCGGCCAGCAAGCCCCGAAACTAGGAGAGAGTCCTGGGAGCTCTCAGACCCTCCAGAGGACCCAGCCCTGCGGACACCGCCATGTAGGACTTCCAGCCTCCAGAGCTGCAAGAGAATCGGTCTGTGGTTTTAAGCCGTCCAATCTGTGGCACTTTGATATGCAGCCCTAGAGGGCTGATACACAGGTTGCAAACCCCGAGCTCACGGAGCTCCCCTGAAGGCTGAATGAGACAGTGCAGGTGAAGCACTCACCCAGGGCCCAGCCCACTGTGCCCCTCAATCTGGGTCGCTTTCGGTTGTGATTGGAGCCAGCGAGATAATCACAGGAAGCTCAGTCTCCCCGAGGGTGGGGGTGGAGCATCTCCGGGACTGCAAGCCTGTGGAGACACTGGAGGAAGGGGCTGCTCTGAAGTTCCTCCCCAGTGGGACTGTCTTCAAAAGGCTGGCAGCAGAGCCCTGTGCTCTGGGAGACTGGACACCACACCGGGGCCTCCACCTTCCTCTTTCATGTATCTTATTGGCATTTATCCACAATTACTCATCACTCAAAAATTTACTCTGGGTCAGACATAATACCAGGAACGAGAAGAGAAAAGTGCTACCGGGGGCACGGGCAGCCTAGCGGTGTCACCGAGATGGAAGCAGGTGACCTTTTCATTACCTGCCAAGTGCAGTCAATGAAATATATATGAGAGGTCCTGCAAGCTGGAGCAGCAGGGGAAGTACCTGGAGGAAAGCAGGGACCAGCGGCAGCAAGGCCAGCCTCCTGCGAGCCAGGCCCAATGCGTCGGTAGCGCCCCACCTGGCTGCTCACTACCGTCAGTGGGGGCGTGCAGCCTGCAGATTGCCAGCCCCTGCCCTGCAGCCTCCCAACCCTTGGCCCCGAAGGAGACACCTCCTTCCTTCCTCAGTCCCCCTATGGGGCCTCCCATGTCTTCTGTTAAAGTGTTTCTGCTGTCGGTTTTCTTTACTGCTTTCGAGTTTTAGTTCTGTCATCACGTCTTGTGTCTTCCATCGTTGGACTTTCCTCTCTGTCTGATCTTAGACACACGTCTGGTAGAAACTGGAAAAATGCATAAAGTAAGAATAACTTGGACTTTGTCACTTCCTCCTGGCCCCCAAGTGTAGTTGGCTGGGAGAGGCAGACAAAGGGGTGGCCCCTGGAGAAGGAACTCATAAACAAAATATCCTGATCATCAGTAGCTAAGTCCAAATACTTGACAATGATTCCCTGATACAAAACGTCCGTGCCTCCTGAGGGTCCTTTGAAACTCCGGGGTGGAACAAAGACATACACAGCTTTCCCTCTTTTCAGGAAGAGGAGCTGGGGGAACAGTTGGAAGGTGTCTTCCTGTAAGAAAGACGCCAGTTCTGCAGTGCTGGGGTGACTTTAACAGACTTGGGAAAACTGCCATAAGGGAATTCTTTTTTTTCCATTCCCTAAGCAGAAGGTAACATTTGCTCATTCTGCTCAGGTTAAATTACCATATTAATTATTCAAAAGACTTAATGCTATCAAACCAGAATCCGTGTACCAGATCCAAGGGGGAACCAGAAACAAAATCAATGGGTCTAAAGGCCTTGGCAGCTCATGAATAATTAACTCTCCACACCCTTGAAGTTTAACAGAAAAAGAACAAAAAGTTCACATGATACAGAGAAAAGGCAGATAATAGAAAGAAGGGCAGACAGACACATAGATATACAGGTAGGTAAATTGATAGATACGTAGATGGATGGATGGATAGATAGATACATAGATAGATGGTTAGATAGATGGATGGATAGATAGCTAATTGGATAGATGGATAGATGAATAGATGGATGGATGGATGGATGGATGGATAGATGGATGGATGGATGGATAGATGGATGGATGGATGGATGGATGGATGGATAGATGGATGGATGGATGGATAGATGGATGGATGGATGGATGGATGGATGGATGGATGGATGGATGGATGGATGGATGGACGGATGGACGGATGGATGGATGGATGGAAAGAGGAATGGATGGATGGCTAGATAGATGGATAGATAGCTAATTGGATGGATGGGTAGATGAATAGATGGATGGATGGATGGATGGATAGAGGAATGGATGAAAGGTTAGATAGATAGATAGATGGATGGATAGCTAATTGGATGGATGGATAGATGAATAGATAGATAGATGAATGGTTAGATAGCTAGGTGGATAGATATAGATAGATAGATAGATAGATAGATAGATAGATAGATAGATAGATAGATGAATAGATGGATGGTTAGATAGATGGATAGATAGTTAATTGGATGGATGGATAGATGAATAGATGGATGGATGGATAGATGAATGGATGGATGGTTAGATAGATGGATAGATAGATGGATGGATAGATAGATAGATAATAGATAGATAGATGAATGGATGGATGGTTAGATGGATAGACGGATGGGTAGATAGCTAATTGGATGGATGGATAGATGAATAGATAGATGGATGGATAGATGAATGGATGGATGGTTAGATAGATGGATAGATAGCTAATTGGATAGATGGATAGATGAATAGATAGATGGATGGATGAATAAATGAATGGATGGATGGTTAGATGGATAGGCAGATGGATGATAGATAGATAATAGATGAATGGATGGATAAATGAATGGATGGATGGTTAGATGGATGGACAGATGGATGGATAGATAGCTAATTGGATGGATGGATAGATGAATAGATAGATAGATGGATGGATGAATGGATGAATGGATGGATGGTTAGATAGATGGATCGATGGATGGATGGTTAGATAGATGGATCGATAGATGGATGGTTAGATAACTAATTGGATGGATGGATAGATGAATAGATAGATGGACCAATGAATGGTTGGATGAATAGATGAATAAATGAATGAGGGATGGATGAATGGATAGATAGATCTATAGATAGATGGAAGGATAGAAGAATGAATGGATGGATGAATGGATGGATGGGTAGATGAGTGGATAGATGAACAGATGGATGGATAGATATAGCTAGATCTATAGATAGATGGAAGGACAGATGGATGATAGACAGATGGATAGATGGATGGATAGATAGATATAGATAAATAGAGAGATAGATGATAGATAGGCACACAGGCAGATAGACAGAGAGGACCCTGGCTTGAGTCCAGCTGCATCTCTCTTTGTCCTGAGACCCCCTTAACTGTGGCCATCTGTGTCAGGAGTCATAGCACTACTTGGATTAAAAGTGAACACAATTTCACACGTCTTTCAGTGTGACCCTGAGGGGAGGGGCTGGGTCCTGCAGTGCACCAGGATGGGTTTCGTGCCATCTATTTATATCCAAATCAATTCTAAGTTGGTTGCAGGACTGCCTAATCGAATCTGTTGTCCTTCATACACACAGATGAGACACCTGACCCCTGTCCTTGTCCAGGCCTCCTGGGAGAGCCCAGACTCTTCTCCTCGTGGCCGGAGAGCTGCAGGGAAGGCTGTGAGGCGCTCTGGCTTGCTCGGTCTGTGGCAGGCTTGTGGTGGTGCCTCTGTCCCCTTCTGACTGCCCTTGGAGGTTGAGGGGAGTGAGGCAGGGCTGGCCTTGCTGGGATCTTGTCTGCTCAGAGACCAGGCGGAAAACCTACTGGGCTCACAGCAACTGGCCCTGGGGCCCTCTCAGGGGACACTCCTCTCTAGGACCCAGGAGCCCCAGGAGGCTGTCTCTGGCTCAGCTCACCCAAACCTCAGGGTGCCCTAGTCTCCTGGGGCTCACTCTGCCCTGTTTTTGCCCCGAAGCTGCCACTCCCACCTGGGAAGCAATAGAGTGGGAGGGGTGGGGGTGCTCAGGGGACAAAACTGTGTCCAGCACGGTCTGTGCAAGGCAGATGTCTCCCTGGCTCAAAGCCAGAGCTGAGAACAGTCCCAGGCACCAGCCCTGCCCAGCTCCCTCCCTCTGTCCTCCTCCTACCAAGATGCAGGTGGTGCAGTCAGAGCAGGGTGGTGTTGGGGCTGGAGGTGGGAGGGGGAGATCCCCATGCGGCCTCAGGCACCTGCCAAGGTTCTCTCTGCTTGGGCTCGCCCAGGGAGCCTGGCCTTTGGACGTCTGCTCGTGTTCATTTCTTCTCCTTCCTCTCCCTCCGTCCCTCCCTTCTTCCTTCTTCTGTCAAAGGTTTCTGAGTGCGTGCCAAGCACTGGGCTGGGATGGTCACTGGGAAGAGATGATGGAATGTTTCAGGCATGGTGGAGACAGGTCCCTGGACCAGCGGCGTGGCCAGGGCAGACGAAGTGCATGCAGGCTGCAGCTCCAGGAAGGCCGGGCCTCCTCCCCTCCTCTCTGCCGCTCTCCCTCCTTGGCTCCCCCAGCTCTTCCTTCCTCCTTCCCTTCTCATTCCTCCCTGCAGCCCTCCCTGGAGCACTGCCTTGGAGCTGGGAGGACAGACCAGATAGCTATAGCCTGTGGAATTCTTGAGCATGGCTGGAGGATCAGCAAGCAGGGGTTCGAATCCTGTGCCTGGCAAAACTGCCTGGGAGGCCTCCTGGCTCACCTCCTTTTGCCCCAGTTTCCACAGCTGTGAAACGGCAATAATGACTGTGCTCATCTCAGGGAGCTGCTGGGGTCCCAGGAATGACAGCGACGGTAACGACCTCATGATAGCAAAGCCCAGCAGCCCTCAGCCCCAAGCCCGGCGCGGAGAACGTCCCCGGGAGAGCTGACAATGACCGGTCCTTATTTTCGCAGAGAATGCATCATTGGCAGCGATGGATCTGCAGCTTGTCCCTGTGACAGCCCCTGAAGCATCAGCAGACGAGGGACCTTGAGGTGGACGAGGAATCACGGTCCTGGAGAAGCTGCTGGGCCCAGGCCTGAAAAGCAGAGGTGGCTTCTCCTCCCTAGCCTAGTAGCAGCAGGCGTGTCCTGGTAGTCACCTTGAGCCTGGGTTCTTAGCCGCTGCCATCTCCTAGTGAGGTCCTTGTGTGCAGAGAGGAAGGGTTTAGGGAGGGTTTGGCCTCCCCAGGTGATGGGTTGTAGGTGGTGGGGCTGGGAGTTGTCAGATCCGAGACCCTCTTGTTAGCAATAGGCCGTGCTCTTGAATCGGGCCTAACATGGAAGACCTGGTCACGGCGGGCTAGCAGGATGGCCTAGGCGTTTTCTGTTGTTTTCTGTTGGGCACCCAAGGGCCAGGGGTCAGGCCATGAGCCCCACACCCTGAAGATGCTCGGAGACGGTGAAGGTGACATCGCAGAAGGCCGGGGCTGCCCTGGGGCTGAAGGAGGGCAGAGCCTTCCACTGCCCTGTCGGGAGCTGGGAATCGGCCATTCCTTCCCCAATTCCAACCACGGAAAGTAGCCCTCAGCCAGAACTGAGTTGCAGAATTCCCACGTCACCCACGGGAAGGTTATTATTTCCATTTTAATTAGAAACAATTGATTACACTCCTCGCCTATCCCTTCTCCTCTCCCCAGCTCAGGGCTTTAGATAGTGTGTTCACTGAACGGGCGCCCTCAGGACCTTGCCGAGTGGGACAGTCCCCCCTCTCCCTCACCCAAAGTCTAGGGTTGCCCAACAGCAGTGAAAGGCGCTGGGAAGGCACGGCGGCCCTGGGAAGGAGCAGGAAGCAGGACAGTGGGAGATGGCACCGTGTGGCCCTGCAAGGGTGGACTGCAGTTCCCACCCCTTCACAGCCCGCCAAGTCCCACGGGGACCACATGAAAAAACCCCATTATTCTGGGGAGCCTGTGCTCTGACTCCCCTGACTTAGGGCAGGTCCCAGTCTGCAAACCTTGGAAAGAAACGTGATGATCCCATTTCTTCTCTTTTTCCCCAGCACCAGCCGTGAAAAGCCAGTCAAGGATACCCCATGTGGCAGAGATTCCCGCACACTCACCAAAACCGTTTCCACTCTCGTGGGCTCACGACGTGGCCACATCTGCCCATCCTCTGCTGTGGGTGTGGCTGCGCTCAGGGCAGCAGCGTGGGAGTGGGAGAGGAGAGGGATACACGCTGAGGTCTGAGAAAAGAGAGCCACAGGGACAGGGACCTGGTGTACAGGGTCAAAAGGGGAGTGAGAGTGGGAAGGCAGGATGGAGTGTGGCAGGCTCATGGGCCTGAAAGGAGGATAGCGTGGCAGGGGCGGCCTCCTCCCGACTGTCAATGCCCTCGTGGAACGAGTCCTCCTCCAGGCCCTCAAGCTCCATGGTCTGAGCTCTGACCTTGTGATGAGGGTCAGGACGATGGAGTGTGGGGAGAAAGCCAGCTCAGGGTGCAGGCCTGGACACCTCTGAGTGGCCCAGACAGGCCAGCCTACCCTGCAGCCAAGCGGCCATTCACCCCCAGTCACGGTGAGCAAGGTCTGAAGTCAGCTCTGCCGTGTGCTGGGCTGCAGAAACTCTACGTGCTCCAGAGCTGCCCAGCTGCCCAGCCACCCCGAGGCCTTTCCACCTGCCGTAGGGGGTTTTGTGGGGTTCCCTGGGTGGCTCCGGGGAGCTGGGTGCACTCCTCCGGGCCCTGCCCTTCTCCAGAGAGGTCCTGGGCTTCCGGGGCCCACGCTCCTGCAGGAGGACAATCAATGACCCCAGTAATTGCTCTCCAGCCCCAGGCAGTGATGAATGGACCTGGAAGCCATGCGGTGCCAGGAATCGATACTGTAATATCTTTATACCAGCAGCAGAGGATGAGGTGAGGAAATGCCACAGCCTTTGAGCCTCCCTCGCAGTCTGTGGAGGCCACCACGCTTGGGCCTGGGACTGCCAGGAATTCGTGACCGTGGCCTGGGAGGGAGGGTGTGTGGAGAAATGAAGCCTCCTAGAGTGCAGAGGCGGCCTGGAGGGCAGCACAGTGCCTTGCCCTGTCCCTCTGTGTCTCTGCGGCTTGGTCCTCTTCAGGGAAGATGTAACAGGCTCTGCAGTCTGGCGGGCCACAGGTGCACATTACAGGGTGACCGGGGAGCTGAAAGTTGGGGGGTCCAAAAGTGCCACAGCATCAGGGGCCTCAGACAGAACGGTGAGACTCAGGCCTCCGACCAGGCCTTGTTCTGCGAGGGACGACATCGCGGATTCCCAGGAGACTGTTGTACACTCAAGGTGGCACCTCAAGTTGGCATGGGAGCCATCTCTCTGAGCCGTGCTTCACTACCGAGAGGGTGAAGGTGTGGGCAGCTGTGCCTGTCTCTTGGGTGCCGTGGCGGTTAAGGGGGTTCTCACCGTGCCTCCCAGGGCACGCTGTGCAGGGGGACTGAGAGGGTCGGGGGTGGGCACCTGGGCAGTGGGACTGTGCTCCAGGGGCCCGTGCATGCCTTCGAGAGGAAAGCTGGAATACTTGCCTGCAGCGGGAGAGCCTCCCTCCCGATGCTCTTTCATCTTTTAGAGCACCTCTGGTGAGAAATTGACTTCTTTGCCGTTGCTCTGAGACAAAAATAAATGACGCTATTTCCCGGCTCATCTTGTGAGCAATGTTTCCTTCTCTCAAAAAGAAGCATCACTGTCTCCTCCTATTTCCTCAGCTGTGGGGGCCACTCATTGGTTCAGATAAGTCATCCGTGAGCAGACGCTGGTGAGCTCTCCAGGCCCATAGAGGTGGCAGGGGCCTGCTCCCCCTCTGTCTGAGGGCTGGTGCCACACTCGCCAGCACCCTCTGTGGGCAGAGTCTGGGCTCTGAGCGGAAGTGTGGGGTGCTCTCCGTGGAGAAGGCCGTGCCTGGCTTGAGGGCAATGACACAGCCCCCTGACCTCAGGACCTCATCCAAGCTGACAGGAAAGACAGCCTCTGATCTGCTGGTCAGAAGGAGGAGACCTAGTGCCAGGTCTGCTCGTCAGAGGGAGGAGACAGCACCAGATCTGCTGGTCA
>NW_012106964.1:386066-406416 GCF_000951045.1 Mandrillus leucophaeus | reverse complement strand
GCCGGGTCTGCTGGTCAGATGAGGGTCACGCAGGCCTGCTCAACCTGCTGATCAGCTGGGGAGATGGCATTCAGTTCTGCCTGGGTCCTGAGTTGGATAAGGAAGGCAAGAATCTTTCCTCTGGGGGTCCCTGGTTTCCCAGGGAAACCACAGGCTTAGCCCCACCAGGGACTGGAGACTTGTGGCCCCTGCCCTCCTGGCATCCTGCGGTCAGATGGGAAGGTCAGTCCGTGTCCACGGAAAGAAGCAGGGATGGCACCAAACACAGGAAATCAATCACTGCTTCAAAGACAACTGCCATATGCCAGGGTGCGGAGGAGGCAGCTGGCTTGTGTGTTGGCTCTGGGAGAGCTGGGAGGCGCTTGGCCAGCTGGCGGGAGAGGGAATGACGAGTCTGGCCCCAGGTGTCTACTCCGTCACTCGTGCTAAGCAACCGTGCGCCAAATGCCTGAGTGGTGACTCAGTGTCCAGGTTCTTTGCCCTGGTTCTGGCCCAGCTGCCTGGGGACCAGGAGGAGCCCTGGAGGAGAGGAACATGAGAAGCTGGGACTGGGAGGGGAGAGTGGAGTTTGGGGGAGACCTGGGTTACACCAACAAACATTCAGTTCCAACCTACCAGGGGCACCCAAGAACTAGACATCCCTAACCAGTCAGCCCCTCTAGAGACCCCAGAAGACCTCATCTTCAGGAGCACAGGCCAAGGCTCAGGGCACCGATATCCCTCCAGGATGCAGGTATGAACCAGGGCCTCTTCTACCCTGAGGCCTGGAACTCTACCGGAACCCCTGTGATTCTTGGACCTCCAAGGGCAGGGGAGTGGGAAGAGGCACCAGGTGTTCTGAGAGGCCCAGAAGCCGGAACAAAGGTGGCCTCTGCTGCAAAAAGCTGCTCACAGTGCTTTCTGGGTGCCAAGCCATTGTTCCTGGCACTGAGTGTCTCGGTGTGGCAACCCCCTCTGGCCTAGAGCCGCTGTGGCCCCAGTCACAGTGAGCAGCTGGTCTGTCTGTGCTTGTGGGGTACTGGGCTTGCAGGGTGTGACAAGATGGACCTTCCCCCCCATTGCAGAGCCCGTCACTGGGGTGCACGTATCTTTGCACTAGAGTCCCAGGTCATTGGGTCCTGGACCCTGGCCTGTTTTCTCTGTGCCCCACGCAGATGCCTTACCCACATGCCTAGCAAACATTTCTGGATGAGTAGGGAGAGATTACATAGACCCCAGCAGGGCCAGCCTCAGGCCCAGTTCACTGCCCTGCCCAGGGAGAGAGGATTGAGGGGGAACTGGGTGGAATAAACCAGCACAAAATACAAGGGGACTCACGGTGTTTCTCACGATTTAGATCTACTTATCATTCATTCTATTCTTTGAAAAGAATAACTCTAAGCCTCCAGTCTTTACCCTTGTGATGGTTGGAGCCCTCGCCCCTCCTAAGTGTGGACCGAGGTCTTCCAGGGGCAGTGGGGACCTTCCTGCGACAACGCAAGCAGTCCATGTAGGTATCAAGAACCTCAACTCCCCACATGAGTGAGGGTCGGATTGCAAGAGCCAGCCTCTAGTATCCAAATGCTCTCTCTGCTATTTGGCCCATGCTCGCGGTCAATAAACCTCTTAGACGCCTTCCCGGGAACGTGAGCCAGCATTGATCTCTCTCCTCCTAAGTGCCCACGGCATCTCGATTTCTGCTGCATATGTACGGGCAGCTGTTTTTCATATTTATTTTGCTCTCTCATTTCCTGAGTAACCGTCTTCCTGCAGGATCGACGTCGGATTCACCTGACTGTGACACCTGGCACAAGGCTTGACCTCTCAGGAAGTTATTGAATGAAGAAGCAACTCCTATAGCTTTGGCTCCCAATAATCCTGAGAACGACGGGCTGGGAGGGCATCGCTCTAAGTCCATAGGAGCTGGGAACCCTTCGGTGTGTGCTCTTGACAATGGTCCGTGACTGGTTATGTGGCCACTGTCACTATTCTCGGCTGGTGAGTAAGGCATGTATGTGAAGCTGTGGGGCCTTGCTGAGGTCACCCGGCCCCAGCAGTTTGGCCTCAGAGTCTGTGCTTACTGAAAAGAAACAAACTGAACCCAACCCAAGTGAGCTGGTTTTTAACGCTTAGGCATCTGTAGCAGAAAGACAAAAGTCAGGTTCGTTCTCCTTAGAATAACAGAATCTCATGGAAATACGAGGCATTAGAGGCCATCTGGCCCAAGGGAGGAATTTCATAAGGAGCCAACAGAGGCCTTCAGCAGATGGGGGAGGGGGCCACACCCTCTTCAGCCATGAGCAGGACTCCCGGACTCCTCCTGCCTGATCCGGGCAGCAGCAGGGCCCGTGCCACGCAGGTTGCCGAGAAGATGAGAACCTGAAGGTGCACGGAGCCTCATGCCAAGCCAAGCTGGGGACATTGCCCTGCCTGCATTTCTATAGTGAGTTGGTCCTACTGGGTGTTGGAGCAGATCTGCGAATGTGGCTGGATTTCTACCACTCAGGAGAAAGAATGCAGTCAGCAGGGGCGCTTGCTAGGCTCTGGTTCCTTGTATGTGATGGAAACCCAAATACTAGTGGCTCGCTGGGGCCACACTTCCTGGTAAGCCGGGGGAATGGCAGGTCTGGAACTGAGGCTCCAGAACCCGCTGCTGGGCACAACCCTCAGGCATGGCTTGTCTGGCGTGTCTGCCCTCCAGCTGCATGGAGGGAGAAGGGGAAGGGCAGGCACCCTCTCTTTCAAGGGCATCACCCAGGAGTTACCGGGTCACCTTGGCTTCCACCCTGAGGACCAGAGCTTGGTCACTCCTAGCCACAAAGAGGAGGCAAATCAGGCTTTTGTTCAGGGTGGCCCTGTGTCCCCCCGAAATTGAGAAGAAGCAGAGAATGGATACCGGGGCGGCAATCTCCCCAAAGCATCTACAAGAGAAAGGATGCCAGGGCGCCAATCTCCCTCAGCATCTACCAGCAGGTGAGTGTGATGGAGGCTGATGTCCCTGAGGGCTTTTCCAGAAGAGTTTGCACTGTTTTCTTCAACCTCATCATCCTCACCTACCACCTTCTGCACTGTTTGCTTCTCCATGTTGTTTTAATCAGTTCTCACAGTGGTGCAGCGAGCTCGTCAGGACCCAGGGCTCCACTCAGTTTGAAGCGGAGGAAGCAGTCCAGGGGCCATGGCCAGGCCAAGGTCAAGGTCCTGCAGGCCGGGAGAGCCAGACATTCCCCTTGGAAGGCTGTGTCCTCTGGTGGGCAGGAGAAGGTAGCCTCGCCTCACCTCCAGGCCCCCGAAACCTCACGCCACCTGGAGCGTGTGCTGGAAGGTTGCTGAGCTGTTGACTCCGGGCAGAGCCTGCTGCTCCAGCGTTAGCCTTGCATAGTCCGGGCTGCAGAGAGCAGGCCTGGGTGCCGGGAGTCACCAGCTGCCTCTCTCCAGACCTTGTTGTCCTGTCACCTGCCATCCCTCCCTCCTGCCAGGCTCTGGTCCAGGTCTTCTCACTGCCTCCTTGGCAGTGCCGGTCCTGGCCTCTGCCAGCGAGGGGAGGGCAAGCTGAAGAAGGACAATGGAGGCCTGAGCACCTCTCCACCCTCTCGGTGTGGGCACTGCAGATGACTGACTGTTGGTGATGGAAGGATGTAGGTGACCTCAGCTTCCTGTCCTCGGCAGAGAAACTGCAGTTGGTGTCTGAGGTCCAGATCTTAGCACCCCAGAATGTTCTCCGGTCCCACGTGTGGGATTAATTGCACCCCTACCCTGCACTGCCAGGCCTGTGTCCCTCTGTCTGCCGGTCACGGGGACACCATGGCTTCTGTGCATTTTCTGTTTCTGGAGATCTGTTAGCTGTGATTGATCCTAAATGCTGATACTTCTCTGTCTGCAGCCCGGGGGAGACAAGGGCAGCTTGGTCCCCGACAGACCCTGTGGCTCTGGGCTGCACCTGGACTCAATGTCTTTTCCCAGGGGGACGGAGCTGACTCTGCAATGTTTAGCCACATCCCTGGCCTTGGGGGATTCAGCTGCTGAACTCCACAGAGCGTGGACCCAGCGCAGGCTGTGGGACTTGTGATCAACAGTGCTCCCCTGGTGAGGAATCCCTGGGACAGCCCAGGGCAAATGCTCAAAAGTCCTATCAGCTGCTATTTCAGCTGTATCTTCTCACGCCATTCTGTTCTGTTCAGTGCGACAAGGAAATCACATTTTTTAAGAGAACTTCCACGTTATCGGAGAACAGCAAACCACCATAAACTGTGGCTCTGTTTCCATCGTGTCGCACTGCCAGCTGTCAGGAGGGAATAGGTGTCCCTCAGCCACGGCCCTGCCATGCTGCGTGCCCTGCGGGCTATGAGCTGGGGCACTCCTGGCTTTTCTGGGCAGCAGCACGGCTGAGGGTGAAGGTCGCCTCGCTCCCCTAGTGCTTGTCCATCCTTCACAGCCCACTGCCTGTGCTCTCCGGGGCTTCCCTGGGACTGAGCTCACCCAGCTTTGCTGAGGCCAGGATGTGGCTCCAGGCCTGGGGTTTGGGGAGTCTCCCCAGGGGCCCCGTCCCTGCTCAGGCTTGATGGGTGCTCTTGATCCCAGAGTTCCACACTCATTACTGAGCCGCACTGGATGCCCACACCGCAGCAGGTCTGTGCTGTGGCAGGGGGCAGGCTGGCTCATGGCTGTGTCCTAGGGCAGACTAGCAAGGAGGGGCCTGAGAGAGAGCTGAGCAGGGAAGGGAGGGCAGGGCAGGGAGGGCAGTGCTGGCGATGGTGCGGGGAGGCACCGGTGCTTCCCAGGGAGGCCAGCAGGGGCTTCGGAAGGCTGGGAGGTATTTGAGAAAGTCTGGGGGTGACAGGTGCTTGTGTTTGGAGGGCGCCTGATGGGGGACATGAATTGTGCACCTGTCCAGCGTGTAGGCCTTGTGCTCAGGGGAGACACGCTCCCAGATGGACCGAGCTCTGAGTCTGGCCCTGCCATTGACTGACCTTAGACACCTGGGACAGGCAGGTGGCTGAAACCTGGGGGATCCTCACTTTCTCCATCTGTACAAGAAGTCAAGGGTGGCACCTGCCTCAGGAGGATGCCATGTGAATCCTACAGGAGATCCAGGGTCTGGCAGAGCTCAGTAAATAGAGGGACTATTTTGTCAGTTTATTTGGCATATTTGGCAATTGAGGTAAATTACCATTGCCTTGGAGCTGTATTTTATACACTGAGTTTTCTTTCCTATTTTTGAGGCTGGTGTGGGGTGGGTTCTCAGCTCACTGCACCCTCTGCTTCCTGGGTTCAAGCGATTCTCCTGTCTCAGCCTCCCCAGTAGTTGGGATTACAGAATTTTTGTAGTTTTAGTAGAGACAGGATTTTGCCATGTTGGCCAGACTGGTCTCAAATTCCTGGCCTCACGTGATCCTCCCGCCTCTGCCTTCTGAAGTGCTGGGATTACAGGCAGGAGCCACTACGCCCGGTCTACTGGGTTTTCTTAAAATCGGGCTCAGACTCAGCTGGATGGGGGGCCCTAGGTTGCTGGTCCAGCACGAACCTGCTGGAAGAACAAGCTGTTTGCTGGCCGATGGCAGTGGCCGGGACCAGGCAGGCATGGCCCACGGATTGGCACCATGTGGTGACCACACTAAGGCGATCATAGCAGCACACCAGCTTCCAGAATTCAGAGAAGTGCTCCGTCTTCCCCGGCCTGCTGGGCCACGGGGTTCACCCCTCCAACCACCGTGAACCCTTCAGATGTGGAAATCAGAGGTGCACGTTAGTGGTGTGGCAATGCCCAGAGCGTGCAGGCACAGACGGACCTAGGCTGAGCGCATGTGCACAGCTGCGCCAGCTTCACCCCGTGTTGGGTGCGGTGGAAGAGTCAGGGGTGTGGGTTGGAGTCCTGCTCGCTCCATGCTTGCCCTTTGCTGCCTCCACCCAGTGCTGTCTCTCCACAAGCTTTGCTCCCGTTTCCTGGGCTCAGGTCCTTCCCTTCCTGGTCTACATATCAAACTCATTGTTTGAGACCCATCTCAAAGGCTTCCTCCTCCAGGAAGCCCTCCTTGACTCCAGGAAGAAGCAGCCTTGTCCTGCTTTCCAGTGGCTCCCCTCGGGCAGGACCCTGAGGGCCAAGTCCTATCTCCAGCTCATCACAGTTCCAAATTCAGATCAGGAGGCATCCCCCAAGGCTGGCCAGGAGACACTGGTTGCCTGGACAAGTGGAGACAGCAGCTGTGGGTGACTCAAGGGCCTCGCGCAGCCCCACCTGGACAGAAGGAGGAATGTCTGATGGATCCAGGGTTGCGATTTTCAAGGTCCATCTTTAATTTTATTATTATTATTATTATTACTATTATTTTTTATGAAGTCTCACTCTGTCACCCAGGCTGGAGTGCAGTGGTGTGATCTTGGCTCACTGCAAGCTCCCCTTCCCGGGTTCATGCCATTTTCCCCCCTCAGCCTCCCAAGTAGCTGGGACTGCAGGCACCCGCCACCATGCCCGGCTGATTTTGTTTCTGTATTTTCAGTAGAGACGGGGTTTCACCGTGTTAGACAGGATGGTCTCGATCTTCTGACCTCGTGATCCGCCTGCCTTGGCCTCCCAAAGTGCTGGGATTACAGGCGTGAGCCACCACACCTGGCCTTCTCAAGGTCCATCTTTAAGGAGGTGGGGCAGTGGATTGGGCATGGGGTGGTGCATCCAGGGTGGCAGGGAAGGGTGCGTAACGGCTATCACAGTCGGCCAACACCTTGCTGTTTACAGAGCACATGCCTGTGCATCCACGCACCTGTGCACCCACACACCTCGGCACTGACACACTTGTGCACCATACACCTGTGTGCCCACACACCTGTGTACCCCCAGGTCTGTGCACTCACACACCTGTACACTGACACACCTGTGCACCCCCGCACCTGTGTACCCCCAGACCTGTGCACCCACGCACCTGTGTACCCACGCACCTGTGCACCACACACCTGTGCACCATGCACCTGTGCACCGACACACCTGTGCATCATGCACTTGTGTGTGTACCCCCAGATCTGTGCACTGACACACCTGTGCACCCCTGCACCTATGTACCCCCAGACCTGTGTACCCACGCACCTCTGCACTGACACACTTGTGCACCATGCACCTGTGCGCCCACACACCTGTGTACCCCCAGATCTGTGCACTCACACACCTGTACACTGACGCACCTGTGCACCCCCGCACCTGTGTACCGCCAGACCTGTGCACCCACGCACCTGTGCACCATGCACCTGTGCACCCACACACCTGTGCACCCCCAGACCTGCTCACCCACACACCTGTGCACCGACACACCTGTGCACCCTGCACCTGTGCACCCCCGCACCTGTGTATCCACGCACCTGTGCACCATGCACCTGTGCACCCACGCAGATGTGCACCCCCAGACCTATGCACCCACACACCTGTGCACTGACACACCTGTGCACCATGCACCTGTGCACCACACACCTGCTCACCCACGCACCTGTACACCCCCAGACCTGTGCACCCAGATACTTGTGCACCCACACACCTGTGCACCATGCACCTGTGTGCCCACACAGCCGTGCACCCCCGCACCTGTGCATCCATGCATCTATGCATCCCCACACCTGTGCACCCCCACACCTGTGTACCCATGCACCTGTGCAACCCCAGACCTGTGCACCCACACACCTGTGCACCCACATATCTGTGTACCCATGCACTTGTGCACCACACACCTGTGTACTACACACCTGTGCACCCTAACAACTGTGCAGTCTCGCACCTGTGCACCATGCACCTCTGCACCACGCCTGGCACAGCAGGACCAGGGCTCGGCCTCCAGGCCTTTCAGAGGGAGTTGACACTCAGGGTCAGGCAGCTAAGGAGAGGCCAGGCTGGGATTCAAACCTGGGCCTGACTGTGTCCCACATGGAATGGAATCTCAGTCGCGGGCTGCCAGGTCTGGCACTAGACTCAGGAACTGTCTCGAACCTGACCCCAGGCTCTGGGAGTTCTGGCAAATGCTCTGGGGCTTGATCACCCGCAAGCTGCTTCTGCTCCAGCTGTTCTGGACACTTTTACTCCAGGGAGGTGCCTGTGCCTCTGGAGTTTCCCCCCCACCCTGGAGGGGACATGAAGGAGGCCCACCCGGCTCTGCCCAGTGGGACATGAGCTCTGCCCAGTGGGAAGGAGGCCCACCCGGCTCTGCCCAGTGGGACATGAAGAAGGCCCACCCGGCTAGAGGCTGGGACGGGAGTCCTGACAGTTCCGGGTTTGTTCTGGGAGTGAGCAATTTGCTTGTTTTGTCTGCGAGGCCTCATTATTTCAATGGGAGCCCTGCCAGACCACAGACATGCTGCCATTTAATTACGGACAGGAGGCACTGCCTTCCGAGCCAGGGGAAATGTTTATTGGAAAGGGCGCTGATGTGGGTTCCAATCCCAGCTCTGTGCCGGAGGCAACCAGGTGGACTAGAGCAGGCACCGCCACCCTGCCAAGCCTCGCCAGGCAGCCACGTTTGGGAATGGGGTTAATATTTGTGCTTGGCATGGCATTCAGGGGCCTGGAGCAATCTGGCTCCAAGTGGGCGCCCAGCATATGTGTGCAATTGTGCCCCCTGCGTGGGCTTCCAGAAAAATGCTGCCCGCCATGTGTGCAGTTAGGCGAGGAGTGCCCATCCAGTTAGGGGGACAATTGAAAATGGTTCAGAATTGGTGTGAGATGTTCCCATAGCCAGTGAGGACTGAGTTCTCATGGAAGCAGGGAGGCCCGTTGCTGCCGGCATCTGTTTCTCATGCACCTCTCCGGTCCCACCTGCGGCGTGCCCAGGAGGCCTCCCTGTCTGCCCCAAAAGCACCTGTCCCAGAGGCTCCACCTAGGACTGCCGGCTCCAGTGCGGGCCGTGCTCCACATTCTGCACCGTGGTCTCTGCCCCGAGGACACCCGCTGGGATCCGGGCTGCCCCATCTCCATTTCCCGAGTGAGAAATCACACATCGGTGCTTGACCGACCAACCGCAGTCACATCGCTGGACCTCCGCCTCTGGGCTGTCCCTGTAGCCGCTGAGCCCTGCTGCTTCCGAGCAGAACCAGGTGACTTAGCATCCTAGGCTCCAGAGCTGGAAGGGACCTCAACATTTTCCAGGAATTCCAGGCCACTCCAGGAGTCCAGGTTCCAGAAAACTGCCAGCGGCTGTGAGTGCACCTCCCTGAGGGCTGCTGGGCTCTGGGAAGTGTTTGCTCTGGGAGGTGGCACTGCCTCCCTGGGATCCCTGCCATTCAGTCCCCCTTGACCTGGGCAGTGTGGGCCCTGCATGGACAGGGATGTGGGTGTGCGGACAGCTCTGGAGGCCCTGGGCCATTCTTCTCCCCTGGAGAACCTGGAAGGGGGACGGTGCACACACGCCCTGGGCTGCTCTGGTCAGGACACAATGTAATGGGCCCAAGAAAAAGACCCCAGTCTCCAAATGGCCCCTGTGGACCTGACCCCCTAACCTCCAGGGCCCTCTCCACTCCCAGCACTGACGTACGGCAGTCCTACTACATGCCAAGCACTTTACACATGCATCTCACTTTGTTTTCCCGACAGCCTAGAGGCACCCAGGACGGTTTCTCCTTCACAGAGAGGGTGAAGCCACCCCCTCACTGGCTTGCCTCTTGGCCCTGATGGCGGGGGCTTGGAGGGGCTCCAGGACCGAGTTCTTTTCTCTCCCCTGCCATTGAAATCATCACGCAGGCGACACTTTGGAACCTCGTCATGGGTTCCAGGCCAAAGACATGGCATTTCATTTGTTCCTGCAACAGCCTTTGAAAGGGGGTCCTGCCATTAGCGCTACTTTGCTGGGGAGGAGCTGGGGCTCCGGCAGTGAGGTGACTGGCCCGAGGCCCTGTAGCTGCAAATACCACACCCAGGACTGGAGACCAGGTCAGTCCCAAAGTCTTGCCATCCGCCGCCAGGGCCCTGCTGTTCTGGAGCCTCCACAGCTGAGGAAGGAATCACTCCAGACCCCGTGGGCCTGAAATGCTGAGATGCTGAGATGCATTTGCTCCTTAGCTGTCTTTTGGCATTTGGCATTTTTTAGCTTTTAGAAAAGAAAGAAGCTGCCTGTTCCTAACGCTTCAGATCTAGAACCCATGAACATTTCTGCAGCAAAACCTGTGCCAGCAAACTCTACAGACGGATGGTAAAGTCCCTTGGCAGCCTTGGGTCAGTTCAAGAAGATTTTGTTCCCAGATGAGCTGGTCTTTGGAGACATTTGCCTTTCAGAGGGGCAGGTGGGGCTCAGTCCACCTGACAGCAAGTAAGGGGGTGAGGGTGACACCCAGGCCCCAGAGGCCGCCGAGGAGCTGCCCGTGGCCAGAGGACAGGAGGCTGGAGCCTTGCTTTTCAGTGTGTACTTTGCATCTTTCTAATTCTGTACCAAGTGCATTTTAACTATTGAATACAAATTAAAATAGTCTGAAATATTTGATTCACTGGGCAAAGCAGGCAAACTCTGGCAGAGCTGAACCCGAGGGCTGGCTGGGGCTGCGTCTCCTGGCCATCTGTGCCTCGCAGCGAGGGGAAGAGGCAGCCCCCTCTGTGTGTGACCTGGAGCTGGCCCGGTGTGCTGAGCACCTCCTGGCACTGCCCCTCCACCTGGTCACTGTGGGCAAAGTTAATGCACCTTGCCATGCCTCAGTTTTCTCGTCTGAAACATGGGAATAACCTTATAGGGCTGGCATGAGGATTAAACGCACACTGTGGTGGAAACGCGCAGCAGGAGCTGGTCATCTGTGCCTCCACCCGAGCGGGCAGGAGGGACTCAGATGGAGACCTGATCCCAGGGGCTCCAGGCTGCCTGGGGCTGGGACTCCGATTGTGTGTCTCTCACAGGACCATTTCTGCAGGACGTGGCGCTGACGCCTCAGACAGGTGGGTGTCCGGGTTCATTTCATCCTGGATACCCCCAGCCCCGAGGGGTCTGCCTACACACAGCCTGCTTGTCCCCTGGCTGGGGCCCCAGGATGGTCAGAGGTGCTGGTGGCTATATAGGGCCCCATCAAGTCAGGTGTCTCCAAGGTCTAGTGTGGATGAGGTTGGACATAGTTATTTCTATTTCATTAAGTGCCACTTAATTATTAAAATAAATTAACGAGCCTTTACAACTGTGTAAGACACGTCTGATTACATAGACACTTGAAGTCAATAAATATCTTTAGAGAACCAATTACCGCTTAATTAAGGAACACTATTGATGGCAGTCAGCTGTGCTCCTGCAGCTCAGATGCCCAGGGATGGCGGGAGACTTGGGTAGGAGTGTGGGCAGCAGGCGGGCCGCGGTGGTGACCTCCCGCTTCCCAGTCCCCAAGGCTGCTGGACACCCTGTTCCTCCTGAGGCCTGTGGCAAATTGATGGAATAATTAAGACCCCTCCCACTGGTGCTGCGACTTCGAAATCACCCTCTCCTCTTTGGACAGTCAACAGCCAACTTTATCGACGTGCAATTGACATGCCATAAAACGCCCCGTTTGAAGTGGCAGTTTGATGCGTTTTGACAAATCTGTAACAACCACCAGCACAATCCACACAGCACAATCCCATCACCTCCAAAAGCTCACCTGGAGTGCGGGTCAGCCTCCCCCACCCTACTCGCCCACCCAGCCCTCAGCAGCCTATCTGCTGTGTCTGGAGCCCTGGCATTTATGTAACGGGCGCCTGCTGTGCAGTCTGTAGGCTTCTGCAGTTCAGCACGAAGTGTCGCGTTCATCCTTGCTGCCGCTCGTGCTGGCTGCTGGCTTCTGTCATATCCCATCTGTGACCTACTCATCCATGTCCATCGGTCTTTCTGCTGATGGGCGTTGGGCAGTTTCTGTTTTTGACCCTGACTCTGTGGGGCCGGAGGCTGGGATGTAGACCAGAGGCTGAGAGGCAGGGTCTGGTCAGAGTCCCGCAGCGGGAAGGGGCCAGTGCCAGAGTCCAGATGAGCCTGCGGCTTCACGGCTCTGCTCTTCCCGAATCAGCCCGGCTTCCAGTGGGGTCTCAGCTTAGCACCAAGGACACACCTGGTGAGCTGCCATTCCCACGCAAGATTTCAGGGGTGGAGAGCTCAGGCTGGATGGCTCAGAGACACCGACAGGTGGATTCCAGGTGGGAGAAGGCACGTGATGGGTTTCTAGCCCATGTGATAGTCCACACGAGCATGCATGTGCATCCCCACACATGTACATGCAAATCCCCAAGCTGAGGCCCCCAGACGTCCCGCCAGGCACTGGTCACTTCAGTTATGATCTTGGGGTAAAACTAAACTTCTGTATAATTACATTATACAGAAAATGGACCATCCCAGTAGCCTCCTCCACGAGCGCCCTGCTTCAGGCTCACTGGCTCCTACCGGTTCCCATCTGTCTCTCCCCAGTAAGGGTCCTCAGTGGCTCTAAGCCCTCAGAGTGGAAGATGAGCTCCTTCCTGTGTTATTTGAGGGCTTCCCAGGCTGGGCCTGGTGCTTTTCCGGCTAGGCACCTGCCTCTCCCCTCCTCTGTACCCCATCCTCTAGCAGGAGCAAACTGCATCTGGACACAGGGGTGCCACTCCCTTGAGCCTTTGCACTGCTGTCCCATTTTCTTTAATACTTTTATGCTCAGCTGGCAAACTCCTATTTATCCTTCAAAACCCTTGCTAATGCATTACCACCTGTGTGAAGTCCCCGATGCCTTTAGAAAGGATTAAACTCTCACCCTTATGCTCAATGGCTTCTTTCATTCCCATGATTTATCTGATATCCTGATTATTTGTTTGCTTGATGCTTCCTTTAAGAGATCAGGAGCTTCTAGAAGGCAAAGTCTGTCCCTTGCACTCCTCCGTTCCCTCAGCTGAGATTAGCCTCTGACCCCTGCTCAGCACACACATGCGCTGAATAGACAGTGGAGGAGGGGATGATGCCCTCAGGATTTTGCACAGGGTTTGTCCTCTGTCCCACATGCAGGCAAGGTGAGCCAAGGCATCTGTGCAGGGATCATGCCAACACCATTCCAGAGAATGACAGTGGATGGGCACTATGGCCAGGGCTGGGCAGGACGGCTGTTCAGACCAAATCAGAACCCTGGTTGGCCTCTGTCACTCTGGGGAGGAAGCAGTGTGATTGGGAAAAGGTTAAGCTTGTGTGTGATTATTTATCCATTTGGCTAATTAGACTTTAATAAACCATTTCACTGCAGTTTGCAGCAGTGCTGCAAGAAGAATTTAAGTGGCTCTACTGGGAAGCCTCGCTGGCCTTGTAAACTGACCAGGTATGGAGGTGTGGGAGCAGAGGAGCAGGGCACGCCAGGCCCACCTGCCCCCAGTCCTTTACCCTGGCACCACTGGGCCAGCCTTCATTCTCATTTGCATCTTTGCTTCCTTCACTAGGCGGTCACCATGCGCTGGTGCCAAGGACAGTAGGGAGGGGCCTTTCAGACCCTGCCCTCCGGGGCTCACGGTCCAGGGGTGGAGGAGGCACTAATGGTGAACTCATGGCCCCCACAGGCTGGGGCTCACCTGTACCCAGCTTTCAGAGCACCTGCACACATCAACCCAAGTTGATGTTCTATCACCCCCATTCCATGCATCAGAGACAAAGGCATAGAGAAGCTAAGCTACTGTCCCAAGGTCACACAGCTGCAGGCGGAGGGGCCGCCTCCCCAGAGGCTATGCCTACCTCCATGGCATGTTACCTCTCTCATTTTCCAGTGTGCAGGGAACCACCGAACCTTCTGAGAGAAGCCAGCAATGGGGACAGGGCTCAGGGGGATATTTGGGCCAAAAGTCAAAGGTGATTGAGAGTCGGTGGAAGGAACAAAGGTGCAAAGACCCGAGGCAGGCAGGTCATTGGCAAGATGGAGAAGTTGAGTGAAAGACAACCCAGGCTGAGGAGGTGCAGGGCGTCAGACTACAGAGAGCCTACAGGCAGGGCATGAGTATCTGGGAAGCCATGAGCTACTGCACGCTGACAGTGACAGTCCCCAGTGCCATCTCCTTGCTTTGCTCAGAAGGGCAGGATGAAGTCTGGCTCAACTTCGTCCTCCGGGAAGCCCTCCCAGGTCTCTCTCTTTTCAAGAAAAGGCAGATGGGTTGCCAAGGTGGCCTTTGTGGCCTTCCTCTCCCTGTCTACCCCATTCCCTCTCTGGCCACCTCCCCGCTGCCGTCAGGCTTTGGAGCAATATTCTGGATGAGAGCAGGTCAGACATCCTGTGCGCGGATCCACACCTGCCCCTTTCGGCTACGGTCACAAGCAGGGATCCAACCTCTCTGTGCCTCAGGCTCCTGTCTGTGAAGGGGGATATTAAAAGTCGCCCGGGTTCACCCAGCAAGGCGTATGGTGCCTGGAATGCGGCAGAGGCCTAATAGAAAAGACTTCTGCTCCTGCTCCGCTTGCTTCCCTGCACAGACCCTCCAGGACCTGCTCCCTCCTCCCTTGGAGTCAGAACCAGGAATAACCGAGTGGGCGGCGGCAGAGCAGCCACCCAGGCCTGGGCAGGGGCGGGCTCTGGGAGGGGCCTCTAGGCCACTGCACAGGGACTGCACTAGAGCTCACACCCCTGGGCCCTGCGCACTCATGTGGAGGGCGACGACCCCCTCAGATCCAGCTGCCCCCACAGCCCCAGCCTGTCCCTTCTCTGTGGTCCCAGTGAAGACAAAACCCTCTTGTGCACTTGACCTCAGCACAGCTGCAAAGCCTTGGCATTGTCAAAAGAACCTTTCAATTAGAACTAAAAGCCAAGTGAGAACAAAAACACAAGTAAGTAAATTCAAGAGCGAACACCAGTCACGACTTCAAGGTCTACATTTCACACCCCAGTAACCCGGGGAGACTTGTGAAGAGCAAGGCCTTTATTCTCACACCAGAGGGCGGGGGTGAGGAGGAGGAGCTTCTACAGGGGCTAGGCCTTCTAAGAGTCACTGTTTACCTGCTTTATTTCATTAAATCCTCAAAATGATCCCTGAGTAACATATATTCCAGAACAGAGCCAGGCACAGAGAGGTTAAGACAGTTGCCCAAGGTCACACAGCATCAGAGCTTTGTTCATGGATAATCATGGTCTTGCCCCAAATAATGGGTCTGACTTTTCAAGCCCCTTGCCTAGTGACCTTCCTAAGACAGAAGTTCCACACCCCTGGTTCACAAAAGGCACCCCCAGGGTCCTACCTGGGGGTCATTGCCGCGTTGAGAGAATGGACAGAGACCCACAGACAACCTTCCTTGGCCTTTAAGGCTCAGGTTCCTGCCGCCTCCCTGCAGGAGCTCCCGAAGAGCCCTTGAGAAATACAGGAGCTTCCTCATCTGCTCAGACAGCCAGGAAGCCCGGGGCAGGCCCTGCTCCATGGCGGGTTGGGGGTTCAGAGGCCCCCTGGGGTACACACAAGGAACCGGCTGGCAAGGCCGGTCATGGACAGTCCCCTTGGGTCCTGCCCTGCTGGGGGGAGGGGGGAGGGGAGGGAACACCTCCCTGGGGCTCTGAAGTGGGACCCAGACCTGTCTGCCTGTGCTGATCGGGGCCCTGGGCCTTCCAGGCTGACGGTGCTGGAGGGAGCAGGGGCGCCGCCTGAGTGTGCTGGGGGAGTCAGGGCTATGGTTAGGCTGGGGACCTGGGAGCCATGTAAGGCCTGGTGGGACATCCTGGGGAACGTGGGCTTCCCTCAAAAGCACCAAGGTCCTAAGGCTCCTCCCTACACATCAGGCTCATGGCTCAGCACAGAGAGAAAGGGCCTCCCTCATCACGTTGCTGGCAGGGGGGTTTCCATGCCTACCTTGGGTCACAGACAGAACCTATCCAGTGCTAGGGGGATGGGGGCATAAAAAAGCCCTGATTTGTAGCATTTGCCAATTCCTGGGGTATGAAGATGCCCACCTGGCCTCCCTGGGCACTCATGAGCCCGTGTGGGCGTCTCCCACTCACCCTTGGGTGGGCTGGGACGGCTGCATTTCAGATGCGGAGCCCAGAGCAGCAGAGCGGCAGGACAGCAGGCAGCACACACTGGCCGCCGGGTACTGGCCAGGGCCTTGCTGCTGCCTTGGGGAAGAGGAGCGCAGGGGGTGGGGTACCCGGCAGCGGCTTCAGCCCAGGCTCACCGTGAATCCCAAGCCCGCTTCAGGGTCCCAATCACATCCAGGTCCACCCGGGCCTGCAGGAGGGCCTCTCCCCTCCCAGCTCCCTCCCTGCTAGGCATCACCTGCCTCTCCCACAGGTGGGGCCGCCTCAGTGCCTGACCCTCACCGCCTGTTTCAGCTCCTGGCTTAAAATCCCCCTGTCCTTTTGGAGAACAGTGATAAGAAAAATGCCTCACAGAGCATGGCCTTTCCTGGAGCACAGAACACTTTATTTCGTGTGACTGTCATAGACAGGACTCAGCCATTCCCACAGTTTCAATGACAGAAAACCATAGTCCCAGCAGGTAGGCCTGGCACCTCCTGACAGCTGAGAACCACCCACGAGAATTCAGACCCGGAATGCCATCTCCCGGCCGTCTCCATCCCAGAGAGCAGCGCCAGGCTGGCTTTGGCAGGGCCTTCAACACCACGAGTTGATCAAGGACGAGGTTTCGGGTTCCTAAAGTCCTTGGAAGGCACCTTGGTGAGGGCGGGCATCTCCTTGCAGAGAGAAGGGCGTTCTCATGCCTGCTTATGCAATAAACGATTGATACGGCCCTGAGCGCATTACCTAGGCATGGCTAATTGGGAGGCTGAACTCAAACAGCAATGGAAATGAAGCCTCCCATGTCCCTGCCTGGGGATCGTGAGCTGTCCATGGCTTTTGAAGTCCCCTCCTGGGCTGGGCGGCCTCATGTGTCCTCAGTGAGCCGCTTGTTCTTCTCAGAGGAATCCTCCGGGCCAAGGAACAGACTTTCAGCCCCAGAAGTCACCTGGGAGCCTCCCGACTATAACTTCTCCAGCATCCGGCAGTCCTGGCCTAGCACCTGCCCTGGAACCAGATACCCAAGACCCGCCCAGCCCTTTGCCTGGCTCACTGTGCAGTGTTGGGAAAGTCGCTGGCCTCTCTGGGTCTCAGCACCTGGTCTATATGGTAACAAGAAGTACTCAAAGCTCATGCTTGCTTGGTGCCTTGTATGTGCCTGTTAGCATTGCCCGTGCACATGCTAACTCCAGCCCCCACAGCAGCCCACTGAGGAAGGGGTGGTGAATGGCTAGATTTTCCTGATAAGGAAACTGAGGCGCAGCGAGGCTAAGTCACTCACGCAAGGTCACATGAGTGGCAGATGCAGGACTTGGACTCAGTTTGGGGCCCTCCAGTTTCCAGATCTGTACTTTGCAAATGGAGGAGCGGCTCAGACACTCCAAGCGTTCTCTTCACTGTGGAAATCTGTGAAGTTCGTTCACTCACTCATTCACCAAGTCGCGAGCATGGCCCAGTGCCCCGGAGCTATGCTTCTGAGCAATGATTCTGTGGTCCTGGCCCCCAGTGCAGGGATTGCTGCACCCATGCTAGTCCCCTTGGGCCCTCTCTCCCTCCCTCCATTATCCAGCCCAGACCCTCACCCTCGGTTATGTCTCTGCAGACAATAGCAGCTCACTTAGAGCTGTTACCCAGCCCTTCCTACCGAGGGCTCTGGCACCCTGCCACCATGCCATGTCCAGTGGGGCCTGCCATAGCTGTTCATTTAGTGATGGCTGGCCAGGGCCACCATGAGGTGTCCACACAGATCTCCTGAACTCCCCACATATCCCCCGTGCAGCCACAGCCTCACCTCCACCCTCTGACTGGGGTCTGTTGTACCTGCCAGGATGGTGCCCTCTCCTGCCTGGTGATCCCCCAACAAGGACACACCAGAGGGCAGCCGTGGTTTATGAGTCACTGGACATACTCTGTGCCCACTGATATACCCCCTCCCCTCCCCGCCAGGGACCAGGACCTCTGACTCTGCAGCACCCAGAGCTGCAGGGAAAAAAGCCCAGATCCCCTCCTGGGTCACTGGGACTGATGATACCGGGGGCTGCTCCTGCCTCACTCCTTGGTTCCTGGGCATCCTCCTACCAGCGATGCAGGTGCACACAGAGATCCCGAACTCAGAGCCAATCCTGCATCCTGGGACAGGGTCCCACCCCATAGACTTGCCTGGTATGAGCAGCTGCAGCGCTCTGTTGACTCCAGTTTCCGGGTGGGTGTCGTGTGATCTGGCCCGAGGGCCTATGCTTGTGGGCCCTCCCCCACCTCTTCTGCTGTAATGGTCAGAGGGGGCCCGAGTCAGGGGATGAACACATGAGAGCTCTCAGACTGTGCTGATGGTGGAGGTTGGGCGGGCAGGTGGGAAAGGCAGATCCAGGCTTGGAATATCTTCCCCTCCAAGTGAGCTGCTGGCCTTTCCAGGATGGAAGGAGCGCAGTGTGGCCCATTTGCCACCAAACGGTCAGTCGGCCTCCTCCAGGAATGAGCCGCGTTGGAAGCTGAGCTTTGGCCTTTGTGGCAGATGGGTGGGAGCAGGTCGCTGGGCAGTGGCCTTGGTCAGCGGGAGCTTACGCTGCTGCAGCCTCCACTGCTGGTTCCCTGGCAGCGTCAGTCATATGCCTGATAGGTTGGCTGGACGGCTGGCGACAGTCTGGCTGGCCGCACTGGCCCCAATCGTTCTGTCTGCTTAGTGGCTTAGAGCATGTGCTGTAGTGACACTCCCCGGGGCATGAGCATGTGATACAGACACCCTCGGACTTTACGCCCACCCCAGGCTGCCACCCCCCTGCGGCCACCCCGGGCTGCTTGTCCTTGATTTTCCAATCTTTTCCATTGCAGGTTCCTGGCCAACCTTGATAAGCCATCTTTCCCAGCCCGTGAGTGCATACACCACCCTCAGGCCGCTTCTCCTTCCATGCCAGTGGTGGGACAGGCCCACTGCCCGAGTGCTGCCCACTGGGTGACCTTCCCTCCCACTGTCTTTCAAGGTCACTCAACGGAGGTGGCAGTGAAGCTGGTGCCCACGTCCAAGCCAGCCCTGCCACAAATCAGACGTTTCCTCCTCCTTCAGCGAGAACTGTGGTGTTCCCCACGGGGCTGCAGTGAGTGAATGGTGAGGGCAGCCAAGTGGGGGCTGTGAGCTCCAGGCTGCCTGTGTGTAGACTGTGGGCCCTTCGGCTCCTGGGGCTCGGTCCCAGGTACACCCACTTCCATCTCAGGCCAGACTATTGCTCGGCCCACCTCACCTTACGGCTTGTGGGCCTGCGTCTCACACTGGGGCCACAAACTTCACAAGGCATCTTTCTTGCAAACTTTATAACAAACGATTACTCTTTATTATCAGAATCAACCCACGTCTGCCTGAGGTTGCAATTTCATGTGTGAAAAATCAGACCTTGGCAATGACCTTGAGCAATAAGATAGAAATAGCTCCCACATGCTTAGTGTTCCAATAATGGAATGCTAGGCATTGGTATGATACTTTTTCCATGTAAGGACCTGATAAGAGTGTATTCCCGGGTACCCCGCCCCCATCACCTTTTGTGTTATTGGTGTCCACTTTCCTATAGTGTCTGCCAGAGTGTGAGCCTCATATGTTGGCTCCTTGCACCGCAGCCGGACCCGCATGGGTCTTTTTCTGCTTTGCATCCCCTCAAAGCTCAGGGCCTGAATAATGTTTCTCCCACTTGCCGCAAGCTCCCCTGTACTGCAGCATAGACCTGCTGGCTCTGATTTCCAACTTAATTTCATTATGATCTGAGAACATCCTCTGTATTATTTCTGTAATTTTAAATATGCCAAGGTGTGTTTTACGGCCCAGCATGGGGTCTGTCTTGTTGAATTTTCACGTGCGCCTGAGAAGAATGTGATTCTGCTGTTGTTGATAGACTATTCTATCCATGTCAATTAGGTCTAGAGAGCTGATAGTGTTGCCTGGTCTTATATTTCCTTACTGATTTTACGTCTACGTGTTCTATCAGTTATGTGGAGAGGAGTGTTGACATCTCCAACTTGAACTGTGGGTTTCTCCTTTCCGTCCTCTCAGTTTTAGCCTCCTGCATGTTGAAGTTCTGCCATCCACAGACACACGGGAAAGGCCCTTTTGTCAACATGTGATGTTCTTTATCTCTGATAATATTCCTTGTTCTGAACTCTACTTGGCCAGATGTTAATTTAACTCGTTCAGCTTTCTTCTGATGAGCGCTGGCCTGGCATCTTTCTTCATTCTTTTAACATATGTGTATCTTTATATTTAAAGTTGGTTTCTTGTAGGCAGAATATGGTACATTATTGCTTTTTCTAAGATCAATCTAACAATCTGTGTTTTAACTAAAATCGTGCACTGCATGATGGCGTTTGGTCAATAGTGGGCTGCACAGAAGGTGGCCGTCCCATAAGGCTGTAAGCCCAAGTATTTTTTTGTTGTTGTTGGAGACGGAGTTTTGCTGCTGTTGCCCAGGACTGAGTGCAATGGCACTAT